>NC_136612.1:36868590-37356090 GCF_933228915.1 Telmatherina bonti | reverse complement strand
GTATCAGGAAATGTCCCTCAGCAGTCTAAACCTATAGCAGAACAACAAGTAAAAACTGGAGTCTAAGAACTGGTTCTGAACCAGCTGAGAGACCAGAACCAGAACTAAAGGCTTCCAGAGCTCCAGTTCCAGGTCCAGGATCAGTTTTCTGTCTCTTAACCTCCAGCAGTCCTGAACAGTTCAGCTCCAACAGCACTGATCGCCACATGTCGGATTTCTAAGTGGGTCAGTGAACGCCTCTCTGGGTTTACTTTCACTTTCTCAGGTCGTCGTGACGCAGCGAAGTTTCTCCGTGAATTCCTCCATCTGAAGGTAAAACTGAAGACTTTCACCTGCTTTCATTGATCAGACTGAGGTTCCAGAATAATCCAGAACCGCAGGGAGGACAGGAGGTCCAGCAGGGAGGGCAGGAGGTCCAGCAGAACCACAGGGAGGACAGGAGGTCCAGCAGAACCACAGGGAGGACAGGAGGTCCAGCAGAACCACAGGGAGGACAGGAGGTCCAGCAGAACCGCAGGGAGGACAGGAGGTCCAGCAGGGAGGGCAGGAGGTCCAGCAGAACCACAGGGAGGACAGGAGGTCCAGCAGAACCACAGGGAGGACAGGAGGTCCAGCAGAACCACAGGGAGGACAGGAGGTCCAGCAGAACCGCAGGTAGGACAGGAGGTCCAGCAGAACCACAGGGAGGGCAGGAGGTCCAGCAGAACCGCAGGGAGGACAGGAGGTCCAGCAGAACCACAGGGAGGGCAGGAGGTCCAGCAGAACCGCAGGGAGGACAGGAGGTCCAGCAGAACCGCAGGGAGGACAGGAGGTCCAGCAGGGAGGACAGGAGGTCCAGCAGAACCACAGGGAGGACAGGAGGTCCAGCAGGGAGGACAGGAGGTCCAGCAGGGAGGACAGGAGGTCCAGCAGAACCGCAGGGAGGACAGGAGGTCCAGCAGGGAGGACAGGAGGTCCAGCAGAACCACAGGGAGGACAGGAGGTCCAGCAGGGAGGACAGGAGGTCCAGCAGAACCGCAGGGAGGACAGGAGGTCCAGCAGAACCGCAGGGAGGACAGGAGGTCCAGCAGAACCACAGGGAGGACAGGAGGTCCAGCAGAACCACAGGGAGGACAGGAGGTCCAGCAGGGAGGACAGGAGGTCCAGCAGGGAGGACAGGAGGTCCAGCAGAACCACAGGGAGGACAGGAGGTCCAGCAGAACCACAGGGAGGACAGGAGGTCCAGCAGAACCGCAGGGAGGACAGGAGGTCCAGCAGAACCACAGGGAGGACAGGAGGTCCAGCAGAACCACAGGGAGGACAGGAGGTCCAGCAGAACCACAGGGAGGACAGGAGGTCCAGCAGGGAGGGCAGGAGGTCCAGCAGAACCGCAGGGAGGACAGGAGGTCCAGCAGAACCACAGGGAGGACAGGAGGGAACAAAGACCAGAAGAATCAGAGAGAAGCAGGAAGTCCAGAAAAACAAGTGGATCAACAGCAGCAAAGTAAATGTGAGAAGCTGAAAAGTCGGTCATGTCAGAATCTTCCTATAATGTCTGATTATGTGGAAAAGATGAAGAGTTTATCTGAACGTTTGGAATCCGGCTTTCCTACATGCAGGTACAGGTAGAGACACATTTCCTCCTGAAGTCTCCGTTCAGACTAAACCTCTGACAATATTTTACACTTGGCATCAGATATCGACTGGTTCTGCTTCAAAGTAGGAATTTCTTCTTCTATGGAGGAGTAAGAGCCTCCTTATTAAAATATGTCATGAAATAATCACTTAAATGTCTCATTAATTCATTAAAATAGGAATTAAACACATAAATGTCTCAAACTGTTTAAAATACATTCATCTTATGAAAAAAACTTCATAATTATTTTGCTATTTTATAGTTTCATGTTCTGGTGTTCAGTTCATCATGAATTCATTTTATCTGTCAGTCCATCAAAGTGGGCGGGGCTAGCACTAATCTAGTCCAATCAGAAGCTTTGGTAGAGACGTGGAGAGAAACATGGAGGATGTGCATTATGGAGAGGAGACAGACAGACGGACCAGGTCTCTATACTGGTCACATATGCCAGCATCAAACTGTTGAGTGGACTCAGTGTTTTTCATGGTGTGTGTGTGTGTGTGTGTGTGTGTGTGTGTGTGTGTGTGTGTATTGGAAGTGTGCTTCGTCTGCATTTCTCTAGTATGTGAAGTTTCTGAAGTATTTCATTTGCCACACTGGACCAGATGACTGAACAGTAATGCAAGTTGGAAAAGATGAATGATGGGTAAAAATGTTGCTTTTCTTCTAAGTGCTGTTATTATTCCTTCCTTTCTCTCTGTAATTTATCATCATGTTTGTTCCACCTTCATCTGGAATCCATAATAATAGCAAGAAGTTTGGTTCCTTGTACTTGTTCGATGGCGATGTGGTTTATTTTCAGGTTTAGTTTTGGATTCAAGCTGATTGAATGTTTTCAGCTGATGATCATCTTTTGGTTTTTGTTGTGTTAAGAACTGGTTGATTTTCTCCAACTCACTGAGTCACAACATTCACCACATTATTTATGACTCTGTTCACTTCAATAATAATAATAATAATAAAGCAAGTCTATAAATGTATGGCTGTATTTTGAGGCGATGTGGTGTGAAAATGCTCCCAAACTGCTGCGGAGCTTTGCTTTGTAGGTGATTCTCCTCTCTAGGCAGTGCTGTCAGTCAGTCTCCTGCAGGCATTGATCCTGCACGTTGCTTCTGATCACGCAGGACACTTCCGCTTTTTCCCGACACATTTGCAGTGACTCAGATTGCTCCCCGAGGCATCACATGACTTCAGAGAAACTGGAACTCCTTGCTTTTTGGTCATGTGATTATTTTAAAAAAGCAGTCTGGACCTGGAAGCGGGCTCCATTTGGCCACGCCCCCTTTGCTTGATGCAGGTTTCAGACGTGACATGACGAGTTAAAGCTCCCCTCTGCATCTCAGGTGAATGTTTCCAGAGTTTTCCAGCTTTCCAGGGGAGCCGGGCTGTCTGTAGACCCCCTCAGGTTCCTGCTGAACTGAGTCACATGTGCAGTTTAACGGCAACACTGCTGACAGAAACACACCCATCTGCTGTTTGGCTCCACAACCTCTTCATTTTACACACCTGCATTTTAAACACACACCTTGGACCTTGGAGTTCAACAAATCTTCTCTTTTATACGGGATTTTTCTTGAAACCACGCCTGTGTCTGCTTCGCCCTGAGCAGTAAACAGCGTGACCTTCGTCAGGACTCAGCTGCTGTTAGATTGTAGAGAGAAGAGCTGACAGAGTTCAACACCTGCAGTGGAAACAAGACAGAAAGTCCAGCAGCGACTCATCTAAACTGACTGAACCACAACCACTGTTGAAGCTGGATTTCATTTGTTTTGTTTGATTCAAACTTTATTATTTCAGTTTGCAGAAGATTATCGATGAATCATCTCTTCTTCTTTAAGTCGAGCTGCTGCAGGAAGATCTCAGTGTGTGCAGCTGTGATGGAGTGTGTGAAAACCATGAAGACGAGGGCTGACTAACAGGAAGTAGTTTACCGGATCAGAACCTACAGGGTGTGATTCTGCTGCTCCTTCAGTCAGACTTTCCATCCAAACTACAATCACTTCAAACCAATCAGCTGAACCTGCTGGTGTGTGTTGTGTTGCCTCCCTGGAGACCCGGAGTGGACCACGTCTGCTACACACACATCCTCTCCTGGTTTCTGTTCTCGGGCTTCCAATAAACAATCAGGCTGATGCTGATCACACTGTGTATGCTGGTCTGCAGCGCCATCTGCTGTCCTGATGGAAGTCCTGCAGCTGAAGGCAGCTTCCTCTTCCTCACTGCATCCATCTGACTCTGATATGAAGCAGAAACTCTGAGCCAATCAGAGGAGGAGATGATGGAGAGGAGGGCTTCAGCTGAATGATGTGTGTTTCCTCTGCAGGTGGAGGTAGAAAGTGTGTGTGTGAGCCAATGTGTGTTTCCTCTGCAGGTGGAGGTAGAAAGTGTGTGTGAGCCAATGTGTGTTTCCTCTGCAGGTGGAGGTAGAAAGTGTGTGTGAGCCAATGTGTGTTTCCTCTGCAGGTGGAGGTAGAAAGTGTGTGTGAGCCAATGTGTGTTTCCTCTGCAGGTGGAGGTAGAAAGTGTGTGTGAGCCAATGTGTGTTTCCTCTGCAGGTGGAGGTAGAAAGTGTGTGTGAGCCAATGTGTGTTTCCTCTGCAGGTGGAGGTAGAAAGTGTGTGTGAGCCAATGTGTGTTTCCTCTGCAGGTGGAGGTAGAAAGTGTGTGTGAGCCGATGTGAATCCAGCATCATGGATCAGGACAGAGAGGAGGGAGTCCCTCCCTCTAAAACCACTCAGAGGTCAGATATCCATCTCTAACTCTCCATGACTCTTCTCAGAAATCACAAAAACTCACATCAGCAAACATCTGGATTCACAGGAACCAGCCTGGACCTGGACCTAAAGCCAGACCTGCACCTGGACCTGGACCTGAGCCCAGCTGTGTGTCCATGAAGAGCGACCGGTCGATGGGGAAACCTATTGGTTTCAGCTCAGACCAGCAGTGAGTATCAGAGTCCAGTGGAGGTTCTGGATCAGGTTCCACATGAAAACCAGTTTCTGTTGAATCATTTCTGGACATCTGAGACGAATCTGCAGCATCATGTTTGTCATGTGATGGATCTGATTTGTCCTCCAGAGTCTTCATCAAACTAAATGTTCAATTTCAGGATTCAGCTGTGAAACCATGAAACCATCTTTATTCACAGGAATCAACCTGGACCAGGACCAGAACCTAGACCTGGATCAGGACCTGGATCAGCACCCAGCTGTTTGTCCTTTAAGAGCAACAACTCGAAGGGTCTTATTGTTAATTTTAAATCAGATCCAGAGAGGTGAGCTGTGTGTAAATGTTGCATCAGTTTGGTTTTATTCCAGCTTGTGTTTCACATCAATAATACCAGAGTATTATTCCGGATATACGGATCTATATATTAGTCCGGATATCTTCAGTATTTCCAGGTGAAATATCCAGATAAAGCTCTTATAATAAGCAGTTTTATGGGATGTTTCCTGTGAGCTGAGAATAAGCAGGAAGACTCTGTCTCAGTGCAGGAAACAGCATCTCCAGAATTCAGCTTTCTCATCTGTGGAACGTAGAAGCAAACGTCAGTTTTTCCTCCTCACATTCTGGACCTTTCCACAAGTTCTGCACATTCCCTGAAGCTCACTTACTAAGTGACCTGCAGTCACAACAAAGCAAACTTTTACTTGGTGAAAAACTCCAACATCAAACACATTTCTACTGGGAGCTGCCCAGTCTAACCAGTCTCATCCAAGCACATCCTGGCTGTGGCTGCCTTGCTCCAGGGCACCTCAGCACAGAGAGCACATCTCTCTGATACTGATTCCATCTTCCAGACCTGTAGTGTGCAGAAACAAAGCAAAACTAGAGCGTAGGGGTCTGGACCAAGAAGGCCACCGTATCTCTACAGGACTGCTTTGAGAGCACAGACTGGGAGGTTTTCTCTCAAGGATCTGGCTTGGAGGAGCACACCTCTGCTGCTTTGGATGACATCAGCTTTTCCACAGTGGAGCTACTGCCCACTAAAACAGTCCAGATCTTCCCAAAGCAGAAAGCTGCTTTAATGAGAGTGGGAGCTTCATGATGAAGGTGAGAGAGGCTGCTTGTAGGCCAGGAGATATGCTGACCTTTATGACCTCCCAGAAGAGCCTGGCAAAGAGTGTCAGAGAGGCAAAAGGCAGGTACAGGCAGCGGACTGAGGGGGACTTTGGAAACAAGGACCCCCGGGGCATGTGGAAGGGCATCAAACCCTTCATGACTGGAAGGACAACACCAACCTGGCCAGGTATGAGAGGGACCTTCCTGACACACTTCATGCTTTGGATGTTCTGATAAACAGCATTATGGGATGGAAATGGTGGGAGCTTCCACTCCAAACAGGACAAACAGTCATTTGTCCTTCAGAAGCATCAGGTGAGATCCACACTAAGGATTAACATCAATAAAGCAACTGGACCAGATGGACTTTCAGGCTGTGTGCTGAAAACCTGTGCTGACCAGCTAGCGGGGGTCTTTACCTCCATCTTTAACCTCTCCCTGCAACAAGCTGCACTTCCCTCCTGCTTCATATCCACCACCATTATTCCTGTGCCTAAACAGCCCTCCATCACATGCCTTCATGATGATTGTCCTGTTGGCCTCATCCTGCTCATTATGAAACGCTTTGAGAGGCTCATACTGGCTCACATCAACAGCAGCATCCCTGCAGACCTGGACAGTCCTCAGTTTGCATACAGAGCAAACAGATCTACAGAGGATGCATCTTCATCACACTCCACACAGCCCAGAAGCACCTGGACCAGCAGACAGCTACATCAGGATGCTCTTTGTGGATTCCAGCTCCGCCTCCAAGACTGTAATCTCCCATAAACTGCTCCAGAAACTCATCAGCCTTGGTCTCCTCACCTCACTCTGCATATGGATCATGGACTTCCTCACCAACAGGCCACAGGGGTGTGTTCTGGGTCTGGCCCTCTTCATCCAGGACTTGAAGCCCTCCATCCATTCCTCCAACACCATAGTAAAGTCTGCAGATGATAGCACAGTGGTTGGAGGCATCAGCAACAACGATGAGACCTCCTACAGCAGGAGGTCCAGCACCTGGTCGAGTGGTGTGCAGACAACAATCTGGCTCTCAACACGACCAGAACCAAAGAGCTTCTTGTGGATTTTAGAAGGACCAGTAGGACCATTCAGCACCCACTGTTCATCAAGGGAGAGGAGCTGGAAAGACCTGAATCTGTTCAGTTTCTTGGGAGCCACATAAGCAAAGACCTAACATGGTGGATTAACAGCTCCCATCTGGTGCAGAGAGCTCAGCAAAGACTCTTCTTCCTGAGGAAGCTGAAGCAAGCCGGTCTAGCAGCTCATCTCCTCACCAACAACAGAAAGCATCCTTTGTCAGGGCTGTACTGTGTGCTATGCAAGCTGCACGCCACAAAACAGATCTGTCCCGTGTGGTGAAGGCAGCACAGAGGATCATAGGAGCTGCACTCTGACCACAGAGGACGGCATGGTCCATCTTCAGAGACAAGACCCACCCTGCACACACTCACTTTGTTCCCCTTCCATCAAGGAAAAGATTTAGACATTTAAAACCCACAAGCTCCAGATTGGCAAACAGCTTTTCCCCACAGAGCTGTTTCCTCCATCAAGCCTCTCCCCCCTCACTCCCCCACTCTCCCTCTTCATCCTCACTGAACTGCCAACATCATACTTGATCTGCTCCGTCTTCCTCTGGCCCACCTCAGCTTTTATTCCTCTCTTTTATTCTGATTTTCATTCTTCTATTGCTGTGTTTTACATTTAATGTCCATTTCATTCAATATGCATGTTGCTGTTTTTATTGCCGAGTGCCAACAAAATGCTGTTGCCATGGTGACGTTGATGCAATGACAATAAAGGTCCTGATGTCCTTACAGAGTGGAGCAGCAGAGCTCAGAGCTTCCCAGTGGTCAGTCTGCCCAGCAGCATCAGACACAGCTGGACTCCATATTTATGGTGTGTACATGTACAACAACTACTTCTCCATCTCTTCTGTTCACACTCATCTCCACGCTGCACTTTGTAGACCAGTGGATTGTCAGCGTGTCCAACATGGATCTGATGTTTGGCTCCATGCTTTCAGTCTGACTGTGTCCTTCATGTGGTTTTCTCTTCCAGCTGCTGGAGGACAACATCATCACTTTTGTGAAGAAGGAGCTGAAGAAGATCCAGAAGCTTCTGAGTCCAGATTACCCAGAATGCTCAGTGTTGGAGGGTGAGGATGAAGAGCAGAGGAAGAGCAGCAGAGAGGCATTAGTGAAGATCACAGTGGACTTCCTGAGGAGAATGAAGCAGGAGGAGCTGGCTGAGCGTCTGCAGAGCAGTAAGAGGATTTCTCTAAAGATTGAAGCTGCTGATAAATGAAACATTTACTGACGTCTCAACACGTGGAACATCACATGTTCACATCCTCCTTCTTCAGAGGCTTGAAATCTTTACTGACTCGTCTGATTTCTGCTTTTCATTCAGAACTTCTGGCTTCAGTTTGTGGCCGGAAACTAAAATCTTCTCTGAAGAAGAAGTTCCAGTGTGTGTTTGAGGGGATCGCTAAAGCAGGAAAGCAAACCCTTCTGAATGAGATCTACACAGAGCTCTACATCACAGAGGGAGGGGCTGCAGAGGTCAATGATGAACATGAGGTCAGACAGATTGAAGCAGCATCCAGGAAAGCAGACAGACCAGAAACAACCATCAGACTAGAAGACATCTTTAAACCCCCACCTGGAAGAGATGAACCAATCAGAACAGTGATGACAAAGGGAGTGGCTGGCATCGGGAAAACTGTCTTAACACAGAAGTTCACTCTGGACTGGGCTGAAGACGAAGCCAACCAGGACATCCAGTTGACATTTCCACTGACTTTCAGAGAGCTGAATGTGCTGAAAGAGAGAAAGTTCAGCTTGGTGGGACTTGTTCATCACTTCTTTACTGAAACTAAAGAAGCAGGAATCTGCAGCTTTGAAGACTTCCAGGTCGTCTTCATCTTTGACGGTCTGGATGAGTGTCGACTTCCTCTGGACTTCCACAACAATGAGATCCTGACTGATGTTACAGAGTCCACCTCAGTGGATGTGCTGCTGACTAACCTCATCAGGGGGAAACTGCTTCCATCTGCTCGCCTCTGGATAACCACACGACCTGCAGCAGCCAATCAGATCCCTCCTGACTGTGTTGGCATGGCGACAGAGGTCAGAGGGTTCACTGACCCACAGAAGGAGGAGTACTTCAGGAAGAGGTTCAGAGATGAGGAGCAGGCCAGCAGGATCATCTCCCACATGAAGACATCACGAAGCCTCCACATCATGTGCCACATCCCGGTCTTCTGCTGGATCCTTGCTACAGTTCTGGAGGATGAGCTGAAAACCAGAGAGGGAGGAGAGCTGCCCAAGACCCTGACTGAGATGTACACCCGCTTCCTGCTGGTTCAGACCAAAGTCAAGAAGGTCAAGTATGATGGAGGAGCTGAGACAGATCCAGTCTGGAGTCCAGAGAGCAGGAAGATGATTGAGTCTCTGGGAAAACTGGCTTTTGATCAGCTGCAGAAAGGAAACCTGATCTTCTATGAAGAAGACCTGAAAGAGTGTGGCATCGATATCACAGAAGCCTCGGTGTACTCAGGAGTGTTCACACAGATCTTTAAAGAGGAGAAAGGACTGTACCAGCAGGAAGAGAAGGTGTTCAGCTTCATCCATCTGAGTCTTCAGGAGTTTCTGGCTGCTCTTCATGTCCGTCGGACCTTCATCAAGTCTGGAGTCAATCTGTTCAGACAGAAGTGGTTTAAACTATTCAGAGATGATGTAAAAGATCTCCATCAGAGTGCTGTAGACGAGGCCTTACAGAGTCCAAATGGACACCTGGACTTGTTCCTCCGCTTCCTCCTGGGTCTTTCACTGGAGACCAATCAGAGACTCCTACGAGGCCTGATGACACAGACAGGAAGGAGCTCACAGACCAATCAGGAAACAGTTCAGTACATCAAGAAGAAGCTCAGTGAGACTGTGTCTGCAGAGAGAAGCATCAATCTGTTCCACTGTCTGAATGAACTGAATGATGGTTCTCTAGTGGAGGAGGTCCAACAGTCCCTGAGATCAGGACGTCTCTCCACAGATAAACTGTCTCCTGCTCAGTGGTCAGCTCTGATCTTCATCTTACTGTCATCAGAAGAAGATCTGGATGTGTTTGACCTGCAGAAATACTCTCCTTCAGAGGAGGTTCTTCTGAGGCTGCTGCCAGTGGTCAAAGCCTCCAACAAAGCTCTGTAAGTACATATATAGCAGGATGTGGAGAAACATACTGATGCTGCTTTTAATGGACATCATGGAACACATTACTGCTGGTCTATTTCCTCTCCAGACTGAGCAGCTGTTCCCTCTCAGATGGAGGATGTTCAGCTCTGTCCTCAGTTCTCAGCTCCCAGTCCTCCAGACTGAAGGAACTGGACCTGAGCATCCAGGACTCAGGAATGAAGAAGCTGTGTGATGGTCTGCAGAGTCCACATTGTAACCTGGAACGTCTCAGGTCAGTTTCTCTGCTGCTCTCATGGTTTTCTCTGTGATGCAACAATCTGGAACATTTTCTAAACTACTTTGAAATATTGTGAATGAAATATGTGCAGAGTAACACATCATGCAACATGAAAGAAACATTTGTTTTATTTAGGACTTAAAGGAATAAATGAGCCTTTAGTTAAATAAAGATGTTCTACTTTATCTTCAGCTTTGGGTGAACCATGGCTCTGGTCCTGCTGCTTTATCACCTTGTTTCCATCCAGTGTTGCAGTCAGATAGTAAACAGAATGACCTCCAATGGTTTAGTCCAGGTTATTGTCCTTTTCCCTGATGGAAAACATGATGGAGTAAAGGAAAGGTGGTGGGATAAATTCAGAGGGAACCAAGAAAATATTCCAGCGTTGCATCGAGAATCCGACCACAATGACCCTCATCTGTGATTTTAGTCTGAAGCTCTTTAACGCAGATAAAAACCCATCAAATAAAACAGAAGAAAGTAGCGAAACAACATAAAGTATCATTTCAATAGAATATAGCAGAGAAGAATGTTTTAGTTACATGAAAACTGAAAATACTGAACATGGAAACAGGTGAGATCATATCTATCTGTATATAATTATAACTTTACACGTGTGGTTGTTGTGAAACCAGCTGTACCTTTATACACTTTATCATTCCATGGTAAACTGAAGATGTATTATTGATTATTGATCAAATGAAAAATGTTTGCTGATTGTGAGATATTTGTAGCTGATGGGAGAAATTTGCACAATTTCGACAAAAAACTTGACTCAGTCCAATAAAACCTTCTGGATAAAGTAAAAACAATGAAACTTTTCACAGCTCCTCATTAGAAGTTCAGCAGATATTCTGCCTTTACAGAACTTTTTTCTTTTTTAAAGGAATGTATCTTAGTTGTTCCTTAACATTAAATGTGACAGAAATTTAACACAAATGTTTTGTTCAATTCCTTCTCTTCAGACTGACTGGACGTTCCCTCTCAGATGGAGGATGTTCAGCTCTGTCCTCAGTTCTCAGCTCCCAGTCCTCCAGACTGAAGGAACTGGACCTGGACCTGAACATCCAGGACTTGGAAATGAAGCAGCTGTCTGTTGGTCTGCAGAGTCCACATTGTAACCTGGAAACTCTCAGGTTGGTTTTACTTCTTCAGCTTCATAAAGTCTTTGTGATCCAATAATGTGAAACATTTCTGGACTATTTAGAAATAAACAGAATGGAATTTCTCCAGATGAACACATTAGCATGAAAAAGGTTCTTGTTATGTCAGTTCATTCAGCCTTACCTGATTTAGCTCATGTAGCTACTAACCGACTGGAAGATGGACAGAACAAGTCCAACATATCAACACTTATTCATTTAAAGGAAATACTACACAAAGCCCAAAATGTTGGCTGGTCTCTGGAATAAACTTAAAGCAATATTAGTCTTATATATGAAGAAAAGAATAGATGAGTGTTTGGCTTCATGTTCCTGTTTTTTCCTCCCAGAAGAAATTTTCATCATTTTTCTTTGTTGCATGAGTCTCTCAGCTCATCATCAGCATTTAATGTGGCATCATTTTAAGACAAATCTTCTTCATTTTCAGACTGAGCAGCTGTGTCCTCTCAGGTGAAGGGGTTGAGGTTCTGTCTTCAGTTCTCAGATCCCAGTCCTCCAGGCAGACAAGGCTCAACGTCCACGTTTCAAGGTTCCTTTCACACTCATTTGCATGTAAACATGAAACTAAATGTGTTCTCAGGACCAGCAGTGTAGAAAATCCTAAAATAACATCTACAATAGTTTAGTCCAGTGTTTGTCAGTCCTGGTCCTCCAGTACCACTGCCCTGCATGTCTTAGACGTGTTCCTACTCCAACACACCTGATTCAGATTCCTCAACTTCCTCATCAAGTTCTTTGCAGCCTGTAAATGAGCCGTTCATTTCATTCAGGTGTGTTAAAGTAGGGCTGCCTCTAAAACATGCAGGGCAGTGGAACTGGAGGAGCAGGACTGGAAACACTGGTTTAGATTTACACTGGTTCCCATCCATGTGACCCCACTCCACATCACCATGACAACCATGTAACACCAACCATCCACCCAGTGATGATTCCCCGTCTAAACTACATTTATGGCTCCTACAAATACCATCCTAGTGGGAGAATTTGGGCTTATTTGCAGACAAAAGTCTTCAGATCATTACTTGGTCAGTTTTCTCTATATATGACTCAGTTGCTTCAGCCTCAACATGCTGCCAAAGTCGGACCTCATCTGATCTTTTAATGCTCCCTTATACTTCTTCCAGGACTTGACAAGACCTGTCTTTCCAGGCAGAAGCCCCCACTATAAGTCCCTGGAAGTACAGGCAGACACAAGTAGCTCTCTTGCTGCTGGTTTATTTGAAGACGTCTCCACAAATTATCCTGTAAAAACTGAAGGAAAATATTAAAAGAAAAAGATGCAGAGCCTGTCAGTCTTACAATAATATCACACACAGCTTGTAAAAAAGCTTTTACCAAGTAAAATCCAGACAAAAACCAAACTTAAAGATGGAATTGTTTACTTGGTGCAGAACAAGAACACAAACATCCAGTTATGGAAAGAAAAGAAGTATTTTAACAGTATGACTGTTGCAGCCACACTGTGGAAGGCTTTACCATTATTTCTACATAGTTTGGTCTCCATGGAAACTGAGACTCTGAAGCAGCAAAAGTCTTATTGTCATGTCTTTTGGCCAAAGACAGGAGTAATTTCATATTGTTAATGATGTACATAAAAAAAGGTAAAAACAAGAGTTCATAGTTAATAAATATGAAGAGTAAGTTCCATGATAAAAGGATAAAATATGTTAAGATTAAAAACTAATCAGCGTGAGACATCTGTAAGGCAGTAATCTTTGTGATATGGAACGTGCAGTTACCTGAGCGAGTGAGCGTTCTTACATAGAATAGTTCTTTGACGTATCTCGCCTCGGACAACACAAGTGAAGAAGCAGCTCATGAACACTAAATGTGTCCTTACACGCTTGTGTCTTGGAAAAACTTTAGTCTTTGTGAGTATTGTTGTGTTGAGAGAACACTGACATATGCGCTGGTATTATTGTCGTTGTTTAAAATGTGTTGGTAATGTGATACTCAATGTGATATGCACGTTATGCTTAAGCTAGGCCAACCAACTTCAACAGTGGCATTAGGATGTGTGTATTAGCTGGTAATTAGTTTGTTCTTTTCTGTAGGTTTCAGTTATAAAAATGGAAATGCAAATATAATAATTCATAAAGATCTTCAGTGATAACAAGAAAAGCAAGCCTTGTGTGGAGAACTTTATATTTGCTGCTTTGTTCGCTGCCTGTCTAGCTTCACATAGTCACGTGTTGTGAGGACAGCACACTGATGTCAGTTTGTTTTGGTTCATATTCACCTCCTATGTCTGTTTCTTTATTTTGTTTTTTCATTGTACTTGAAAAAAAGTTAAAAAAATAGATTTATTTATGTACCAGATTTAAAACAAAACAGTGAAACATTTAAGATCCTAAACAGTAAAACCACAATGAAACTCTGCAGAGTTCAACCTGATTTTCTCTACAGGTGATCTTTGAGGAGACGTTCAACATGAGTCCTGATCTTGTCATCTTCTTCTCACATGTCTTATTTGCATTCTTCTTTGGAACTTTCTCTCCAGGCTGAGTGTGTGTGGTCTCTCAGAGAGAAGCTGTGAAGATCTGTCCTCAGTTCTCAGCTCCCAGTCCTCCAGACTGAAGGAACTGGACCTGGACCTGAACATCCAGGACTTGGAAATGAAGCAGCTGTCTGTTGGTCTGCAGAGTCCACATTGTAACCTGGAAACTCTCAGGTTGGTTTTACTTCTTCAGCTTCATAAAGTCTTTGTGATCCAATAATGTGAAACATTTCTGGACTATTTAGAAATAAACAGAATGGAGTTTCTCCAGATGAACACATTAGCATGAAAAAGGTTCTTGTTATGTCGGTTCAATTGTTGACATGCTGATCCCCAGCCAAACCTGCCTGGTGCTGTTACTGCTAAGATGGTCCTCCATCTTCCTCTTCAATGCGGCCTGAGCCTCTGTGATGCCTCTCCTCAGGTTGGCTCTGGCAAGACTATATCGTGTAGCATCACCAGTCCTAAAAGCTGTGTTCCAATCAGTGTCTTTACTACCTCAGTCATCCATGGCTTCTGGTTAGGCTTTATTCACAGTGACAGTGTCCATACAGAACTTGATGTAGCCCAGGACAGCTGCAGTGTAATCCTCCAGGTTGTGTTGTTGAAAGACATCCCAGTTTGTTCTCTCAAAGCAGTCCTGGGGCTGATGAGAGGTCCCTTCAGGCCATGTTTTTATATTCCTACATGAGATGGGAGCCATTTTCCTAAGGGGATATAGGTGGGAATTAAGAGCAGGGACAGGCGATCGGACTGACCCAGATGTGGTGGTGGCTTAGCCCTGTAGACACTCTTGATATTAGAGTACTGTTAATGGTGTTATACAAAAGCCCAACAGCCGAGCTAGCATTAGTGTCTGGTGGTACATAAACAGCAGTCTGCATGATGATATTAAACTTCCGGGCAAGGCACATAGATCTGCATTTCATGGTCAAATGCTCCAAGTCTGGGGAGCAGTGTCTGGCTACAGTCTTAGTGTTAATACACCAGCTGTTGTTAATATACATGCATTGGCCACCTCCTCTGTTTTTCCAGAGTTGTCAGTTCTGTCATGCCGATGTGCTGTCTGGCCTGCAAGCTTGATAGCTGTACCTAGGAAGAATGAATGAAGCCAGGCCTCAGTTATGAGCAAAACCCAGCAATCCCCGATGGTCTTATTCGTTGTCATCTTCAGCTCATCTAATTTGTCGGCGAGGGATCTTGCATTTGTCAAAAAAATGCTGGGAAGCAGTGGTCTGTTTGGCTGTTTACATAGCCTCGCTAGCCCGCCGGCTCTACAGCCCCACTTCTGCTTCCTTTCTCTGTGCCGCCACTTCCTCCTCCCCGCGGTAATGGTGATCCATGGGGCGTCCTGGCTACATCTGCTGGTATGTCATGCAATCGGCAAGACTCCACTCTAACGCGGTGCTCATACCGTATTCCTAATAACAGAAGGTTGTGTCAAAACAGAACATCGCTGTTGCTCTTACTTTAATACCCTGAGGTCTGTGGGTCATGGAGGAGGTTTGGCTATAGTCTATAAATCAAGTTTGGAGTTTAAGCAGGTGGCTCTTCAGACTATTTTCTCCAACTTTGAACAGAGTCCTTTTGGACTGGGTCGCGCTCCTCCACTGCTAAGTGCAGTGATTTATCCGCCTCTAAAGTACAACAAGAACTTTTAATGACACTTTTCTGTCTTCTTGGGCTAAATTTGATCAAAGTATCACCAAGTTTTAGTCACTGGGGACTTTAATATCATGTGTTGCTTATAGAAGCCTCTTGTGAAGGACTTTTTAGACTTAATAGATGCCTTTGGACTTTGGTGAGTAGGTCTTTTCACCGACAATCTAGTCACACATTGGACCTTGTCTTATCATGTGGCTTATCCATCTGTAATGTTAAAATTAGGGATGCAGTGTTTTCAGATCACATGCCTGTTTTAGTTGATTTTATTCCCTCTGCTCAATCATTTAAAACCCCCGTCTGGCCCGGTGCGGCCGTGTTTTTAACTCCTCCACTGCTGCTCTTTTCGCCGCCATTTTTAATGACGCTGATTTGCAGCCTTCTGTGTCTTTAAGCACTGAGGGTGTCCTTGCTAGTTTCAATTAATTGTGCCTTACTGTACTAAATCCTATGGCACTGGTCAAAACAAGGTGATTAAAGCCCAGACCCGACCCCTTGTTAAGTGATCATACCCGTGCCATTAGATGGGAGTGCAGGCGATACGAGCAAAAGTGGAAAAAGGACAAACTAGTGTTTTTTGTATGATGCTGAGAGAGAGCTGGTACCGCTATCAAAGAAGTGTGAAATGTGCAAGAGCAAAATATTTCTTTTAATAGCAGCAAACACATACAATCCCCGTGTTTTATATCACACAATAAAACCGCTCTCAATGCCCCACTGGAAGCTTCCAGGAATTATGTGATAAGTTTCTAAGTTTTTTCCTGGATAAGGTTGTGATCACTAGGAATTCTATCTGTTCTCCTTCTCACAAGCCATCTTTTCTGGTGTCCTGCCCTGCTGTTTCTGTCAACTTTTTGTCAAACTGACAGCAAGTCATGAATGGAGTATCAGCACTTATTTTGTTCCACTTAAAGCACTGGTGCTCATACATATAGGCTACAGAATGAACAGAAAACTATATCAGCCCACAACTGTCCCGTTTAGCAGTTTCCACAAACCCAAGGTGAGTCCTTCCTACATTTATGATAGGTAAACTTTTTGCAAGGCACAGAACGCTCACTGCTTTGGTTTCTGTAGCAGAGCTTGCGAACCTGGCACTGCAATGTTTTTCCTTGAGAAAGTCTTGTCGCCTCATGATGCTGACTCAGGTTTTCTTCCTGCTGTGCAGGGTTTTATGTTTCAGTAGAAGTCACATCCTCATCCGATGAAGAATCTGCATCTGTGTTGTATGTTTCATCTTCAAATGTAAAGTCCTCATTTCCACCATCAGAGTCTCAATCTTGCATTTCTTGTAACATAGCCAAAGCTTCCAAAGCAGTCATTCTACTCCTTGATTGTGTTGTGGGCCGAGACACGGTGAAATCCAGGTCGTCTCCAGGTAGAAAAACTCTTGAATCTGTGTGTCAGGCCTATTTATTCTGGGAGTCAGACTTCACAACCACAACATTTACAGTTTTTTACATCACTCCCATCCCCACTTGCACATGAAGACCCTTTTCTCTCTAGCTACTTCAATTTTATTTTCAACTGGTCTTCAATAAACGTTTCACATTGTTCATTCAAATTTCTAAATGTTCCCTTTGAGAACAAGGTCAGTTTCCATTTTGAAAATTCTGTTTGTGAGACGTTTTGTGTATAATTATTTTTGATCCACTCTGACCTTCTACACCGTTATTTACTGTCTGTCTATTTGTCTGTCTGTCTGTAAATGGTTAAACAGATTGTATATAATTATCACTTTACATGTGTGGTTGTTGTGAAACCAGCTGTAAATTTATACACTTTATCATTCCATGGTAAACTGAAGATGTATCATTGATTATTGATCAAATGAAAAATGTTTGCTGATTGTGAGATATTTGTAGCTGATGGGAGAAATTTGCACAATTTCGACAAAAAACTTGACTCAGTCCAATAAAACCTTCTGGATAAAGTAAAAACAGTGAAACTTTTCACAGCTCCTCATTAGAAGTTCAGCAGATATTCTGCCTTTACAGAACTTTTTTCTTTTTTAAAGGAATGTATCTTAGTTGTTCCTTAACATTAAATGTGACAGAAATTTAACACAAATGTTTTGTTCAATTCCTTCTCTTCAGACTGACTGGATGTTCCCTCTCAGATGGAGGATGTTCAGCTCTGTCCTCAGTTCTCAGCTCCCAGTCCTCCAGACTGAAGGAACTGGACCTGGACCTGAACATCCAGGACTTGGAAATGAAGCAGCTGTCTGCTGGTCTGCAGAGTCCACATTGTAACCTGGAAACTCTCAGGTTGGTTTTACTTCTTCAGCTTCATAAAGTCTTTGTGATCCAATAATGTGAAACATTTCTGGACTATTTAGAAATAAACAGAATGGAATTTCTCCAGATGAACACATTAGCATGAAAAAGGTTCTTGTTATGTCGGTTCATTCAGCCTTACCTGATTTAGCTCATGTAGCTACTAACCGACTGGAAGATGGACAGAACAAGTCCAACATATCAACACTTATTCATTTAAAGGAAATACTACACAAAGCCCAAAATGTTGGCTGGTCTCTGGAATAAACTTAAAGCAATATTAGTCTTATATATGAAGAAAAGAATAGATGAGTGTTTGGCTTCATGTTCCTGTTTTTTCCTCCCAGAAGAAATTTTCATCATTTTTCTTTGTTGCATGAGTCTCTCAGCTCATCATCAGCATTTAATGTGGCATCATTTTAAGACAAATCTTCTTCATTTTCAGACTGAGCAGCTGTGTCCTCTCAGGTGAAGGGGTTGAGGTTCTGTCTTCAGTTCTCAGATCCCAGTCCTCCAGGCAGACAAGGCTCAACGTCCACGTTTCAAGGTTCCTTTCACACTCATTTGCATGTAAACATGAAACTAAATGTGTTCTCAGGACCAGCAGTGTAGAAAATCCTAAAATAACACCTACAATAGTTTAGTCCAGTGTTTGTCAGTCCTGGTCCTCCAGTACCACTGCCCTGCATGTCTTAGACGTGTTCCTACTCCAACACACCTGATTCAGATTCCTCAACTTCCTCATCAAGTTCTTTGCAGCCTGTAAATGAGCCGTTCATTTCATTCAGGTGTGTTAAAGTAGGGCTGCCTCTAAAACATGCAGGGCAGTGGAACTGGAGGAGCAGGACTGGAAACACTGGTTTAGATTTACACTGGTTCCCATCCATGTGACCCCACTCCACATCACCATGACAACCATGTAACACCAACCATCCACCCAGTGATGATTCCCCGTCTAAACTACATTTATGGCTCCTACAAATACCATCCTAGTGGGAGAATTTGGGCTTATTTGCAGACAAAAGTCTTCAGATCATTACTTGGTCAGTCTTCTCTATATATGACTCAGTTGCTTCAGCCTCAACATGCTGCCAAAGTCAGACCTCATCTGATCTTTTAATGCTCCCTTATACTTATTCCAGGACTTGACAAGACCTGTCTTTCCAGGCAGAAGCCCCCACTATAAGTCCCTGGAAGTACAGGCAGTATGTTTCGGTTATAAAAATGGAAATGCAAATATAATAATTCATAAAGATCTTCAGTGATAACAAGAAAAGCAAGCCTTGTGTGGAGAACTTTATATTTGCTGCTTTGTTCGCTGCCTGTCTAGCTTCACATAGTCACGTGTTGTGAGGACAGCACACTGATGTCAGTTTGTTTTGGTTCATATTCACCTCCTATGTCTGTTTCTTTATTTTGTTTTTTCATTGTACTTGAAAAAAAGTTAAAAAAATAGATTTATTTATGTACCAGATTTAAAACAAAACAGTGAAACATTTAAGATCCTAAACAGTAAAACCACAATGAAACTCTGCAGAGTTCAACCTGATTTTCTCTACAGGTGATCTTTGAGGAGACGTTCAACATGAGTCCTGATCTTGTCATCTTCTTCTCACATGTCTTATTTTCATTTTTCTCTGAAACTTTCTCTCCAGGCTGAGTGTGTTTGGTCTCTCAGAGAGAAGCTGTGAAGATCTGTCCTCAGTTCTCAGCTCCCAGTCCTCCAGTCTTACAGAACTGGACCTGAGTAACAACAACCTGCAGGATTCAGGAGTGAAGAAGTTGTCTGGTGGACTGAAGAGTCCAAACTGCAAACTGGAAACTCTCAGGTCAGGATTCATCACACTGAGTGTTTAAAGGAGTTTTTATTCATGACTAACATGATACCTGCAGAAGCTGTTTGGATGAATATCTACAGTGGCCTTGAAGTGTCATTGCAGTACAAAAACCACAACACTCCACAATAAGCAGCAACACAAAGGGAACAATGAGAGACGGGTCCAGTTCTTCATTCAGCTTTACTTTCACTGCAAGTCTCTCTAGGTTTTTGTGTTTTCTGTTCAATTCAATTAAATTTAATTTAATTCAACTTTATTTATATGGCATCAAATCACAGCAATGCCATCTCAAGATGCTTTACAGACAGGAAAAAGAAAACATAATGAAAGCCAATTCATAACAGCCTATATACGGAAACCAACAGATTGAGTTGAGTCCAACTCAATCTCCCATCCTGAGCAAGCACACTGGCGACAGTGGGAAGGAAAAAACTCCCTTTTAACAGGAAGGAAACCTCCGGCAGAACCCGGCTCAAGGACAGGCAGCCATCTGCCTCTGCTGTGTGGGGGGGAAGAGGACAGAAAGACAACAGACAACAGGAACTGCTACTCCCAGCCAGGGAGACCTGCTGAGACAGGAGACATACATGTTAATGATGCAACACTGTTATTGGGGGGGGGGGTGTAAAAGAGAGAGATAAAGAGAAAGAAGCTCAGTGTATCAGGAAATGTCCCTCAGCAGTCTAAACCTATAGCAGCATAACTAAGGGATGCTAACCATCCCTAGCTATAGGACTTATCAAAAAGATAAGTCTTCAGCCTAGTCTTAAAGGTGGGGAGGGTGTCTGCTTCCCTAACACTAACTGGGAGCTTATTCCATAAGAGAGGGGCCTGATAACCAAAGGCTCTGCCTCCTGCTCGGCTCTTTGAGACTCTAGGAACCACAAGTAAGCCTGCAGTCTGCGAATGAAGAACTCCGCTTGGTATAGGATAAGTATATCTGAGTATCATCTGCATAACAATGACAGTTTATTCCATGTTGTCTAATAATTTTGCCTAAAGGGAGCATATATAGTGTGAAGAGTATTGGTCCAAGTACAGAACCTTGAGGAACTCCATGACTTACTGTAGTTTGTGAGGAGGACTTGTCATTTCCATGAACAAACTGAAGTCTATCAGATAAATATGATTTAAACCAGCTTAACGCTGTACCTGTAATTCCAACCACCTGTTCTAGTCTCTGTAACAGAATGTTATGATCGACTGTATCAAATGCAGCACTAAGATCAAGCAAGATAAGTAGGGACACAAGTCCTTTGTCTGAGGCCATAAGAAGGTCATTAGTAACTTTCACCAATGCTGTCTCAGTGCTATGATGAGCTCTAAATCCTGACTGAAACTCCTCGCATAAATTATTTCTGCTCAGGTGGGCATGTAGCTGAGCGGAAACTATTTTCTCCAGAATTTTGGACATAAACGGGAGGTTAGATATAGGTCTATAATTTGCTATCACCTCTGGATCCAGAGATTGCTTCTTAAGTAAAGGCTTGATTACAGCAGTTTTAAATGATTGTGGTACATATCCTGTCACTAAAGACATATTTATAAGATTTAATAGTGATGTATCAACTAAAGGGAAAGTGTCCTTAAAGAGGCTCGTTGGGAGAGGGTCTAAGATACAGGTGGATGGTTTAGATGAAGCTATTATTTTAGTTAATTCATGTTTTCTGCAGCCTGTCAGGATGTCTGATAACAGAGGAAGGCTGTGCTTCTCTGGCCTCGGCTCTGACCTCTAACCCATCCCATCTGAAACATCTGGACCTGAGCTACAACCATCCAGGAGAGTCAGGAGTGAAGCTGCTGATGGCTGCACTGAAGGATCCACACAGACTCAGGTATGGAGAGGCTGCTGCAGCCACATCATGTCTGATAGAGGAGGAAGATCTGTACATGTTTCTCTGTCCTTCACTCAGTCAGATGGAGTGTTAGATGAACTATTACACACAGAATTTGTTTTTTCCTTCTACTCACAGCAGAAACATAAAATATCCATAGATGGTCTTGAAGAAGAACATCTGCAGGAGCAAGGAACAAGAGAGAAAGGAAGGAGAAAGAACATCAGATAGAAACTATTAAACATTATCAAGTTTAAAATAAAATCAAGTTTCTAATAAAACAGCAGATTTGGACTTTTAAATAAGAAATCTAGAAATGCAGGTGAGAACAGGAGGGTCTTTCACCTGGATGTTCCAGCTGATCTGAGGCTTTCTGGGAGTTTCTTCCAGACATGTGGAGCATAGAAGCTGAATGAAGCTTCTCCATCTGCTTGTGAAGGAAAAAAGAAAAAAAAAACGCCTGCACTAAATAAATATCTACATGCCTACATACCGTTACATTTAATCTGAAGCTGAGTCTCCAACGGAAAACCTTTGCTCAGGTGTAGCAGCACTCCACCTTAACTATTAGTTCCATCCAGTTAATAGATGTTGTGACGCTGTGTTTCAGTCAGCCTATCAAAACAAAAAAAAGTGACCATTAACAAGTTCAGCAGCTTTTTCTGGTGGCATCGGTTCAATATGGCGGCTGCATTTCTCCATCTCCAATAGCTAATGCAGCGTCTACAATATATTATGTCTATGCTGCTCACAACACTGACGCCTTTTAAAGATGTCCTCTGCACCGATACGCCACCACGTCCTCCAAAGCCAAGACGCTTTCATTAGCTGGACAGCGTCAGTGGAGACGGTTACAGGACAAAGTGTAAAATGTGTCAGCGAGTGTTTGCATGGCGCATGGTGGGCTGTCTGATGTCACACATCATGCATCAGGAAGGCAACGCTGCAGACATGTAAGAACACAGAAGTGACCCGGTTCTGACTGATCCAGTGTGGGACATGACGTCCTTTTAGCAGAAGATGTCAGAACATGGTGGAGCTGCTGCAGGAGACTGTTGTGCTTTGATTGTTTACCATGTTGAGTTTTTACAGTTGATTAAATGATCATTTATTTAATATACAGTAGTATTCACCCATCTAAATATTATATATGTCCATTTTAACAATAAGTCAGACTCATGGATTAACAGTTAATAAATAAATGCTGTTCAGAGAAAACTTTTCTATTTTTAAAAGAATTTTTATTTTAGTAGTTTTAAGTTCTCAGTTTGTTTGGATTCTAGTTTAAAAGTTCATTGTTGCTCCCTCCACACAAGCAGACCTGCTTTAGTTGCTGCTGCTGCTAGGGATGCACCGATACCAGTACCAGTATTGGTATTGGTGCATCCCTCAATATCAAACGTGTGTACTCGTACCTGGTATTAATAAAAGTGTGCCGATACCACAACCGATACTGGTATCTGTATCGGTACCAGTATCAAGCTAGCACAGATGTGTTTGATGACATGTTCCAGACGTGTTTTAAAAGAAATAAATGCCTTCAATGTTAAAATGTGACATTTTTTGTTCCACTGAAACAGTGATCCTCACTATTAATTCAACAAGAGCTGCACTCAATAAACTAAGACGAGGAGAACCACCAGACCCCCCCAGACAAACAGCGTTCCCACGCTACGTATCCTGCTACGTTGCCAAATCGGTAACATTCAGCTTTTTAGCAAGGAATGGTTATCCTAAATGTTGATGAGTAATGGTATTCTTATGCAACAGTATCTGGTGAAAATACAATAATGCCTCCAGAATGTGGGCGTTTCTTTTTCATTATATATACGGAGCTACCGACGGAGCAGCTCTTTGGTGGAGTTCGCTGCAGCTGAAATCAGCCAGAACTGGCAACTCTGACAGGGTCAGTTAGGGCCGTTAGGACAGCAAAGTTTCTGCAAGCAGCCTGCAGCTCTTGTTTGTGGAGAGAACTGCAGCGTTGAGGATCATTATGACTTGTTTAGATGCATTTTCAGAAAGCCAGCGGCTGCTTCACGAGTCAGTGAGCCGCATGCGATGAGGAACACGACACTAAAAGCTGGATCTTTGTTTCAAAACCACACATTTATAGTTGTATTTAGGTAAAATATGCCAAATCAGAATAAAACTTGTTGAAACTGTGAGATCTATAATGTTATTATATTTGTATTGGTGAGGTAACTTCAGAAAGGATGGGTCATTTATTACAACCTCATGAAATCTTACACAGTTATAACAGCAGTAATAACCATAGTCACAATAATGTTGACATAAACACATCTGGTATCGGTAAATATTCAAAGTTCAGATATCGGTATCGGATCGGAACTCCCAAAAAGTGGATCAGTGCATCCCTAGCTGCTGCCAAATGCTCCATCATGCAGCTTCTCAGTAACCAGCTTCACTGATTCTGCAGTTTTTTCTTCTATATTTCCCTGTTATATATTAAATATAGAAGCATGTTATTACGGCTTTATGGAGCCTAATTAACAGCACTTTATAGACACAACATAAAAGCCAGCACTGCTGTGGGAGGGGGGCCGTGGTGGTCATGGCCCCGAGGAGCTGCGGTGGCCGTCCCTTATGTCCACTTCTGAAAGTTGGCAACGCTCGTAGATGTGAAGAGAGACGTTAAAACTGTGTCACTGACCAGTCTACTGGTGCACCGGGGTGTGGACTGGCCCCCGCTGGGTGGTCAGCTGTGGGTCCCAGTCCTCTGTGGGCGCTGTGTGGGCCCCCTAACTGTGGGATTGGGAGGTTTAGGGGCCTGTGTCCTGTCCACCCTGGGTGCCTGGTACCCGGCAGGGTCTACATCTGCCGGTCTCGGCCCCCTGGGGCTTGTGCCCACTGACTGTGGGGGGGCTCTGGCCGGGGCCTCCCTCTGCCCCCTCGTGGCCGGGCGCTGGGCTGACTTCAGGGTGGGGGGCTGGGGTCTGTGGTCGGGGTGGCTACCGTTGGGTCTCAGGGTCCTCCTGGCCTGCCTCTGACCTTTGTGCAGGCGGGGTCACATTGGCATGATGACTCTTGTGCGAACACGTTTCACTCCGTGTGTTCTGCATGTGACACAGTCACTGAGTCGTCCTGCAGGTTTACTCACTAACACACATTTTCCCTTCATTTACTTCTGTGTGTGTTTCTGCTTTTAGTTGAAATCCATTTTTCCACTTTGTTCATCTCTGGTGCTCCTTCAGTTGCTGACTTTGTCTTCCTGGGGGGGCCATGAGATGCCCTTTATGTCTCTGTACAGGTGCAGCAGATGGTCTAGAAGCTGTGATTGGATTGCAGTGTTTCCTTCCTGGTGTATTTCTGTCTCCTCTTTGTCTTCTGTTTACTTTCCTTTCTGTTCTCTTTCTATCCTTGTTCTGTCTTCTTCTCCGCTCAGGTCCAGCTGTACCATGGAAACTCAGTAAAACCAACATTTATTCTACATAAACTAATAAAATAAAAACTTAAATGATGAAGGGGATCTTTATATCTATGAAGCTCCTCTTTGCTCAGCAGAACACAGCAGCCAGACCATCATTCTGCTGCTTTCATGCTGGACAAGTTCAAAAAAACTGTCAGTGAATGAGGCCGTCAGAAAAATGAACTTCTGAACGTGACTTTTTCTTTTCTTTTTTATAAAATCTATAGAATGAAAAGCTTTATCTGCATGACAAGCTCCTGCTTCTCACCGACAGAAAGATCCATCAAAGCTTGATCAATTCCTAAATGTGTGATCTGGTTTTTCTGCTCTTCTTTCCAGAATTAGTGAGTTTTTTCTCCAACCTTTCTTCCATCGGTCGGCCTCTGCTGCAGCCTCAGTCCATCATGCTGCTTTTTATTTCCACAGCCTGTATTGTTGCCTGTTGGACACATTTCACTTCAGATTCCTTCTTCTAAAGTATTTCCATCATGTTTCTGTCACTACTTTATCCTCTTAACCTGTTTGCAGGTTTATTCCTGTCAGCTAACTGATCTTTCCATCAATGTGTGCCATTATTTCAGAGCCTGCATATGAGCTCCCGTCTCGTTCACACCAGACCCTCTTCACCCCCATTCAGTCAGTTTCTTCTCTATACATGTGCTCCCAGAAATGACAAGCTGTCACTCATTTATTTAACCTTTATTTGAACTGGTTAGTCACTGAGGTTTCCCTCATTTACAGGGACGACGAGTTTACAGCAACACATCATAAACACAGAACAATAAAATCAGAACAAATCCAGATGAAACATTTAAAATCAATAAAAGGTGGGATGATCTCCAGTCCCAGAGATTACTGAAGTGTTCCATGTATCTGGAGCGTTAAAAGAGAAGGCCCAACTCAAACAAACGGGACTTTAAAGAGGTCAGGCTACTGGAACGACTGGGATCAAACCCACAGCTCCTCTCTGGTAGGGATGAAATGTATGGAGGCAGTTTTCCAGTCAGAGCCTTAAAAATAAAAAATAGCAGTGTTTCCTGCATCTGTCACTGAGAGAGGAGCAGCCAGCCTTCTGATAGAAGAGGCAGTGGTGGGTGTCATAGCTCTCCCCGGTAAGAAATCTGAGAGCAGAGAGGTAGATGGAGTCCAGAGGTTTGAGGGTTGTTGCTGCTGCATGTCTATAGATGATGTCGCCGTAATCCAACCCTGATAAAAAGACAGGCAACTGTTTTCTTCCTGCCAGTTAGGGATAGGTATGATTTGTTCCCATACAGGAAGCCGTAGAGTGTCGTAGAGCGGAGACAAGAGCATTGACATGGTACCTAAAGGTTCATTTTTCATCTCTCCAGAGGCCGACATACTTCTATTCAGTGACTCGCTGAATGCGAGAGCCATCCCTGCTAGATAAAAATAAAAATGTGTTGCTGCCGTCCATGTTTCTGGAACGGGAAAATAACATCAATTTAGTCTTTTTGTCATTTAAAACCAGCTTTAAGCTGATAAGAGCCTCCTGAAGAATATTAAAAGAAAGCTGGAGTTTCTCTGTGGCCATGGAGTCAGCAGTACAATACAGGATAGTGTCATCTGCATGTCAGCGGGCATGACAGTCACTAAGAGAAGGAATTATATTGTTAATATGTCACAAGTTGTGACTTCCAGTTGATCCCCGGGCCACACCAACACACACACGAATGACAGTGGAATTTAAAAACAAAGGTGTTTATTCACTCTCTTACTTAAAGCTAAAACGTGAATTTAAAAAGGATAAAAGAAATAAAATAGTCCAACCCAATAAATGGAGGGGACAGGGCACCCGGTCCTTATGAGTCCCTTGTAAGCCCCTGTCCACAATCCTCCTAGAAGGCGAACCAGCATCTTGTGAATGTGTGTGGCGGCGTGCGACGGCGCTAAGTCCTTCCTCCTTCTGCATCAAGCGGAGGATCTCTTTGCTCTGCGGTGTCCGCGTTGCTTGGCCCCGCTGTGCCAAGAGTCTGAAGTCCTGCCAAGAGAAACCCGGAGTGAGATAATCGGCAACTGTTTGTCTCTTTTCTTAACGCATCCACACTATGTCCTAAGGGTTTGGTTCGTCCCTTTACTTATCTTGAAGCAGGCGTTTCCGTTTCTCCATTGCCGGTTGTCCGCGCTCCAAGGGATCTCTTTCCGCTGATCGGTCTCACCTGTTGCTGAATCAGTCCTTTTTATTGTCCACCAATCCACCATAATTGGGAAAGGGGAAACGTAACAGGGTGGAGCTGCACTCCATTGTTCATAATCCATGGCCAAAAAGTCCATAAAAACAAACACATAAACCACAGAAAAACATGCATTAAAAACACAAAGATAAAAACATGCGTTGGCCACAAACATCTAAAATACAAAGGCAGCTCCTATCGGCCCGAGACAGAAACGGTGAAAAGGTCCCGATACAGACCCTGGTGGTACACCTTTAGTTACAGGTACGATGTCAGAACTTAAAATTAGTAGTGTGACAAAGAAGCCTTGTCACACACCCTGCAGACCGACACCAAACACACACACACACACACACACCTGTACCTAGCTGACGGTGGTCCTGAGGACCATCACGCCACCAGAGACACACCCACGGTACCGGTTAGCAGCCGCATTCCCGACGTTCCACCTACTGTTAGCAGATCATTAGGGGAGCACACCCAGTTGTCTCCTTACTAATACTGGGAATAAGCTGCTGGACAGTTACTTACCGTGCATCTCCAGGCCTGCTGGTAGTTTGTGAAAACCGAGGCAACGCTCGGGCCGCGTTTAAGACGTCAACCTGTCGCAATGCGGCAGTGACGTCACCGTCACGTGATGCACTGAAACGCCGTATCACATGAATAATCCTGTTTATTTTGACCTGTGTTATGATGATTCTACTGATGTTGGGAATGTTTAAATGTGTTTCCTTTGTGGAATGTTTTGGTATGCATATTTGTTATGGAGAACAAACGGTGTTTCAGAAAAAGCCTACTATCTGTGGTAACTGGGAAGCTTCCTGTTAGGGGAGGAGCTTGATGTTTATAAGGAGCTCATTTCTGAGCTGGCAGGGTGGCGAGTAGGTTGGAATGTGTATTGTGAAGCTGGCATCTAGAGAACTATTGGTGAGATCTTGTACATATTGTAAATATTGTACATACTGGGACGGGACACTGTATATATTGCTGCACTTTGGAGGAGTTAGGGCTGGAAGATTAATCAGATTTTAATCTCAGTGACGATCTGGGTTTCCAACGATGATAAAAATAAAAGGGTGTGATTTCTTTCCTCTCTGCAGTTTCCTCTCCTGCTGTCTTCAGCTGCTAATCGAGCGTCTCTGGCGTTGCAGCGCTGTGCTGTAAACTCCTCCCACAGCCGCTTTGCTTTCATTCAGACACTGTTGCCAACTTGGAGACTTTCTCTCTAAATCTGGAGACTTTCAAACCCCCTTGGTGACTTTTTTGTTCAAAGCGACAAATCTAGCGACTTTTACTGGAGTTATTGGAGACTTTTCTGGTGTTTTGGCGACTGACTTGAAGGCTCATATTGTTCTGCAGTTGCTGTAAGGAAGGAGCAGCGGGAGCCTCTCCCGTCCTAAAGCACCCGGCGGCCAGTCTCCCAGTCGCCTCCGGCTGCAGGTGCAATGTAGAATAATGGCAGTAGGTTGTGGAAGTTCACTACAACATAGTTTATATTTATCTATTGAGTTTACATCAGTATTTGAACTTTGTCAAGACAAAGCTTCATGTTGTTTGTTTTCTAAAATATGTGGAATCCTAAAGACATTGTTTAAAAGCCTGTTTAATGTTAAATAAATTCATCTTGTTAAAGATAATGGAGAATTGTGTTAAATAATCCAGATCTCAGTTTGTCCAAATAACTGTGATTATTATTTTGACCATAATGGAGCAGCCCTAGGAGGAGTTGTAAATAAAGCACCTCAACGGAGCGATGACTGCACCATCATCCTTGTTAAGAGCACAGAACCACGTGACAACCAGACTTTACACATTGACGCCTCGATGATAAGTAGTCAGAGAACCAATCACAGCCACTCGTATGGAAACCTAGATTGCGTAATCTATTCAGCAGAATATTGTGATCAACTGCAGATCCGGAGTGGGACTCATTTTCAGCCCTGGAGTTTTATGCCTCAGACCAGCCCACTATGACCTTTTAAAACCAACCAATGATAACCTTACATGTTAAGTCTACACTTGCACACTGCTCTGCAACCCCTTTTAATCCAGTCTAGTTTTCTAAAATATCTCCAATTTAGTGCAAGTAAGGATTGTTTCATAATTCAGATTTATTTCAACTCAGATGTTGTTGAACATCTCCAACACATCTTTTAGAACAAAATCAGAATCTACATTCTGTTCAATAAATGTTCATAGATGTCCAAACCTTAAAGGTAAAGTCATACATAAAATATTAAACATTAAATAGAAGATAATAGAAAGAGTTTTACTTTCTAATAACACTATAAACTCTTTTTTCACTGTAAGTAAACAGTTTCATCACAACTTCACAAAAATAAAAAGCAGAGTTAAAGGGGAAATCTCCAACTCTATTCTTTACATCAGAATTTCCTTTTCTGAATATTAAATATCAAGCAAATTAGTGTCCATGGAGATCTAATCCTTATGAATAAAGAATAAAAACTGCTCTGTTCTCTGCAGGTTTGTTATTAACAGTCTAATGATGCTTGGTGATAAACAAATGATAAATAAATAAATAGGAAAACCAAACATAAGTCCGGCCCACCAGGAATTATCCCGGTCCTCCCGATCAGACACACACAATGCTTTTGATAAGTCAACAAATAAAGCAGCACAATAGTTTGTTCTGATCTAAAGCTGTGATTCTATCAGTAGTGATGAAGGTGATGGCTGAAGCAGTGCTGTGGTTGGGTCTAAATGAGAGACATGTCATGTCCATGTTAGCATGCTCTGACCCCCCTCCTCCTTTCAGGGTGGAGCCTGCTGGAGAAGCATGGTTGAGACCAGGTCTGAGGAAGTGTAAGTGTGTTTTTCACTGGATTCATCACATTCAACCATCTTCACACCGTCCCATCACTCATTCATCAGTCACATCAAAGTGTCAATAGATCAATAAGTGCAGCTGGATTGTGTTTGTTCTCTCCATCAGATTCCTGTCCACTCACCATCGACGTCAACACAGTGAGCAGAGACCTCAAACTGTCTGACAACAACAGGAAGGTGACGTTTGTGGAGGAGCTTCAGTCATATCCTGATCATCCAGACAGATTTATTAATCCTCAGCTGCTGTGTGAAAATGTTCTGACTGGTCGCTGCTACTGGGAGGTGGAGTGGAGAGGAGTCGTTTATATAGCAGTGAGTTACAGAGAAATCAGCAGGAGGTCTGGGTTTGGATGGAATGATCAGTCCTGGAGTCTGATCTGCTCTGATGATGGAGGCTACTCTGTCTGTCACAATAACATATACACACCCATCTCCTCCTCCTCCTCCTCCTCCTCCTCCTCCTCCTCCTCCTCCTCCTCCTCCTCCTCCTCCTCTGTCTCTAACAGAGTAGCAGTGTATGTGGACTGTCCAGCTGGCTCTCTGTCCTTCTACAGAGTCTCCTCTGACTCCCTGATCCACCTCCACACCTTCATCACCACATTCACTCATCCTCTCTATGCTGGGTTTAGAGTCTGGCCCTGGTCTGGTTCCTGGTCTGGTTCCAGGTCTGGTTCCAGGTCTGGTTCCAGGTCTGGTTCCTGGGTGTCTCTGTGTGGAGTGTAAAGACTCTGCTGGCAGCAGAGAAGCTGATGAACAGATGCTTCAGGCTGTACATGTCTGTCTCTTTCACTCAGAAACATCTTTTCAGATTCAGTTTGTGTGTGAAACTCTTCTAAATGATTCTTGGAAACTTCTTCCTCTTCAGTCCTTTAAAGATGGAAGCTGAGCTTCTTCCAGGATCCACATGTTGTTTTTCTGTCTGTTTCCAGTCAAAGCTTCACACTGAGTATCAGGATGTTGTGTTCAGCTCATGTCGGCTGCAGTTACATGTTGAATTAAAGATGCATTATTGATTTGTGTCACATTCTCCAAATGTTTCCTTTTATCTCAATAAAAACTCTCACAATCATTTCAGTCTTTATTTCTTCTAGTTTGCTCTTAATATCAGAAAGTGAAATGATTTCAGAGCATTTCATTCTAATGTTTGATGCTTCCTGGAATTACTTTCACTTTCATTTCTTCCTTTTTCTCAAATTCTACCTAAAGAAAGAAAAGAAAGGTTAGACGTCGTCATTAGCTTGGAAGTCAAACAAGTCAAAGTCCGTCCCACTTCTGGGACGTCCGTCTGTCCAGTTAGGACCTAACACTGATTGTGGATCAGTTCCACCTGATCAAACTGATCCACAATCTATGAAAGTATGAAACTACAAGTGTTGTGTTGTCAGTAAAAGCAGAAAGATCCAGCTGAAGATCTTAAGTCTTACTATTCCAGTACACATACTTAGTGGCCGATCACACGCACTTATCAATACTTTCCAGATGAAATCAGCAAACTGCCAGAAACATTCAAAGGGCTTTTATTGATTGAAAAGTGTCTTGTTTTAATGAGAAGGACAGGAGAGCGTCCGCTTGTCTGATGGCTGTGTTTAATGTTGTAGAAAAGGTGATCCAGACGCGACACGCTGGTTAGAACACACCGCTGCTGCAGAACACTGCTGCTGACGTTTTGTCATGTCTCAGTAAAGTGTGGGAGGAATTCCCAACAACATGACACAGCTGAGAGTTGAATGTGGACAAGAAGACAAAACAAAGGCCAACATTTCTAGCATCACTGACACAGACACTACAAGCTGAGGAGCCTCCTCTCTGCTGACGTCTCTTTGTATTTCCAGCAGAAAAACATCCACAAGAGGAAAAGACTGGAAAGCCTTCTGAGAGGCTCGTCTCCTCCAGCTGATAGAAACAATCATAGTGAGCATCTGAAAAGAATCACTTTAGTGTACAAAGCATTGATGGGCCACCAGCTCTCATGTGAACGTGGAGTTGGGCTTTTCCAGCGTTTCCCTGCACGTCATTGGGGAGAGGCGTCCCGCCATGTGGCCTGTTTCTCTGGAACTTTGGCTGAAACTTTTAGCGCATATTTTCCAGGAATACGGCTTCTGGCCGCTGTGGCTTGGCATGTGGACGCTTCCCACTGAGACATTTTCCACAGGTGTGACAGGAAGAAGGCCTCTCACCTGTGTGGCTTCTCATATCAACAGTCAGATGACTTGTAGAAGAAAGCCGTTTTCCACAGGTAGTGCAGCTAAAAGGCTTTTTACCTGCATGGACTCTGCTGGGACAAGTCACTTTGCTACGCTGAGCCAAACTTTCACCACATATTCTGCATGAATATGTCTTCTGGCTTCTGCTGTGGGCCCACATGTTCTGTTCTGTGGAACGTTTAGCAGAGATTTTACAGGGAAACGCCGTCTCACCTGTGTGGATTCTTCTGTCTCATCATTTTAGATCTTCTAAAAACTTTTCCACCATCGTCACAGTTCACAAACTGTTCAGCCACGTCAGTCTGACATGGACTCTCTGTCATTCCAGAGTTTTCCACAGTCCTGCTGTGACTTCCATCACGCTCACTGTGGTTCCTGTCAATGTTCCAGTCCTGTCCTGTTCATCCAGATTCATTCATTACAAAGCCTGTTTCCAAGATTATCTTTTGTTTTTTGTTTTTTTACTAAATGATTGAAGTTAAAATTCTTAAAATCCATTTAAATAAAAAAAAAAGTTTCTTTTTAGGCCAATTTTTTTTTTCTGCCATTAAAATGTGATTATTTAAAATGAATTAATTACAGAGTCTGTATTTTGATTATTTTGTTTATTAAGTCCCACCCTCTAAAAAATATTGAAACTTTTGTTTAAATATGTTCATAATTTTACACCTGAATATTTCTGCAGTTTTCCAATTTTTTCCATTTCTTTTGGATTTTTTAAAATAAATTTATTAAAAATGGTGTTTTTGATAAGAATCCAGCAGTTTAGATTCACAATGAAACATAGAAAGTGTCTTGTTTATAACAATCTGCTGCTTGTGAGTTTTTCAGGTGAAACTCTGGTTAATTTTTTTCTCATTTTATTCCAGATTCTGTTTTGATACAAATGAAGCTGAATCTTAAACAGTCTGGAAAGAAACATGTTTCACTTTATTTTACATAAAAAGATAAAAATAAAATGAAAAATAATTTATGTTTAAATATTTAGTAATAATTGATGACGTGACCGTCAGCTGCAGCGTTGATCTGGACAGAACTGGACATGGTCCCTGCAGACCTGCAGGACCCGCTACCAGTCTGAGACTCCAGAGCTGGACTATCAGATCTGGTCTGAGTCCCAGGAGCAGAAGGTGGACATAGAAAAGCCGTCCAGGTCTCTGAAGTCCTGCATCATGTGGAAAGCTGCAGGTGGAAGCTGGAAGGTGCGTTTCCTCCTGTGACCAGCAGAGGGCAGCGTTTCTCTGAGCTGCAGTCTGAACAGAAGCCACTGATTTATTGGAAACTTGTCTTATTATTGCAGATCAATAATTATTATGAAGCATGAAATCAGGGAAAAACTGACAAGATGAAATGATTTAAAAGAAAACAGATGAATAATTTTATCTTCATGAAGTCTTTCATGTAAAGTGTCACTGCAGTGGACACATTAACAAGATTTTTTCTGATGTATCCATGAATGAGGATGGCATATTCATACTGAATCATATCAGAGAACATTAGTGAGTCATCCAACACACTTTTCTCCTCTAAAGAATCATGCTGCGTGTTAAAAGCTGTGATTTTAAAGCCCCTGCTGGTCGCTGCAACCCTTCTGGAACTCTTCCAAACATCCACACCAAACGGTTCTGATCCATTTTAACCCACAAAACTGGACCGAATGCAGGAAAAATCCCCTCCAATGTTCCTCCAATCAAGCACCGAGACAAAACATGAATCGAAGTGGCTTCAGTTTTCTTTCATCCACCATATTGGACTGATGTGTGACGGATTTGGGTTTGCAGAGATGCACTCGATGCATAACTTTGTTTTGGATAAATGAGCACCTAGAACAAAAACGGGAGGGTTTAAGAAAACTGTTAATACTTCATTTTTTATTAAGCTGAATGAAAGAGGACACAACATGATGAAATGTCTTATGTGTGATTTTCCCGGTTCTCTCATTTCACCGTGAAACCGTTGCATCAGGTTGGAAGATGCTCGTAATGAAGGATCCAAACTGAAAGCACTGACAAAGAACACCATGCAGGATTAAAATCAGACATTTTGTCACATATATTAACATGCAAATTCATTAGAGCTGAAATGAAGTGTAAATCCAAGATTTTATAACATGTTGGAGTTAAATGGACCCACTGATATCAGCCCACGTTTCAATCTGTATTTCTTCACAGAGAAAAGTAAAAATGTGCAGGTTTAAACCTGAATAGAAGCAGAAATCCCAAGTCACTGGTCAAAATGATGAATGTTTGGAGAAACATGTCAGTGAGGAATAAAGAGAAGCAAACCAGAAAACATGATGCTTCAAATTTAGCAGCATGTAACAAAACAGAAGATCAATGAGAGAAAAGAAACTGTTTCTGTTGGTATTTAAACCGTTGTTTTTCTTCTTCTACAATGATCTGTTTATATCTACTAGCTGTGGGTCCACATACATGGCAGCCACCGGATTTATGCCACAGTTTCACTACGGTGTCTCTGGAGGGACAAAGTGTGTGAAGTGAGAACCCTCTGAGCTGTAAAAGTGCAGAACCTGCTGTGTGTGATGGGTGCTAGAGAAGCGTTGGGATAAGGAACCCTTAAAAAGGCACATAGAAGAAGATATATACAGTTTTCAGGTCACCATTGTTAGCAGAATTCATCCACACAGCGTTCAACGTGAACATCAGCACAGCACACAAGTACTCTTTCTTTCTGTCAACCAAACATGTTTGCGGGAACGCAGCACTTTTATTTAGTCCACCTGACATTCATCATCTCATCAGGTGTGACACGTGATCATAGTGTCAAAACAAAAACAAACAAACATTGCTTAGAAAAAGGTTTGTGACAAGTTAGGATGGGAGCACATCTCAACACCCCCACTTGTTCACATACAAACAGAATCTATGATATAAACATACACATCATGTAGCCCAGTTGCAAAATAAAACATTTCAGACTCCAAACACAAACATCTCAAGCTTCATCAGCTTGACTTTAGTTGAAGGCTTTGTCAATATGTCTGCGACCACATCATTTGTTGGACAGTATTCCAAGGTAATCTGACCTCACAAAATGATATTTCACATCCACATGTTTCCAACGTTGTCTGTTTCCAGGACTCCTGGCTAAAGCTACAGCACCTTGATTGTCTTCATAAACAACACATGTGTAGTCCTGACCATCAAAAGCATGTAAAAGCTGTTTTAGGTAAAGGCACTCTTGGATAGTTGCAGCCAATGCCATATATTCAGCCTGACAGGTTGACAATGCCACTGGAGGTTGTCCTTTAGTTCTCCATGATACCAGTGGGCCATTGTTGTTTAAGCTAACACAATACCCTGTGGTCCTTTTCTGATCATCTACATCAGCAGCCCAACTGGCATCACTGGAAGCATATTTTAGGCTCTCGTCTTTGCTTTTCCCAAAACAGAGTTCTTTGTTTTGAGTTCCTTTAACATACCTTAAAACATGCTGAACAGTTGTCCGTTGTTCAGTACTTGGTTCAGTGAAGTACTGGGACAGTTTACTCACTACAAAGCTTAAGTCTGGCCTTGTACAGGTTGCATGATAGATTCAACTTCCTACTGCTTCTCTATATTTTCTCACATCACTCATTTGTTCAGCATCATCGCTGTAGTAAAGCTTCTGCTCACATGGGGGCGCTCTCGGCTTGCAGTGTAACATAAAGAATCTCTCCAGTATTTTCTGGATGTATTTACATTGTGACATCTTCAGGCATCCATCACTTTGTTCAAATCAATGCCTAGAAAATATGTTCATTTACCAAGATCTTTCATTCTAAACTTGAATTTCAACATTTCTTTAACATCTTTCAAAACGACTTCATCACTGGCAGCAATAATCAGGTCGTCTCCCCGTATGACGATGTGAACCGTCTCTTTTCCAGTAACTTTCTATAAACACAATGATCATCTGGGTTTTGTACAAACTGCGTCTCACACAAGCAGTCATGCAACAACTTGTTCCAATTTCACTCTGACTGTTTTAGGCCAGACAGAGATTTCTTCCATTTCTACACAAGTTTACCACTTCCTTCACGTTTGACTTCTTAACCTTCAGGTTTTCCACATAAATCTCACACTCCATTGGTGCATGTAAATATGCTGTTTTTACATCCATTTGGTGAACAATCAGACTTTCCTGTGCTGCGTTTTGTGCAACAACTCTAATGCTGGTCATGGAGAGAAAGTTTCATCATAGTTCACGCCTCTCTTTTGACGATAACCTTTAGCAACATCTCGCTTTGTATTAGTCAGTCCCATCATCGTTCTTTTTCATGGCATTTCCCCCCCACTACATCTCTGCCCTCAGGAAGAGTGGTCAGGGTGAATGTTGCATTGTCTTTCAGTGACTGCATTTCCTCATTCATAGCATTAACCCATTATCAGCATCAACTGAAGTGGTCGCTTCTTTGTATGTCTGTGGTAGATCACATAGAAGTCTAGAACAGGAGTCAACATTAGCCATGTCATCTTCAAAACAACAAGTATAGTCCCCATAATAATCCGGCTTGGTCCTCTTACAGGATAGCTCCTAACTTCAGATTTGTCTTTGTCTTCTTTCTTCTACCTCAGTTTTTATTTGGTCTGAATCCCACTCCACTGTACTGTGTTCAATGACCACCTTTTGGTTTTCTGCTTTTTGTGGGTCAATGACTGGTGGGCTTTTTACTGAGTGTCTTTTACTTTGGATAACAAAATCATCCTCCTCAGCATCCAACATGTCTTCAGTGATGTCATTTATTCTCCATCCAAACTTTACAAGTCTGTGTTTTTGGATTTATCTGTTACTAGGATAGTAAACCAGCTAGGCTGGACTGTTTTTGTCGTATCCAACAAAAATGCCTTTTTTCACATCTAGAGTCCAGTTTGCCTCTATGATGCTTGTATGCATAACACACTTGTCCGAACTTCTGCATGCTGGCAATGTTGGCTTTTCTACCTGTTAACATATAGAAAGGAGTTTGTTTGGTACGATTGTTAAAGCACCTATTCCTCACTACTACAGCTGTCTGGACAGCAGCGTAGGTCCACAACATCTTTGGCAACCCGCTCTCGATGAGCATGCAACGGGCCATATCAACCAGGGCTCTACAGTTGCGTCCAGCTGTACCATTTTGGTGTGGTGAATATGGGGCTGAAGTCTCATGCCTAATACCACTCCTGCTCATTAATGCTTGATACCGTTTGCTCATGTATTCTGTTGTCAGACCTCCTTCGTCTTGTTTTGCCATAAGGAGCCGTATCGGCTAAGAATTTCTCTGTGGCTTGTACCGTGTCACTTTTATTTTCCAGGAAATAAACAAATGTTGCACTGGAATAATCATCTGTGAACGATAGTGCATATCTATGACCATCTGGAGACACTGGATCTCTAGGACCAGCGAAATCTGTGTGTACCATGTCAAGTGGCCCCTTAGCCCTTACATCAGGTCCCCTGTTTCTTGTCTGGACAAACTTCCCTTGAGTACAAACTTCACAAAATGGGGTATGCTTACTCCCCTCTTCCTTAACATCCATCCCATTCACAACATTTCTTTGGTTCATTACATCTGCCTTTCATCTCATTCTCTGCTGTGTGCAGATAGTGTAATTTGTTGTGGACGTGTACGAGGAATTTGGTCCCGTCTTTATAAAGAACACTGTCACCCTCTCTGAAAACCACTGTGGCACCGCTTGAGGCAGCAGCTTTCACAGAGAAGATATCCTGGGGGTACGTAGGAATGTAGAGAGCGTTCCTCAGTGTTGTCTGTAAGCTCCTCCCATTGCTGTCACGCAGCCACACCTCTGTGTCGCGTCTCTCCTTGGCAACTCCGTTTTTCCTGGAGCCGTCAGCCAACTCCATGCAGTGCGTCCCCGCCAGGAAACTGCTGTCAAACTCCTTAAACTTGGCAATGTCTGTGATGATGTGTGACGTGGTACCCGCGTCGACCATCAGACCTCTTCTCTTGGAATGCGACACCGGCATCTCTGTGTCACTTATACGGAATGCATATTCATTTCTCCCCATCTCCTCGGATGCTTTCCGTGCGTTATCCTGACGTGTCATCGGTCTACAGCTTGCATTGTTGTGCGTGTTCATATTGCAGTGATTGCACCATTTCTTACGCAAACAAAAAATATTCAGCAACCTCAGATGTCATCACAACCAACCCCAGCACAGCTCCACCATCACCGGGATCGGCACAAACCCCCAAAGCCACAGTGCAGGACGAGACGACAAGGTTTTAGGCTCTTTTTACTCACTGAATTATTAGGAAGAATTATCTTTGGTCAATATTTTCATTTGAAGAAGTCAGTTCATACAGTCATGCTTACTTCTGTCATGTCGGTCATTTCCTGGATTCTTTGCCAAAAAGTAGAGATGGTTCAATGAAGCCTTGTGAAGCTTTTAAGGCTTCTATTTGATTGTGTTGAAAAAAAGAGTCAAAGCTTCAAAGCCTTATAAAATAAAAGACCATACCAGTGACATCTGGTGGTCAGCTGTAGTTATTACAGGTGAAGATCTAATCATTTCTCCAACTTGATTTAACTTCCAACAGAAAAAATCCAGTCAGTCTTGCAGCTGTCTTCATCCTGAGGGGTCGTCATCTCTAAGTGTTGTAACATTCTATATTCTCAGTGTATTAGTTATGGCTCAACGTGTTGTCCTGGTATTCATTAGATTTTCCAACATGATGTAGACAGTGTGTGTGCTGTGAAATAAGATGATAGACAGGGATGTCAAAATGAGTTTGTTGGGAGATATGATGGTTTGGCAGAAGTGCTTAGAACAATCTTAAATTTTGTTCAGATGCTTTTTCCTGATTTCTGAATGATAGATTACACTTCCTGATTAGTCAGTCTTGTCATTTTTTTCTCTTAAATCTAATATCAGATTTGTTCAGACAGTGCAGCCACTGTCCTTGACTTCTCTCATCAGGAACTCTGTTTCTGCTTCTTCTGTGCTCTCTTTGTGGTAAATGGTAAATGGACTTCTATAGCGCTTTTCTAGTCATACAGACCACTCAAAGCGCTTTACACTACTTGTCACATTCACCCATACACTCACTCAACACACTCATACCCCGATAGGCACATCGGGGGGCAGTTTGGGGTTCAGTGTCTTGCCCTAGGACACTTCGGCATTTCAGGGGAAGCCTGGAATCGATCCCCCAACTTACCAGTTGAAGGACAACTGCTCTTCCTCCTGAGCTACAGCCGTTTTTACTTCAGTTATAGAGTCACATCAGGTCAGAATAAAAGAATCTATTGATTATATGATTAATAAGAATAAATGAAAGAATATACCTTTGATGAAAAATGACAGAATATGTAAAATATACTTCAGTCAGCAACACCATCAATATGATGAAATTTTATATTTTAATATGAACTAATCTTCTGTTGTCCGTTATCCTAGCCAATGTGGAAGAGAAATATTTAGCAATACCATATAATACAATACTACATGACTACAATTATACTAAGTACAATGTAATCTAATACTATTTCATCTTTTGCCATATTACTCTCCTCCTTCCTTTGTGGGTGACACAAGGTGGAAGTTTTTCCATACACGTGATGGTTTTCTTCCACTAGAACTCTCCATACTAAAAGTTTTTTCTTTATCTTAATGCTCTCTTGGCAAAACCATTTCCTGGTCCTGTTGTAACTTTGGAAGATTGAGGTAGCTGAGAAATTCCTCAATTCTGTTGTCTGATGGATCTGTTTCTGAGGAATATAATGTTTTATAGAAATCCCTAAATGTGTCATTTATTCCATCAAGGTCATGGAGGATATTTCCTCTTGAATCTTTAACAGAGGAGATGGTTGTTTTCTCCTTGTTTGCTTTTAATTGATTTGCGAGAAATCTTCCAGATTTGTTGCTATGTTCAAAATTCTCTAAGCGAAGTCTTTGTAGCAAAAACGGGGTTTTTTGGTTAATTATTTCATTCAGCTCTAGTTTAGCCTTTCTTATGTGATTCAGAACTTGCTCTTCTGGAGAAGCCTTGTAGGCATCTTCTAGTCATTTTATTTTAAGCTCTAGTTCAGATGTTTTTGAACTCTCCTTCTTTTTCTTATGTGATGAAAATGAAATTATTTTCCCTCTCATGACTGCTTTTCCTGCCTCCCAAAGAACACATGCTGATGTTCCTGGTATGTCATTGTTTTCTATATACAAAGACCACTCCCGTTTGAAGTAACTGATAAAATCAGGATCTTTAAGTAATGATGTATTAAGTCTCCATTTGCTATAAGATGGTTTAGTTTTCTTATTAATTAGGGTAAATGATACTGGTGCGTGATCACTGATAGTGATGGAATGGATTTTAGTTTCTGAGATATTGTTCATCATAGAGCTGTTAGTGAGGAAGTAGTCTATTCTGGAGTATGAGTGGTGGACAGATGAAAAGTAAGTGTACTCTCTAGCAGTGAGGTGTTGTGAGCGCCAGACATCACAAAGACCAAAATCCTCCATATATTGTTTAACAACTCTTGCTGACTGCCAGACCCTATGTTTCCCTGCTCCGCCCCCCTTGTCCATCCCAGAGTTTAAGGTCATGTTGAGGTCGCCCCCAATGATAAGTGTGTTATCAAGGTGATCATATAGTAAGGAGAAGAAGGAATGAAAAAAGGAGGGGTCATCAGTGTTTGGGCCATAAATATTTGCGATGCATAACTTCATGTTTAGGATAGATAATGTCATTATTATGAATCTTCCACCTGGGTCTAAAATGATATTATTAGCAGTAAAATGAATTTTCCTGTTTATCAGAATGGCTACTCCTCTTTGTCTTGAGTTGAAGCAGGCCGAGTACACGTGAGGGAACTGTACTGTAGAGAGTACGTTAGCTGTTGTTTTTAATAAATGAGTCTCCTGTAGCAGGACAATGTCTGCCTGTAGATCATTCAATCTGCTAAACACCTTCAACCTCTTCTCCCTGGAACCAGCTCCCCGTATATTCCACGTAACAAACCTCAGGGTGGTCATGCTCAAGCTACTGAAGTGTTTCTATAAAAGTATGTGTGTGTTTGTGTGTGTGCAAGCCCACATTAATGCATGCATGCTGCATGTAGATTGTGTGCGTATATAAGTTCATCTGTGTGTACAATGTTCCTATATGTCTGTCCACATGCTTAGAGTGTGTGTGAGAGTTGGGGGTGAGTGTTGATGTGAGTAAACGTGCTCTGTGTTGTAGGTGTGTTATGTGCATGACATTTAGTGTCTGTGTCATGTGGATGTACGTGCGTACCCTACCTATTATTGTTGGTATGGCATAATAGAATGAAAGAGCAGCTAGAAAGGAAAGGAGTGAGAAAAGCAAACAACTACAACTACACATAAAAAGAAAGAAATAGCACAAACAAAAGAGCACAAACAAAAGCCCTAAAAGGGAGGGAAAAAAGAGGGGAAAAAAAGGCAAAAAAAAACAAAAAACAAAACCAAAACAAAACGAAAGCAACAACAACAGCAAATTTACAAAGACTGGCAGTAAATGTACAGTTCTGAATGACCATAATTAATGTGCTTATAGCAGATTAACATGTAAACTTAACAATAATTAGCTGGGGGGGGGGGGGGGGGGGGTATTTTTGTCACGGTAAAGCTGTCCATTAACGAACAATTTGTCCACAGCGATGACTGCACGGGATCCTTCGTCTCTGAGCTTCTTCCGGATGGGAAACAGGACCCTGCGTCTCTCCAGAATCTCTTTGGGAAACTGATCATTTACACTAAAATCGGTCCCGCGGAGTTCCGGACCTCGATCCCTCACCTGCTCTTTCTGCTTGTAGCTCACGAACTTGGCTACAATCGGTCTGGGTCTGCGGCTGTCCGGTCTTTTCCCACCTAAGCGATGAACTCGGTGAAATGAGATGTTCCTCACCGCGTCTTCGGGTAGCTTCAGCTTGGTTTGGATAAAGGATCTGATTGTTTGCTCTGGATCCTCTTCTTGTTGCTCCGGGATTCCTGCGAAGACCAGGTTGTCCCTCATGCTGCGCGCCTGGAGATCGATCACAGTTTCCTTTATGTTTTTATTTTCCTCTGTGAGTCGAGTCATTCCCTCGTTGAGAGAAGTCACCGTCTCCCTGAGGCTGGCGTTCTCTGCGGCCAGAGACTCCACCTGCTGTTGGCTGAATTCCAGCGACTCCCGCAGCGACTGAAACTCCCGGTGGAGAACTTCCAACAGGCCCAGACGAGCGTCGAAGCTGGAGAGATTTTTATCAGTGGACATCAGGATGTCCGAGGTGTCGTCCCCGTTAGAGGACGTCGCTCCGGGTGAGTCTTCTTTCCGGCTTCTCTTGGAGGTTGAAGCGGATCTGGGCTTGTCTTGCCCATGACGATGCGGTTGAAACACAAAATTTACGTCACTGCCGCATCACTTACCTGCGCCTCTCACTTACCTCTCTCTCAGACCCTGGCTTTCAGTCGGACCAGAGTCCGCTTCTTTGGTCCACATGAGAGTGTGATTAGTGTTCATACTGTGTCAAACGGATTGTGGGAGCCCTGGAAGTGGAACAGGTCCAATTAAAGAGGACTAGGTCTGGGTAAAAACCAGGCCTGGTTAAAGAGGACTAGGTCTGGTTAAAGTAAACCAGGTCCAGTTCAAGAGAACTAGGTCTGGTTAAAGATGAACATGTCTGTATTTTCACCTTGTTTATGAAATATGATCCGTTTGGCATTACAGGGTTAGCAGTGATCTCGATGTAGAACACAGAGCAGTAACTTTCACAACGACCATCCAGATCTACCTGGTGGCAGTTGCACCAGGACACTCATGGACCTTTGACCTCTATAAATATTTACTTTTTATAAACATGCTTTTATGAGGTGTGAACTGTTTGCTCTGTTTGATAATCAAACAGACCGAAGCGCTAGCTGGAACCAGCAAAAGTCATGGACAGTTGTCAGTAAAGTGCTGAGGACAGGAAGCTGGTTATGTCCCACAAACTCTCACGTTCTTCCACTTTCAGTCGGCCAGAGTCCTCTTCTTTGGTCCGTAGTGATCTCTCAGGTGGACCTGCAAGGATTTTAGTGTGATTAGTGTTCATACTGCGTCAAACGGATTGTGCAAGCCCCGGAAGTGGACCAGGTCTGGTTAAAGTGAACCAGGTCCGGTTAAAGCAAACCAGGTCCGGTTCAAGAGGGCTAGGTCTGGTAAAAGAGGACCAGGCCGGGTTCAAGAGGACTAGGTCTGGTTAAAGACCAAGTCTGGTTAAATAAGTCTAGATCTGGTTAAAGAAGACTAGGTCTGGGTAAAGAGGACTGGGTCTGGGTAAAGACCAGGTCTGGTTAAAGAGGACTAGGTCTGTGTAAAGACCAGGTCTGGTTAAAGAAGACTAGGTCCGGTTAAAGTGAACCAGGTCTGGCTAAACAGAAACAGGTCTGGTTAAAGAGGACCAGATCTCGGTAAAGACCAGGTCTGGGTAAAGAGGACCAGGTCTGGATAAAGAAGACCAGGTCTGGTTAAAGAAGACCAGATCTGGGTAAAGAGGACCAGGTCTGGTTAAAGAAGACCAGATCTGGGTAAAGACCAGGTCTGGTTTAACAGGATTACCTGTGGTTAAAGACCAAGTCTGGTTAAAGAGGACTAGGTCTGGTTACAGAGGACCAGGTCTAGTTAAATAGGACCAGGTCCGTTTAAAGACCAGGTCTGGTTAAAGAGGACCAGGTCCGGTTAAAGAGGACTAGGTCAGGGTAAAGACCAGGTCTGGTTAAGACCAAGACTGGTTAAAAAGGACCAGGTCTGGTTAAAGACCAAGTCTGGTTAAAGAGGACCAGGTCCGGTTAAGGAGGACTAGATCTAGTTAAAGAAGACTAGATCTGGTTAAAGACCAAGTCTGGTTAAAGAGGACCAGGTCCGGTTAAAGAGGACCAGGTCTGGTTAAAGAGGATTACGTCTGGTTAAATACCAGGTCTGGTTAAAGAGGACTAGGTCTGGTTAAAGAGGACCAGATCTGGGTAAAGAAGACCAGTTCAGGTTAAAGACCAGATCTGGTTAAAGAGGACTAGGTCTGATTAAAGACCAAGTCTGATTAAAGAGAACCAGATCCAGTTAAAGAGGACCAGGTCTGGGTAAAGACCAGGTCTGATTAAAGAGGACAAGGTCAGGTTAAAGAGGATCAGGTCTAGTTAAAGAGGACGCGATCTGATTACAGACCACGTCTGGTTAAAGAGGACCACGTCTGGTTAAAGAGGACTACGTCTGGTTAAAGAGGACTAGGTCTGGTTAAAGAGGACTACGTCTGGTTAAAGAGGACTAGGTCTGGTTAAAGAGGACCAGATCTGGGTAAAGAAGACCAGGTCAGGTTAAAGACCACGTCTGGTTAAAGAGGACTACGTCTGGTTAAAGAGGACTAGGTCTGGTTAAAGAGGACCACGTCTGGTTAAAGAGGACTACGTCTGGTTAAAGAGGACTAGGTCTGGTTAAAGAGGACTACGTCTGGTTAAAGAGGACTAGGTCTGGTTAAAGAGGACCAGATCTGGGTAAAGAAGACCAGGTCAGGTTAAAGACCACGTCTGGTTAAAGAGGACCACGTCTGGTTAAAGAGGACTAGGTCTGGTTAAAGAGGACCAGATCTGGGTAAAGAAGACCAGGTCAGGTTAAAGACCACGTCTGGTTAAAGAGGACTACGTCTGGTTAAAGAAGACTAGGTCTGGTTAAAGAGGACTAGGTCTGGTTAAAGAGGACTAGGTCCGGGTAAAGAGGGCCAGGTCGGGTTAAAGAGGACAAGGTCAGGTTAAAGAGGACCAGGTCTAGTTAAAGAGGACGCGATCTGATTAAAGACCAAGTCTGGTTAGAGAGGACCAGGTCCGGTTAAGGAGGACCGGGTCTGGTTAAAGAGGATTACGTCTGGTTAAATACCAGGTCCAGTTAAAGAGGACTAGGTCTGGTTAAAGAGGACCAGATCTGGGTAAAGAAGACCAGGTCAGGTTAAAGACCACGCCTGGTTAAAGAGGACCACGTCTGGTTAAAGAGGACTACGCCTGGTTAAAGAGGACTAGGTCTGGTTAAAGAGGACTACGCCTGGTTAAAGAGGACTAGGTCTGGTTAAAGAGGACCAGATCTGGGTAAAGAAGACCAGGTCAGGTTAAAGACCACGTCTGGTTAAAGAGGACTACGCCTGGTTAAAGAGGACTAGGTCTGGTTAAAGAGGACTACATCTGGTTAAAGAGGACCACGTCTGGTTAAAGAGGACTAGGTCTGGTTAAAGAGGACTACGCCTGGTTAAAGAGGACTAGGTCTGGTTAAAGAGGACTAGGTCCGGGTAAAGAGGGCCAGGTCGGGTTAAAGCTCCATCAGGACACTCATGGACCTTTGACCTCTATAAATATTTACTTTTTTATAAACATGATTTTATGAGGTGTGAACTGTTTGCTCTGTTTGATAATCAAACAGACCGAAGCGCTAGCTGGAACCAGCAAAAGTCATGTGCGACTTTGATCTCTTTTTAGTACTCTTGGACGATTGGCAATAAAGTGCTGATTACAGGAAGCCGGTTATGTCCCACAAACTCTAATGTTCTTCCACTGCCAGTGGCCACATCATAAATACATAAATATTGCCATTTGACGCATTTTTACCAATGTTAGCCTTAAGGTCCATTTGTATTCTCTTACATTCGTACATGGAGGCATCAATTTCAAACATAGTCACAGACATAATGACAAATTTAGGTCTTTAATATATACGCATCTGGTTTATGCATTAATGTTCTATAAAGTCAGTGTGTCACTTCTGCAATTTAATTTTTTAATGCATTACTTTTCACATCCCGATAAAAATCACCACATTTATTTGATAAATGAATTTGTTTGAACTTTTTACAATGATATGGCAACTCCTTTCCCAATAGACTGTCGGTAAAAGATGTAACGTCACCTGTAGGTTTCTGAAGAGCTGATTTGAAAGTCATTGGGAGGTTACGACTGCTACCATTTCGACTGCATCACATGTGCTGGAAAATTCAAAAATGGGCAAAGAGGTGAAGCTGAGAGCGGGGGCTGTGAGTGTCTGGGGGGGGTGTGATTGATGTCTATTGAACTCCGACCTGCCTGTAGCTAACAGCTAACCAAGCTAACCCGGAGCCAACCAGCAAACGAAGGTCGGTGGGCTAAAGCTAAAGCTGTAACCAGCTAAAACCTGCAGTTGCACTACATTCTGCCTTCTTGCAGCTGGATATTGTGTACCTGTCAATCAAAATGACACGCCCCTAATTCTGCTGAATTTTGAGATGAAATTCGTTCTAAATGGAGGAGTTAGAAAAAAATTAATGGGTCATGTGACTTCTGAGTTTTCTGATCTATTCCTATCTGGAGACAAAAGCAGGAAGCAGATTTTTCATTTCGAACCCGTTTTATGGTTAGACTGATGAAGACAGAGTACAGAGACGTCAGCGCAGCACAATTTTTTCATATATGTGCTGTGCTACCACCACCCCCACAGCCCCCACCATGCCTCCGACTGCAGCTCCGACTGCAGCGCCGCCTGCGATTCCCAGCATTCCCGAGATGAGGTGCGACACCCCCGCTCCAACACCTGCTCCAGCCAGCGCACTTCCATTAACTGACAGAGCAACTCTTTTCCTGAGTCCCACTCTGCTCTCGGCCCTCTTCAGCATATTGTAGGTGTAACACTCTCCGCCACCGTTCAGGATACCAATCTGCTCCAGGAGCTCGGCAGTTTGAGACGGATCCTCCTCTTCCGTGTCAAAAACCACGTGTCTCCCTTTGCACTTGTCGTCCAAGTCTTGAAGTTCCCCCTTGACACCAATGAATTTCGGTTGGAGCTTTCTATTTTCCTGAGGAATATTTCCATCGCTGAACACCAGAATCATGTGATCCGTCACATTCTCTCCAAAAGTACTTTTAACCGTCTCCACCATCTCTTTCTTTTCTTTTGTAAATTTTCCCAGTTTCAGCACGAACAGGAAGATGTGACGACCACCTTTTGAGAAGCATGTCTTGATCTCTTTTATCACATCTTTATCCGTCATCTCTGTGTTACACAGATCAGGAGTGTCAAAGAAAACCATGTCATGTCCTCCAACCTTGACGCGGTAGTCGCGACACTTACTTATGTGGATCCGAGTCTCAAAAGGTGTCTGGTTTGTCTCTGAACTCTTCAGGATTGCTTCGATGACAGAAGTCTTCCCTTCTCCAGTACTCCCAATGAGAACAACCACCAGCTCTGAGTCCTCTGTAAATGATGGAGACATCATGATGAGTTTTCACTCAACAGTAATAACACACAGTTGAAATTACTACCAAGTAAAGCAGGAAAAATACTTTCAGAGTTTAAAATCCTCAACATGTTATGAATAGCAAGCTTCTCCAACTGTTAGTAAAAAAAAAAAAGTAATGTTACTTTGACATGTTCCACAAAGTAGTGATGTTGTTTAGCAGGTAGTATAAGGTTCAGAGACCTTTAAATGTCTGTTCTCAGCTTGTCATGTAAAAGTGTTTCCCTGGATGTAATTTTATTTGCACTTCCCGACCACTGTATGTTTGTCTTGAATTTGCCATTGACCATCACATCAAGATACAATTTATGTGTAAAGATAAGATTGAAGTGATGTGGTTACTCATTACTCAGACTAATGGTGAGTAGCAAATAAATTATCCATCCATCCATCTTCTGCCGCTTATCCGGGGTCGGTTCGCGGGGGCAGCAGCCTAAGCAGGGAAGCCCAGACTTCCCTCTCCCCAGCCACATTTTCCAACTCTGCGGGGGGGATCCCGAGGCGTTCCCAGGCCAGCCGAGAGATGTAATCCCTCCAGCGTGTCCTGGGTCTTCCCCAGGGTCTCCTCCCAGAGGGACAGGCCTGGAACACCTCACCAGGGAGGCGTCCAGGAGGCATCCTGACCAGATGCCCGAGCCACCTCAACTGGTTCCTCTCGATGCGAAGGAGCAGCGGCTCTACTCTGAGCCCCTCCCGGATGACCGAGCTCCTCACCCTATCTCTAAGGGAGAGCCCGGCCACCCTGCAGAGGAAACTCATTTCAGCTGCCTGTATACGAGATCTCGTTCTTTCGGTCACGACCCACAGCTCATGACCATAGGTGAGGGTAGGAACGTAGATCGACTGATAAATCGAGAGCTTCACCTTCTGGCTCAGCTCCTTCTTCACCACGACAGACCGGCGCAGAGTCCGCATTACTGCAGACGCCGCACCGATCCGTCTGTCGATCTCGCGCTCCATCCTTCCCTCACTCGTGAACAAGACCCTAGAGCCAGCTTCTGCAGCTGGCTCTAGGGACGTGGAACGTCACCTCTCTGGTGGGGAAGGAGCCTGAGCTTGTGCGCGAGGTTGAGCGGTTCCGACTAGATATAGTTGGACTCACCTCGACGCATGGCTTGGGCTCTGGAACCAGTACCCTCGAGAGGGGCTGGACCTTCTTCCACTCTGGAGTTGCTCATGGTGAGAGGCGCCGAGCAGGTGTGGGCATTCTCATCAGCCCCCAGCTTGGTGCCTGCACGTTGGGGTTTACCCCGGTGGATGAAAAGGTAGTTTCCCTCCGCCTCCGGGTGGGGGGACGGGTCCTGACTGTTGTCTGTGCTTATGCACCGAACAGCAGTTCAGAGTACCCACCCTTTCTGGGGTCCTTGGAGGGAGTGCTGGAGGGTGCTCCTTCTGGGGACTCCATTGTTCTGCTGGGGGACTTCAATCCTCACGCGGGCAATGACAGTGAGACCTGGAGGGGAGTGATTGGGAGGCATGGCCCCCCCCCCCTCTGAACCCAAATGGTGTTTTGTTATTGGACTTCTGTGCTCGTCATGGATTGTCCATAACGAACACCATGTTCCAACATAAGGGTGTCCATATGTACACCTGGCATCAGGATTCCCTGGGCCGCAGTTCGATGATCGATTTTGTAGTCGTATCGTCGGACCTGCGGCCACATGCCTTGGACACTCGGGTGAAGAGGGGGGCGGAGCTGTCAACTGATCACCACCTGGTGGTAAGTTGGCTCAGGTGGTGGGGGAGGAAGCCGGTCAGATCTGGCAGGCCCAAACGTGTTGTGAGGGTCTGCTGGGAACACCTGGCTGAGTCCCCTGGCTGAGTCCCCCGTCAGAGCGAGCTTCAACTCCCACCTTCAGCAGAGCTTCAACCATGTCCCGAGTGAGGCGGGGGACATTGAGTCCGAATGGGCTGTGTTCCGTGCCTCTATTGCTGAGGCGACCGGCTGGAGCTGTGGCTGTAAGGTCGTTGGTGCCTGTCGTGGCGGTAATCCCAGGACTCGTTGGTGGACACCAACAGTGAGGGTTGCCGTCAAGCTGAAGAAGGAGTCCTATCGGGCCTTCTTGGCCTGTGGGACTCTGGAGGCAGCTGATGGGTACCGGCGGGCTAAGCAGCATGTGGCTTCGGCTGTTGCCGAGGCAAAAACTCGGGCATGGGAGGAGTTCGGTGAGGCCATGGAGAAAGACTTCCGGACGGCTTCGAGGAGATTCTGGTCCACCATCCGGCGGCTCAGGAGGGGGAAGCAGTGCTCCGTCAAAACTGTGTACAGTGGAGATTGGGAGCTGCTGACCTCAACTCGGGACGTAGTGGGTCGGTGGAAGGAATACTTCGAAGACCTCCTCAATCCTACCAACACGTCTTCCGATGAGGAAGCAGAGCTGGCGGACTCAGGGGTGGACTCTCCTATCTCTGGGGCTGAAGTCACTGAGGTGGTCAAAAAGCTCCTTGGCGGCAAGGCCCCGGGGGTGGATGAGATCCGCCCGGAGTTCCTTAAGGCTCTGGATGCTGTGGGGCTGTCCTGGCTGACACGCCTCTGCAGCATTGCGTGGACATCAGGGGCAGTACCGCTGGATTGGCAGACTGGGTGGCAGACTGGGGTGGTGGTCCCCCTTTTTAAGAAGGGGGACCGGAGGGTGTGTTCCAATTACAGGGGAATCACACTCCTCAGCCTCCCTGGTAAGGTCTATTCAGGGGTCCTGGAGAGGAGGGTCCGCTGGATAGTTGAATCCCGGATTGAGGAGGAGCAGTGTGGTTTTCGTCCTGGTCGCGGAACAGTGGACCAGCTCTATACCCTCTTTGGGGTCCTGGAGGGGGCATGGGAGTTTGTTCACGAGTGAGGGAAAGATGGAGCGCGAGATCGACAGACGGATCGGTGCGGCGTCTGCAGTAATGCGGGCTCTGCGCCGGTCTGTCATGGTGGAGAAGGAGCTGAGCCAGAAGGCGAAGCTCTCGATTTACCAGTCGATCTACGTTCCTACCCTCACCTATGGTCATGAGCTGTGGGTCGTGACCGAAAGAACGAGATCTCGTATACAGGCGGCTGAAATGGGTTTCCTCCGCAGGGTGGCCGGGCTCTCCCTTAGAGATAGGGTGAGGAGCTCGGTCATCTGGGAGGAGATCAGAGTAGAGCCGCTGCTCCTCCGCATCGAGAGGAACCAGTTGAGGTGGCTCGGGCATCTGGTCAGGATGCCTCCTGGTCGCCTCCCTGGTGAGGTGTTCCAGGCACGTCCCTCTGGGAGGAGACCCCGGGGAAGACCCAGGACACGCTGGAGGGATTATATCTCTCGGCTGGCCTGGGAACGCCTTGGGATCCCACCCGCAGAGTTAGCAAATGTGGCTGGGGAGAGGGAAGTCTGGGTTTCCCTGCTTAGGCTGCTGCCCCCGCGACCCGACTCCGGATAAGCGGCAGAAGATGGATGGATGGTATTACTTAACAGTCATTTACTACAGTAGTACAACTTAACAGTCATTTACTACAGTAGTACGACTAACAGTCATTTTCTACAGTAGTACTCCTTACTACAGTAGTACTACTAACAGTCATTTTCTACAGTAGCACTACTTAACAGTCGTTTACTGCAGTAGAACTACTTAACAGTCATTTACTACAGCAGTACTACTTAACAGTCATTTACTACAGTAATACTACTAACAGTCATTTACTACAGTAGTACTACTAACAGTCATTTACTACAGTGGTACTACTTAACAGTCATTTTCTACAGTAGTACTACTTACTACAGTAGTACTACTAACAGTCATTTTCTACAGTAGTACTCCTTACTACAGTAGGACAACTAACAGTCATTTTCTACAATAGCACTACTTAACAGTCGTTTACTGCAGTAGAACTACTTAACAGTCATTTACTACAGTAGTACTACTTAACAGTCATTTAATAAAGTAGTACTACGAACAGTCATTTTCTACAGTTGTACTACTTACTACAGTAGTACTACTAACAGTCATTTACTACTGTAGTACGAACAGTCAATGACTACAGTAGTACTATTAACAGTCATTTAATACAGTAATACTACTAACAGACATTTACTACAGCAGTACTACTAACAGCCATTTTCTACAATAGTACTACTTAACAGTCAATTACTACAGTATTACTGCGTAACAGTCATTTACTACAGATGTACTACTTACAGTCGTTTACTACAGTAGTACTAACAGTCATTTACTACCGTAGCACTACTAACAGTCATTTACTACAGTAGTACTACTAACAGCCATTTACTACAGTTGCACTACTGAACAGTCATTTACTACAGTAGTACTTACAGTCATTTACTACAGTAGTACTACTTAAAGGTCATTTACTACAGTAATACTAACAGTCATTTTCAATAGTAGTACTACTGACAGTCATTTACTACTGTAGTACTACTGACAGTCATTTACTACTGTAGTACTAACAGTCATTTTCTACAGTAGCAGTACTTAACAGTCATTTACTACAGTAGTACTACTTAAAGGTCATTTACTACAGTAATACTAACAGTCATTTTCAATAGTAGTACTACTGACAGTCATTTACTACTGTAGTACTACTGACAGTCATTTACTACAGTAGTTCTTCTTAACAGTCATGTATTACAGTAGTACTCCTTAACAGTCATTTACTACACTAGTACTACTTAACACTCATTTACTACAGTAGTACTATTAACAGTCATTTACTACAGTAGTACTACTTAACAGTCATTTACTACAGTAGTACTACTTAACAGTCATTGACTACAGTAGTACTACTAAGAGTCATTTACTACAGTAGTACTGCGTAACAGTCATTTACTACAGTAGTACTTACAGTCATTTACTATAGTAGTACTAACAGTCATTTTCTACAGTAGCAGTACTTAACAGTCATTTACTACAGTAGTATTACTTAACAGTCATTTACTACAGTAGTACAACTTAACAGTCATTTACTACAGTAGTACTACTTAACAGTCATTTAATACAGTAGTACTTACAGTCATTTACTACAGTAGTACTAACAGTCATTTTCTACAGTAGCACAACCTAACAGTCATTTATTACAGTAGTACTACTTAACAGTCATTTTCTACAGTAGTACCACTGACAGTCATTTACTACAGTAGTACTACTTAACAGTCATTTACTATAGTAGTACTACTTAACAGTTATATACTACAGTAGTACTACTAACAGTCATTTTCTACAGTAGTACTACTTAACAGTCTTTTACTACAGTGGTACTACTAACAGTCATTTACTACAGTAGTACTACTTAACAGTCATTTACTACAGCAGTACTACTTTACAGTCATTTACTTCAGTAGTTCTCCTAACAGTAATTTTCTACAGTAGTACAACTTAACAGTCATTTACTAAAGTAGTACTACTTAACAGTCATTTACTACAGGAGTACTACTAACAGTCATTTACTACAGTGGTACTACTTAACAGTCTTTTACTACAGTAGTACTACTTAACAGTCCTTTACTACAACAGTACTGCTTAACAGTCATTTATTACAGTTGTACTACTAACAGTCATTTTCTACAGTAGTACTCCTTACTACAGTAGTACTACTAACAGTCATTTTCTACAGTAGCACTACTTAACAGTCGTTTAATGCAGTAGAACTACTTAACAGTCATTTACTACAGCAGTACTACTTAACAGTCATTTACTACATTAGTACTACTTAACAGTCATGTACTACAGTAATACTACTAACAGTCATTTTCTACAGTAGTACTACTAACAATCATTTACTACATTAGTACTACTTAACAGTCATTTACTACAGTAGTACTACCTAACAGTCATTTACTACAGGAGTACTACTAACAGTCATTTACTACAGTGGTACTACTTAAAAGTCCTTTACTACAGTAGTACTACTTAACAGACATTTACTACAGTTGTACTCCTTAAGAGTCATTTACTACAGCAGTACTACTAACAGTCATTTATTACAGCATTTCTACTTAACAGGTACTTACTACAGTGGTACTACTAACAGTCATTTACTACAGTAGTACTACTTAACAGTCATTTACTAAAGCAGTACTACTTAACAGTCATTTACTACAGTAGTTCTCCTAAAAGTAATTTTCTACAGTAGTACTACTAACAATCATTTACTACAGTGGTACTACTTAACAGTCCTTTACTACATTAGTACTACTTAACAGTCATTTACTACAGTAGTACTACTAACAGTCATTTACTACAGTGGTACTACTTAAAAGTCCTTTACTACAGTAGTACTACTTAACAGTCATTTACTACAATAGTACTACGAACAGTCTTTTTCTACAGTTGTACTACTTACTACAGTAGTACTACTAACATTCATTTCCTACAGTAGTACTAACAGTCAAGTAGTACTATTAACAGTCATTTACTACAGTAGTACTACTAACAGACATTCACTACAGCAGTACTACTAACAGTCGTTTAATGCAGTAGTACTACTTAACTGTCATTTATTACAGTAGTACTGCGTAACAGTCATTTACTACAGTAGTACTACTTACAGTCATTTACTACAGTAGTACTACTAACAGACATTCACTACAGTAGTACTACTAACAATAATTTACTACATTAGTACTACTTAACAGTCATTTACTACAGTAGTACTACCTAACAGTCATTTACTACGGGAGTACTACTAACAGTCATTTACTACAGTGGTACTACTTAAAAGTCCTTTACTACAGTAGTACTACTTAACAGACATTTACTACAGTTGTACTCCTTAACAGTCATTTACTACAGCAGTACTACTAACAGTCATTTATTACAGCATTTCTACTTAACAGGTACTTACTACAGTGGTACTACTAACAGTCATTTACTACAGTAGTACTACTTAACAGTCATTTACTACAGCAGTACTACTTAACAGTCATTTACTACAGTAGTTCTCCTAAAAGTAATTTTCTACAGTAGTACTACTAACAATCATTTACTACAGTGGTACTACTTAACAGTCCATTACTACATTAGTACTACTTAACAGTCATTTACTACAGTAGTACTACTAACAGTCATTTACTACAGTGGTACTACTTAAAAGTCCTTTACTACAGTAGTACTACTTAACAGTCATTTACTACAGTAGTACTACGAACAGTCTTTTTCTACAGTTGTACGACTTACTACAGTAGTACTACTAACATTCATTTCCTACAGTAGTACTAACAGTCAAGTAGTACTATTAACAGTCATTTACTACAGTAGTACTACTAACAGACATTCACTACAGCAGTACTACTAACAGCCATTTTCTACAGTAGTACTACTTAACTGTCATTTACTACAGTAGTACTGCGTAACAGTCATTTACTACAGTAGTACTACTTACAGTCATTTACTACAGTAGTACTACTAACAGACATTCACTACAGCAGTACTACTAACAGCCATTTTCTACAGTAGTACTACTTAACTGTCATTTACTACAGTAGTACTTCTTAACAGTCATTTACTACAGTTGTACTCCTTAACAGTCATTTACTACACTAGTACTACTTAAAGGTCATTTACTACAGTAGTACTACTAACAGTCATTTACTAGAGTAGTACTACTTAACAGTCATTTACTACAGTAGTACTACTAACAGTCATTGACTACAGTAGTACTACTAAGAGTCATTTACTACAGTAGTACTTCTTAAGTCATTTACTACAGTAGTAATACTTAACAGTCATTTACTACAGTAGTACTACTAACAGACATTTACTACAGCAGTACTACTAACAGCCATTTTCTACAGTAGCACTATTTAACAGTCATTTACTACAGTAGTACTACTCACAGTCGTTTACTACAGTAGGACTAACAGTCATTTACTACAGTAGTACTACTAACAGTCTTTTACTACAGTAGTACTACTAACAGTCATTTTCTACAGTAGCAGTACTTAACAGTCATTTACTACAGTAGTCTTACTTAACAGTCATTTACTACAGTAGTCTTACTTAACAGTCATTTACTACAGTAGTACAACTTAACAGTCATTTACTACAGTAGTACTACTTAACACTCATTTAATACAATAGTACTTAGTCATTTACTACAGTAGTACTAACAGTCATTTTCTACAGTAGCACAACCACAGTCAATTATTACAGTAGTACTACTTAACAGTCATTTTCTACAGTAGTACTACTAACAGTCATACTACAGTTATAATACTTAACAGTCATTTACTACAGTAGTACTTCTTAACAGTCATTTACTACAGTTGTACTCCTTAACAGTCATTTACTACACTAGTACTACTTAACAGTCATTTACTACAGTAGTACTATTTAACAGTCATTTACTACAGTAGCACCTCTTAACAGTCATTGACTACAGTAGTACTACTAGGAGTCATTTACTACAGTAGTACTACTTAACACTCATTTACTACAGTAGTACTACTTAACAGTTATTTACTACAGTAGTACTACTAACAGTCATTTTCTACAGTAGTACTACTTAACAGTCTTTTTCTACAGTAGTACTACTTAACGGTCATTTACTGCAGTAGTACTACTTAACAGACATTTACTAAAATTGTACTCCTTAACAGTTATTTACTACAGTAGTACTACTAAAAGTCATTTATTACAGTATTTCTACATAACAATTACTTACTACAGTGGTACTACTAACAGTCATTTACTAAAGTAGTACTACTTAACATTCATTGACTACAGCAGTACTACTTTACAGTCATTTACTACAGTAGTTCTCCTAACAGTAATTTTCTACAGTAGTACAACTTAACAGTCATTTACTACAGTAGTACTACTTAACAGTCATTCACTACAGGAGTACTACTAACAGTCATTTACTACAGTGGTACTACTTAACAGTCTTTTACTACAGTAGTACTACTTAACAGTCCTTTACTACAGTAGTACTGCTAAACAGTCATTTACTACAGTCGTACTACTAACAGTCATTTTCTACAGTAGTACTACTTAACAGTCATTTCCTACAGTAGTATTAACAGTCAAGTAGTACTACTAACAGTCATTTACTACTGTAGTACATACAGTCATTGACTACAGTAGTTCTCCTAACAGTAATTTTCTACAGTAGTACAACTTAACAGTCATTTACTAAAGTAGTACTACTTAACAGTCATTTACTACAGGAGTACTACTAACAGTCATTTACTACAGTGGTACTACTTAACAGTCATTTACTACAGTAGTACTACTTAAAAGTCATTTACTACAGTAGTACTGCGTAACAGTCATTTACTACCGTAGTACTACTAACAGTCATTTACTACACTAGTACTACTAACAGTCATTTACTACAGTAGTACTACTAACAGCCATTTACTGCAGTTGCACTACTTAACAATCATTTACTACAGTAGTACGAACAGTCATTTTCTACAGTAGCAGTACTTAACAGTCATTTACTACAGTAGTATTACTTAACAGTCATTTACTACAGTAGTACAACTTAACAGTCATTTACTACAGTAGTACTGCGTAACAGTCATTTATTACAGTAGTACTACTTACAGTCGTTTACTACAGTAGTACTTACAGTCATTTACTACCGTAGTACTACTAACAGTCATTTACTACAGTAGTACTACTAACAGCCATTTACTACAGTTGCACTACTTAACAGTCATTTACTACAGTAGTACTTACAGTCATTTACTACAGTAGTACTAACAGTCATTTTCTACAGTAGCAGTACTTAACAGTCATTTACTACAGTAGTATGACTTAACAGTCATTTACTACAGTAGTACAACTTAACAGTCATTTACTACAGTAGTACTACTAACAGTCATTTACTACAGTAGTACTACTTAACAGTCATTTACTACAGTAGTATTAATTAACAGTCATTTACTACAGTAGTACAACTTAACAGTCATTTACTACAGTAGTACTTACAGTCATTTACTACAGTAGCACTAACAGTCATTTTCAATAGTAGTACTACTTAACAGGCATTTACTACAGTAGTACTTCTTAACAGTCATTTACTACAGTTGTACTCCTTAACAGTCATTTACTACACTAGTACTACTTAAATGTCATTTACTACAGTAGTACTACTAACAGTCATTTACTAGAGTAGTATTACTTAACAGTCATTTACTACAGTAGTACTACTAACAGTCATTGACTACAGTAGTACTGCTAACAGTCATTTACTAGAGTAGTATTACTTAACAGTCATTTACTACAGTAGTACTACTAACAGTCATTGACTACAGTAGTACTACTAAGAGTCATTTACTACAGTAGTACTACTTAAGTCATTTACTACAGTAGTACTACTTAACAGTCATTTACTACAGTAGTACTACTAACAGACATTTACTACAGCAGTACTACTAACAGCCATTTTCTACAGTAGCACTACTTAACAGTCATTTACTACAGTAGTACTACTCACAGTCGTTTACTACAGTAGGACTAACAGTCATTTACTACAGTAATACAACTTAACAGTCATTTACTACAGTAGTACTACTTAACAGTCATTTAATACAGTAGTACTTAGTCAATTATTACAGTAGTACTACTTAACAGTCATTTTCTACAGTAGTACTACTAACAGTCATACTACAGTTATAATACTTAACAGTCATTTACTACAATAGTACTTCTTAACAGTCATTTACTACAGTTGTACTCCTTAAAAGTCATTTACTACACTAGTACTACTTAACATTCATTTACTACAGTAGTACTATTAACAGTCCTTTACTACAGTAGTACTGCTAAACAGTCATTTACTACAGTAGTACTACTAACAGTCATTTTCTACAGTAGTACTACTTAACATTCATTTCCTACAGTAGTACTAACAGTCAAGTAGTACTACTAACAGTCATTTACTACTGTAGTACAAACAGTCATTGACTACAGTAGTACTACTAACAGACATTTACTACAGTAGTACTACTTAACAGTCATTTACTACAGTAGTATTACTTAACAGTCATTTACTACAGTAGTACAACTTAACAGTCATTTACTACAGTAGTACTGCGTAACAGTCATTTATTACAGTAGTACTACTTACAGTCGTTTACTACAGTAGTACTTACAGTCATTTACTACCGTAGTACTACTAACAGTCATTTACTACAGTAGTACTACTAACAGCCATTTACTACAGTTGCACTACTTAACAGTCATTTACTACAGTAGTACTTACAGTCATTTACTACAGTAGTACTAACAGTCATTTTCTACAGTAGCAGTACTTAACAGTCATTTACTACAGTAGTATGACTTAACAGTCATTTACTACAGTAGTACAACTTAACAGTCATTTACTACAGTAGTACTACTAACAGTCATTTACTACAGTAGTACTACTTAACAGTCATTTACTACAGTAGTATTAATTAACAGTCATTTACTACAGTAGTACAACTTAACAGTCATTTACTACAGTAGTACTTACAGTCATTTACTACAGTAGCACTAACAGTCATTTTCAATAGTAGTACTACTTAACAGGCATTTACTACAGTAGTACTTCTTAACAGTCATTTACTACAGTTGTACTCCTTAACAGTCATTTACTACACTAGTACTACTTAAATGTCATTTACTACAGTAGTACTACTAACAGTCATTTACTAGAGTAGTATTACTTAACAGTCATTTACTACAGTAGTACTACTAACAGTCATTGACTACAGTAGTACTGCTAACAGTCATTTACTAGAGTAGTATTACTTAACAGTCATTTACTACAGTAGTACTACTAACAGTCATTGACTACAGTAGTACTACTAAGAGTCATTTACTACAGTAGTACTACTTAAGTCATTTACTACAGTAGTACTACTTAACAGTCATTTACTACAGTAGTACTACTAACAGACATTTACTACAGCAGTACTACTAACAGCCATTTTCTACAGTAGCACTACTTAACAGTCATTTACTACAGTAGTACTACTCACAGTCGTTTACTACAGTAGGACTAACAGTCATTTACTACAGTAATACAACTTAACAGTCATTTACTACAGTAGTACTACTTAACAGTCATTTAATACAGTAGTACTTAGTCAATTATTACAGTAGTACTACTTAACAGTCATTTTCTACAGTAGTACTACTAACAGTCATACTACAGTTATAATACTTAACAGTCATTTACTACAATAGTACTTCTTAACAGTCATTTACTACAGTTGTACTCCTTAAAAGTCATTTACTACACTAGTACTACTTAACATTCATTTACTACAGTAGTACTATTAACAGTCCTTTACTACAGTAGTACTGCTAAACAGTCATTTACTACAGTAGTACTACTAACAGTCATTTTCTACAGTAGTACTACTTAACATTCATTTCCTACAGTAGTACTAACAGTCAAGTAGTACTACTAACAGTCATTTACTACTGTAGTACAAACAGTCATTGACTACAGTAGTACTACTAACAGACATTTACTACAGTAGTACTACTTAACAGTCATTTACTACAGTAGTACTGCGTAACAGTCATTTACAACCGTAGTACTACTAACAGTCATTTACTACAGTAGTACTACTAACAGCCATTTCCTGCAGTTGCACTACTTAACAATCATTTACTACAGTAGTACGAACAGTCATTTTCTACAGTAGCAGTACTTAACAGTCATTTACTACAGTAGTATTACTTAACAGTCATTTACTACAGTAGTACAACTTAACAGTCATTTACTACAGTAGTACTACTTAACAGTCATTTAATACAGTATCACTTACAGTCATTTACTACAGTAGTACTAACAGTCATTTTCTACAGTAGCACAACCTAACAGTCATTTATTACAGTAGTACTACGAACAGTCATTTACTACAGTAGTACTACTTAACAGTCATTTACTACAGTAGTACTTCTTAACAGTCATTTACTACAGTTGTACTCTTTAACAGTCATTTACTACACTAGTACTACTTAAAGGTCATTGACTACAGTAGTACTATTAACAGTCATTTACTACAGGAGTACTACTAACAGACATTTACTAAAGCAGTACTACTAACAACCATTTTCTACAGTAGTACTACTTAACAGTCATTTACTACAGTAGTACTACTTAACAGTAATTTAATACAGTAGTACTTAGTCATTTACTACAGTAGTACTAACAGTCATTTTCTACAGTAGCACAACCAAACAGTCAATTATTACAGTAGTACTACTTAACAGTCATTTTCTACAGTAGTACTACTAACAGTCATACTACAGTTATAATACTTAACAGTCATTTACTACAGTAGTACTTCTTAACAGTCATTTACTACAGTTGTACTCCTTAGCAGTCATTTACTACACTAGTACTACTTAACAGTCATTTACTACAGTAGTACTACTAACAGTCATTTACTACAGTAGTACTATTTAACAGTCATTTACTACAGTAGCACCTCTTAACAGTCATTGACTACAGTAGTACTACTAGGAGTCATTTACTACAGTAGTACTACTTAACACTCATTTACTACAGTAGTACTACTTAACAGTCATTTTCTACAGTAGTACTACTTAACAGTCTTTTTCTACAGTAGTACTACTTAAGGGTCATTTACTACAGTAGTACTACTTAACAGACATTTACTAAAGTTGTACTCCTTAACAGTCATTTACTACAGTAGTACTACTAACAGTCATTTATTACAGTATTTCTACATAACAGTTACTTACTACAGTGGTACTACTAACAGTCATTTACTAAAGTAGTACTACTTAACATTCATTGACTACAGCAGTACTACTTTACAGTCAATTTACTACAGTAGTATTACTTCACAGTCATTTACTACAGTAGTACAACTTAACAGTCATTTACTACAGTAGTACTACTTAACAGTCATTTACTACAGTAGTACTTCTTAACAGTCATTTACTACAGTTGTACTCTTTAACAGTCATTTACTACACTAGTACTACTTAAAGGTCATTGACTACAGTAGTACTATTAACAGTCATTTACTACAGGAGTACTACTAACAGACATTTACTACAGTAGTACTAACAGTCATTTACTACCGTAGTACTACTAACAGTCATTTACTACAGTAGTACTACTAACAGCCATTTACTGCAGTTGCACTTCTTAACAATCATTTACTACAGTAGTACGAACAGTCATTTTCTACAGTAGCAGTACTTAACAGTCATTTACTACAGTAGTATTACTTAACAGTAATTTACTACAGTAGTACTACTAACAGTAATTTACTACAGTAGTACAACTTAACAGTCATTTACTACAGTAGTACAACTTAACAGTCATTTACTACAGTAGTACACCTTAACAGTCATTTACTACAGTAGTACTACTTAACAGTCATTTAATACAGTAGTACTTACAGTCATTTACTACAGTAGTACTAACAGACATTTTCTACAGTAGCACACCCTAACAGTCATTTATTACAGTAGTACTACTTAACAGGCATTTACTACAGTAGTACTACTAACAGTCATTTACTACAGTAGTACTACTAACAGACATTTACTACAGCAGTACTACTAACAGCCATTTTCTACAGTAGTACTGCTTAACAGTCATTTACTACAGTAGTACGACTTAACAGTCATTTACTACAGTAGTACTACTTAACAGTCATTTCATACAGTAGTACTTACAGTCATTTACTACAGTAGTACTAACAGTTATTTTCTACAGTAGCAGTACTTAACAGTCATTTACTACAGTAGTACTACTAACAGTCATTTATTACAGTAGTACTACTTAACAGTCTTTTACTACAGTAGTACTACTTAACGGTCATTTACTACAGTAGTACTACTAACAGTCATTTACTACAGTAGTACTACTTAACAGTCATTTACTACAGTAGTACTACTAACAGTCATTTACTACAGTAGTACTACTAACAGTCATTTACTACAGTAGTACTCCTTAACAGTCATTTATTACAGTAGTACTACTTAACAGTCATTTACTACAGTAGTACTACTGACAGTCATTTACTACAGTAGTACTACTTAACAGTCATTTAATACAGTAGTACTTACAGTCATTTACTACAGTAGTACTAACAGTCATTTTCTACAGTAGCACAACCTAACAGTCATTTATTACAGTAGTACTACTTAACAGTCATTTTCTACAGTAGTACCACTGACAGTCATTTACTACAGTAGTACTACTTAACAGTCATTTACTATAGTAGTACTACTTAACAGTTATATACTACAGTAGTACTACTAACAGTCATTTTCTACAGTAGTACTACTTAACAGTCTTTTACTACAGTGGTACTACTAAAAGTCATTTACTACAGTAGTACTACTTAACAGTCATTTACTACAGCAGTACTACTTTACAGTCATTTACTACAGTAGTTCTCCTAACAGTAATTTTCTACAGTAGTACAACTTAACAGTCATTTACTAAAGTAGTACTACTTAACAGTCATTTACTACAGGAGTACTACTAACAGTCATTTACTACAGTGGTACTACTTAACAGTCTTTTACTACGGTAGTACTACTTAACAGTCCTTTACTACAACAGTACTGCTTAACAGTCATTTACTACAGTTGTACTACTTAACAGTCATTTACTACAGTAGTACAACTTAACAGTCATTTACTACAGTAGTACTACTTAACAGTCATTTAATACAGTAGTACTTACAGTCATTTACTACAGTAGTACTAACAGTCATTTTCTACAGTAGCACAACCTAACAGTCATTTATTACAGTAGTACTACTTAACAGTCATTTTCTACAGTAGTACCACTGACAGTCATTTACTACAGTAGTACTACTTAACAGTCATTTACTATAGTAGTACTACTTAACAGTTATATACTACAGTAGTACTACTAACAGTCATTTTCTACAGTAGTACTACTTAACAGTCTTTTACTACAGTGGTACTACTAAAAGTCATTTACTACAGTAGTACTACTTAACAGTCATTTACTACAGCAGTACTACTTTACAGTCATTTACTACAGTAGTTCTCCTAACAGTAATTTTCTACAGTAGTACAACTTAACAGTCATTTACTAAAGTAGTACTACTTAACAGTCATTTACTACAGGAGTACTACTAACAGTCATTTACTACAGTGGTACTACTTAACAGTCTTTTACTACAGTAGTACTACTTAACAGTCCTTTACTACAACAGTACTGCTTAACAGTCATTTACTACAGTTGTACTACTAACAGTCATTTTCTACAGTAGTACTCCTTACTACAGTAGTACTACTAACAGTCATTTTCTACAGTAGCACTACTTAACAGTCGTTTAATGCAGTAGAACTACTTAACAGTCATTTACTACAGTAGTACTGCGTAACAGTCATTTACTACAGTAGTACTACTTACAGTCATTTACTACAGTAGTACTACTAACAGACATTCACTACAGTAGTACTACTAACAATCATTTACTACATTAGTACTACTTAACAGTCATTTACTACAGTAGTACTACCTAACAGTCATTTACTACGGGAGTACTACTAACAGTCATTTACTACAGTGGTACTACTTAAAAGTCCTTTACTACAGTAGTACTACTTAACAGACATTTACTACAGTTGTACTCCTTAACAGTCATTTACTACAGCAGTACTACTAACAGTCATTTATTACAGCATTTCTACTTAACAGGTACTTACTACAGTGGTACTACTAACAGTCATTTACTACAGTAGTACTACTTAACAGTCATTTACTACAGCAGTACTACTTAACAGTCATTTACTACAGTAGTTCTCCTAAAAGTAATTTTCTACAGTAGTACTACTAACAATCATTTACTACAGTGGTACTACTTAACAGTCCTTTACTACATTAGTACTACTTAACAGTCATTTACTACAGTAGTACTACTAACAGTCATTTACTACAGTGGTACTACTTAAAAGTCCTTTACTACAGTAGTACTACTTAACAGTCATTTACTACAGTAGTACTACGAACAGTCTTTTTCTACAGTTGTACGACTTACTACAGTAGTACTACTAACATTCATTTCCTACAGTAGTACTAACAGTCAAGTAGTACTATTAACAGTCATTTACTACAGTAGTACTACTAACAGACATTCACTACAGCAGTACTACTAACAGCCATTTTCTACAGTAGTACTACTTAACTGTCATTTACTACAGTAGTACTGCGTAACAGTCATTTACTACAGTAGTACTACTTACAGTCATTTACTACAGTAGTACTACTAACAGACATTCACTACAGCAGTACTACTAACAGCCATTTTCTACAGTAGTACTACTTAACTGTCATTTACTACAGTAGTACTTCTTAACAGTCATTTACTACAGTTGTACTCCTTAACAGTCATTTACTACACTAGTACTACTTAAAGGTCATTTACTACAGTAGTACTACTAACAGTCATTTACTAGAGTAGTACTACTTAACAGTCATTTACTACAGTAGTACTACTAACAGTCATTGACTACAGTAGTACTACTAAGAGTCATTTACTACAGTAGTACTTCTTAAGTCATTTACTACAGTAGTAATACTTAACAGTCATTTACTACAGTAGTACTACTAACAGACATTTACTACAGCAGTACTACTAACAGCCATTTTCTACAGTAGCACTATTTAACAGTCATTTACTACAGTAGTACTACTCACAGTCGTTTACTACAGTAGGACTAAAAGTCATTTACTACAGTAGTACTACTAACAGTCTTTTACTACAGTAGTACTACTAACAGTCATTTTCTACAGTAGCAGTACTTAACAGTCATTTACTACAGTAGTCTTACTTAACAGTCATTTACTACAGTAGTCTTACTTAACAGTCACTTACTACAGTAGTACAACTTAACAGTCATTTACTACAGTAGTACTACTTAACACTCATTTAATACAATAGTACTTAGTCATTTACTACAGTAGTACTAACAGTCATTTTCTACAGTAGCACAACCACAGTCAATTATTACAGTAGTACTACTTAACAGTCATTTTCTACAGTAGTACTACTAACAGTCATACTACAGTTATAATACTTAACAGTCATTTACTACAGTAGTACTTCTTAACAGTCATTTACTACAGTTGTACTCCTTAACAGTCATTTACTACACTAGTACTACTTAACAGTCATTTACTACAGTAGTACTATTTAACAGTCATTTACTACAGTAGCACCTCTTAACAGTCATTGACTACAGTAGTACTACTAGGAGTCATTTACTACAGTAGTACTACTTAACACTCATTTACTACAGTAGTACTACTTAACAGTTATTTACTACAGTAGTACTACTAACAGTCATTTTCTACAGTAGTACTACTTAACAGTCTTTTTCTACAGTAGTACTACTTAACGGTCATTTACTGCAGTAGTACTACTTAACAGACATTTACTAAAATTGTACTCCTTAACAGTTATTTACTACAGTAGTACTACTAAAAGTCATTTATTACAGTATTTCTACATAACAATTACTTACTACAGTGGTACTACTAACAGTCATTTACTAAAGTAGTACTACTTAACATTCATTGACTACAGCAGTACTACTTTACAGTCATTTACTACAGTAGTTCTCCTAACAGTAATTTTCTACAGTAGTACAACTTAACAGTCATTTACTACAGTAGTACTACTTAACAGTCATTCACTACAGGAGTACTACTAACAGTCATTTACTACAGTGGTACTACTTAACAGTCTTTTACTACAGTAGTACTACTTAACAGTCCTTTACTACAGTAGTACTGCTAAACAGTCATTTACTACAGTCGTACTACTAACAGTCATTTTCTACAGTAGTACTACTTAACAGTCATTTCCTACAGTAGTATTAACAGTCAAGTAGTACTACTAACAGTCATTTACTACTGTAGTACATACAGTCATTGACTACAGTAGTTCTCCTAACAGTAATTTTCTACAGCAGTACAACTTAACAGTCATTTACTAAAGTAGTACTACTTAACAGTCATTTACTACAGGAGTACTACTAACAGTCATTTACTACAGTGGTACTACTTAACAGTCATTTACTACAGTAGTACTACTTAAAAGTCATTTACTACAGTAGTACTGCGTAACAGTCATTTACTACCGTAGTACTACTAACAGTCATTTACTACACTAGTACTACTAACAGTCATTTACTACAGTAGTACTACTAACAGCCATTTACTGCAGTTGCACTACTTAACAATCATTTACTACAGTAGTACGAACAGTCATTTTCTACAGTAGCAGTACTTAACAGTCATTTACTACAGTAGTATTACTTAACAGTCATTTACTACAGTAGTACAACTTAACAGTCATTTACTACAGTAGTACTGCGTAACAGTCATTTATTACAGTAGTACTACTTACAGTCGTTTACTACAGTAGTACTTACAGTCATTTACTACCGTAGTACTACTAACAGTCATTTACTACAGTAGTACTACTAACAGCCATTTACTACAGTTGCACTACTTAACAGTCATTTACTACAGTAGTACTTACAGTCATTTACTACAGTAGTACTAACAGTCATTTTCTACAGTAGCAGTACTTAACAGTCATTTACTACAGTAGTACTGCGTAACAGTCATTTACTACAGTAGTACTACTTACAGTCATTTACTACAGTAGTACTACTAACAGTCATTTTCTACAGTAGTACTACTTAACAGTCTTTTTCTACAGTAGTACTACTTAACGGTCATTTACTGCAGTAGTACTACTTAACAGACATTTACTAAAATTGTACTCCTTAACAGTTATTTACTACAGTAGTACTACTAAAAGTCATTTATTACAGTATTTCTACATAACAATTACTTACTACAGTGGTACTACTAACAGTCATTTACTAAAGTAGTACTACTTAACATTCATTGACTACAGCAGTACTACTTTACAGTCATTTACTACAGTAGTTCTCCTAACAGTAATTTTCTACAGTAGTACAACTTAACAGTCATTTACTACAGTAGTACTACTTAACAGTCATTCACTACAGGAGTACTACTAACAGTCATTTACTACAGTGGTACTACTTAACAGTCTTTTACTACAGTAGTACTACTTAACAGTCCTTTACTACAGTAGTACTGCTAAACAGTCATTTACTACAGTCGTACTACTAACAGTCATTTTCTACAGTAGTACTACTTAACAGTCATTTCCTACAGTAGTATTAACAGTCAAGTAGTACTACTAACAGTCATTTACTACTGTAGTACATACAGTCATTGACTACAGTAGTTCTCCTAACAGTAATTTTCTACAGTAGTACAACTTAACAGTCATTTACTAAAGTAGTACTACTTAACAGTCATTTACTACAGGAGTACTACTAACAGTCATTTACTACAGTGGTACTACTTAACAGTCATTTACTACAGTAGTACTACTTAAAAGTCATTTACTACAGTAGTACTGCGTAACAGTCATTTACTACCGTAGTACTACTAACAGTCATTTACTACACTAGTACTACTAACAGTCATTTACTACAGTAGTACTACTAACAGCCATTTACTGCAGTTGCACTACTTAACAATCATTTACTACAGTAGTACGAACAGTCATTTTCTACAGTAGCAGTACTTAACAGTCATTTACTACAGTAGTATTACTTAACAGTCATTTACTACAGTAGTACAACTTAACAGTCATTTACTACAGTAGTACTGCGTAACAGTCATTTATTACAGTAGTACTACTTACAGTCGTTTACTACAGTAGTACTTACAGTCATTTACTACCGTAGTACTACTAACAGTCATTTACTACAGTAGTACTACTAACAGCCATTTACTACAGTTGCACTACTTAACAGTTATTTACTACAGTAGTACTTACAGTCATTTACTACAGTAGTACTAACAGTCATTTTCTACAGTAGCAGTACTTAACAGTCATTTACTACAGTAGTATGACTTAACAGTCATTTACTACAGTAGTACAACTTAACAGTCATTTACTACAGTAGTACTACTAACAGTCATTTACTACAGTAGTACTACTTAACAGTCATTTACTACAGTAGTATTAATTAACAGTCATTTACTACAGTAGTACAACTTAACAGTCATTTACTACAGTAGTACTTACAGTCATTTACTACAGTAGCACTAACAGTCATTTTCAATAGTAGTACTACTTAACAGGCATTTACTACAGTAGTACTTCTTAACAGTCATTTACTACAGTTGTACTCCTTAACAGTCATTTACTACACTAGTACTACTTAAATGTCATTTACTACAGTAGTACTACTAACAGTCATTTACTAGAGTAGTATTACTTAACAGTCATTTACTACAGTAGTACTACTAACAGTCATTGACTACAGTAGTACTGCTAACAGTCATTTACTAGAGTAGTATTACTTAACAGTCATTTACTACAGTAGTACTACTAACAGTCATTGACTACAGTAGTACTACTAAGAGTCATTTACTACAGTAGTACTACTTAAGTCATTTACTACAGTAGTACTACTTAACAGTCATTTACTACAGTAGTACTACTAACAGACATTTACTACAGCAGTACTACTAACAGCCATTTTCTACAGTAGCACTACTTAACAGTCATTTACTACAGTAGTACTACTCACAGTCGTTTACTACAGTAGGACTAACAGTCATTTACTACAGTAATACAACTTAACAGTCATTTACTACAGTAGTACTACTTAACAGTCATTTAATACAGTAGTACTTAGTCAATTATTACAGTAGGACTACTTAACAGTCATTTTCTACAGTAGTACTACTAACAGTCATACTACAGTTATAATACTTAACAGTCATTTACTACAATAGTACTTCTTAACAGTCATTTACTACAGTTGTACTCCTTAAAAGTCATTTACTACACTAGTACTACTTAACATTCATTTACTACAGTAGTACTATTAACAGTCCTTTACTACAGTAGTACTGCTAAACAGTCATTTACTACAGTAGTACTACTAACAGTCATTTTCTACAGTAGTACTACTTAACATTCATTTCCTACAGTAGTACTAACAGTCAAGTAGTACTACTAACAGTCATTTACTACTGTAGTACAAACAGTCATTGACTACAGTAGTACTACTAACAGACATTTACTACAGTAGTACTACTTAACAGTCATTTACTACAGTAGTATTACTTAACAGTCATTTACTACAGTAGTACAACTTAACAGTCATTTACTACAGTAGTACTGCGTAACAGTCATTTATTACAGTAGTACTACTTACAGTCGTTTACTACAGTAGTACTTACAGTCATTTACTACCGTAGTACTACTAACAGTCATTTACTACAGTAGTACTACTAACAGCCATTTACTACAGTTGCACTACTTAACAGTCATTTACTACAGTAGTACTTACAGTCATTTACTACAGTAGTACTAACAGTCATTTTCTACAGTAGCAGTACTTAACAGTCATTTACTACAGTAGTATGACTTAACAGTCATTTACTACAGTAGTACAACTTAACAGTCATTTACTACAGTAGTACTACTAACAGTCATTTACTACAGTAGTACTACTTAACAGTCATTTACTACAGTAGTATTAATTAACAGTCATTTACTACAGTAGTACAACTTAACAGTCATTTACTACAGTAGTACTTACAGTCATTTACTACAGTAGCACTAACAGTCATTTTCAATAGTAGTACTACTTAACAGGCATTTACTACAGTAGTACTTCTTAACAGTCATTTACTACAGTTGTACTCCTTAACAGTCATTTACTACACTAGTACTACTTAAATGTCATTTACTACAGTAGTACTACTAACAGTCATTTACTAGAGTAGTATTACTTAACAGTCATTTACTACAGTAGTACTACTAACAGTCATTGACTACAGTAGTACTGCTAACAGTCATTTACTAGAGTAGTATTACTTAACAGTCATTTACTACAGTAGTACTACTAACAGTCATTGACTACAGTAGTACTACTAAGAGTCATTTACTACAGTAGTACTACTTAAGTCATTTACTACAGTAGTACTACTTAACAGTCATTTACTACAGTAGTACTACTAACAGACATTTACTACAGCAGTACTACTAACAGCCATTTTCTACAGTAGCACTACTTAACAGTCATTTACTACAGTAGTACTACTCACAGTCGTTTACTACAGTAGGACTAACAGTCATTTACTACAGTAATACAACTTAACAGTCATTTACTACAGTAGTACTACTTAACAGTCATTTAATACAGTAGTACTTAGTCAATTATTACAGTAGTACTACTTAACAGTCATTTTCTACAGTAGTACTACTAACAGTCATACTACAGTTATAATACTTAACAGTCATTTACTACAATAGTACTTCTTAACAGTCATTTACTACAGTTGTACTCCTTAAAAGTCATTTACTACACTAGTACTACTTAACATTCATTTACTACAGTAGTACTATTAACAGTCCTTTACTACAGTAGTACTGCTAAACAGTCATTTACTACAGTAGTACTACTAACAGTCATTTTCTACAGTAGTACTACTTAACATTCATTTCCTACAGTAGTACTAACAGTCAAGTAGTACTACTAACAGTCATTTACTACTGTAGTACAAACAGTCATTGACTACAGTAGTACTACTAACAGACATTTACTACAGTAGTACTACTTAACAGTCATTTACTACAGTAGTACTGCGTAACAGTCATTTACAACCGTAGTACTACTAACAGTCATTTACTACAGTAGTACTACTAACAGCCATTTCCTGCAGTTGCACTACTTAACAATCATTTACTACAGTAGTACGAACAGTCATTTTCTACAGTAGCAGTACTTAACAGTCATTTACTACAGTAGTATTACTTAACAGTCATTTACTACAGTAGTACAACTTAACAGTCATTTACTACAGTAGTACTACTTAACAGTCATTTAATACAGTATCACTTACAGTCATTTACTACAGTAGTACTAACAGTCATTTTCTACAGTAGCACAACCTAACAGTCATTTATTACAGTAGTACTACGAACAGTCATTTACTACAGTAGTACTACTTAACAGTCATTTACTACAGTAGTACTTCTTAACAGTCATTTACTACAGTTGTACTCTTTAACAGTCATTTACTACACTAGTACTACTTAAAGGTCATTGACTACAGTAGTACTATTAACAGTCATTTACTACAGGAGTACTACTAACAGACATTTACTAAAGCAGTACTACTAACAACCATTTTCTACAGTAGTACTACTTAACAGTCATTTACTACAGTAGTACTACTTAACAGTAATTTAATACAGTAGTACTTAGTCATTTACTACAGTAGTACTAACAGTCATTTTCTACAGTAGCACAACCAAACAGTCAATTATTACAGTAGTACTACTTAACAGTCATTTTCTACAGTAGTACTACTAACAGTCATACTACAGTTATAATACTTAACAGTCATTTACTACAGTAGTACTTCTTAACAGTCATTTACTACAGTTGTACTCCTTAGCAGTCATTTACTACACTAGTACTACTTAACAGTCATTTACTACAGTAGTACTACTAACAGTCATTTACTACAGTAGTACTATTTAACAGTCATTTACTACAGTAGCACCTCTTAACAGTCATTGACTACAGTAGTACTACTAGGAGTCATTTACTACAGTAGTACTACTTAACACTCATTTACTACAGTAGTACTACTTAACAGTCATTTTCTACAGTAGTACTACTTAACAGTCTTTTTCTACAGTAGTACTACTTAAGGGTCATTTACTACAGTAGTACTACTTAACAGACATTTACTAAAGTTGTACTCCTTAACAGTCATTTACTACAGTAGTACTACTAACAGTCATTTATTACAGTATTTCTACATAACAGTTACTTACTACAGTGGTACTACTAACAGTCATTTACTAAAGTAGTACTACTTAACATTCATTGACTACAGCAGTACTACTTTACAGTCAATTTACTACAGTAGTATTACTTCACAGTCATTTACTACAGTAGTACAACTTAACAGTCATTTACTACAGTAGTACTACTTAACAGTCATTTACTACAGTAGTACTTCTTAACAGTCATTTACTACAGTTGTACTCTTTAACAGTCATTTACTACACTAGTACTACTTAAAGGTCATTGACTACAGTAGTACTATTAACAGTCATTTACTACAGGGGTACTACTAACAGACATTTACTACAGTAGTACTAACAGTCATTTACTACCGTAGTACTACTAACAGTCATTTACTACAGTAGTACTACTAACAGCCATTTACTGCAGTTGCACTTCTTAACAATCATTTACTACAGTAGTACGAACAGTCATTTTCTACAGTAGCAGTACTTAACAGTCATTTACTACAGTAGTATTACTTAACAGTCATTTACTACAGTAGTACTACTAACAGTAATTTACTACAGTAGTACAACTTAACAGTCATTTACTACAGTAGTACAACTTAACAGTCATTTACTACAGTAGTACACCTTAACAGTCATTTACTACAGTAGTACTACTTAACAGTCATTTAATACAGTAGTACTTACAGTCATTTACTACAGTAGTACTAACAGACATTTTCTACAGTAGCACACCCTAACAGTCATTTATTACAGTAGTACTACTTAACAGGCATTTACTACAGTAGTACTACTAACAGTCATTTACTACAGTAGTACTACTAACAGACATTTACTACAGCAGTACTACTAACAGCCATTTTCTACAGTAGTACTGCTTAACAGTCATTTACTACAGTAGTACGACTTAACAGTCATTTACTACAGTAGTACTACTTAACAGTCATTTCATACAGTAGTACTTACAGTCATTTACTACAGTAGTACTAACAGTTATTTTCTACAGTAGCAGTACTTAACAGTCATTTACTACAGTAGTACTACTAACAGTCATTTATTACAGTAGTACTACTTAACAGTCTTTTACTACAGTAGTACTACTTAACGGTCATTTACTACAGTAGTACTACTAACAGTCATTTACTACAGTAGTACTACTTAACAGTCATTTACTACAGTAGTACTACTAACAGTCATTTACTACAGTAGTACTACTAACAGTCATTTACTACAGTAGTACTCCTTAACAGTCATTTATTACAGTAGTACTACTTAACAGTCATTTACTACAGTAGTACTACTGACAGTCATTTACTACAGTAGTACTACTTAACAGTCATTTACTACAGTGGTACTACTTAACAGTCATTTACTACAGCAATACTACTAACAGTCATTTACTACGGTAGTACTACTTAACAGTCATTTACTACAGTAGTACTACTTAACAGTCATTTACTACAGCAATACTACTAACAGTCATTTACTACAGTAGTACTACTTAACAGTCATTTACTACAGTAGTACTACTAACAGTCATTTACTACAGTAGTACTACTTAACAGTCATTTACTACAATAGTACTACTTAACAGTCATTTACTACAGTAGTACTACTTAACAGTCATTTACTACAGTAGTACTACTAACAGTCATTTACTACAGTAGTACTACTAACAGTCATTTACTACAGTAGTACTACTTAACAGTCATTTACTACAGTAGTACTACTTAACGGTCATTTACTACAGTAGTACTACTCAACAGACATTTACTAAAGTTGTACTCCTTAACAGTCATTTACAACAGTAGTACTACTAACAGTCATTTATTACAGTATTTCTACATAACAGTTACTTACTACAGTAGTACATTTTAACAGTCATTTACTACAGTAGTACTACTTAACAGTCATTTAATACAGTAGTACTTACAGTCATTTACTACAGTAGTACTAACAGTCATTTTCTACAGTAGCACAACCTAACAGTCATTTATTACAGTAGTACTACGAACAGTCATTTACTACAGCAGTACTACTTTACATTCATTTACTACAGTATTTCTCCTAACAGTAATTTTCTACAGTAGTACAACTTAACAGTCATTTACTACAGTAGTACTACTTAACAGTCATTTACTACAGGAGTACTACTAACAGTCATTTACTACAGTGGTACTACTTAACAGTCTTTTACTACAGTAGTACTACTTAACAGTACTTTACTACAGTAGTACTGCTAAACAGTCATTTACTACAGTCGTACTACTAACAGTCATTTTCTACAGTAGTACGACTTAACAGTCATTTACTACAGTAGTACTAACAGTCAAGTAGTACTACTAACAGTCATTTACTACTGTAGTACAAACAGTCATTGACTACAGTAGTACTATTAACAGTCTTTTACTACAGTAGTACTACTAACAGACATTTACTACAGTAGTACTACTAACAGTCATTCACTACAGTAGTACTACTTAACAGTCATTTACTACAGTAGTACTACTAACAGTCATTTATTACAGTAGTACGACTTAACAGTCATTTACTACAGTAGTACTACTGACAGTCATTTAGTACAGTAGTACTACTAACAGTCATTTACTACAGTAGTACTACTAACAGTCATTTACTACAGTAGTACTACTAACAGTCATTTACTATAGTAGTACTCCTAACAGTCATTTACTACAGTAGTACTACTAACAGTCATTTACTACAGTAGTACTACAAATAGTCATTTACTACAGTAGTACTACTAACAGTCATTTAGTACAGTAGTACTACTAACAGTAATTTACTACAGTAGTACTACTAACAGCCATTTACTGCAGTTGCACTACTTAACAATCATTTACTACAGTAGTACGAACAGTCATTTTCTACAGTAGCAGTACTTAACAGTCATTTACTACAGTAGTATTACTTAACAGTCATTTACTACAGTAGTACAACTTAACAGTCATTTACTACAGTAGTACTGCGTAACAGTCATTTATTACAGTAGTACTACTTACAGTCGTTTACTACAGTAGTACTTACAGTCATTTACTACCGTAGTACTACTAACAGTCATTTACTACAGTAGTACTATTTAACAGTCATTTACTACAGTAGCACCTCTTAACAGTCATTTACTACAGTAGTACTACTAGGAGTCATTTACTACAGTAGTACTACTTAACACTCATTTACTACAGTAGTACTACTTAACAGTCATTTTCTACAGTAGTACTACTTAACAGTCTTTTTCTACAGTAGTACTACTTAAGGGTCATTTACTACAGTAGTACTACTTAACAGACATTTACTAAAGTTGTACTCCTTAACAGTCATTTACTACAGTAGTACTACTAACAGTCATTTATTACAGTATTTCTACATAACAGTTACTTACTACAGTGGTACTACTAACAGTCATTTACTAAAGTAGTACTACTTAACATTCATTGACTACAGCAGTACTACTTTACAGTCAATTTACTACAGTAGTATTACTTCACAGTCATTTACTACAGTAGTACAACTTAACAGTCATTTACTACAGTAGTACTACTTAACAGTCATTTACTACAGTAGTACTTCTTAACAGTCATTTACTATAGTTGTACTCTTTAACAGTCATTTACTACACTAGTACTACTTAAAGGTCATTGATTACAGTAGTACTATTAACAGTCATTTACTACAGGAGTACTACTAACAGACATTTACTACAGTAGTACTAACAGTCATTTACTACCGTAGTACTACTAACAGTCATTTACTACAGTAGTACTACTAACAGCCATTTACTGCAGTTGCACTTGTTAACAATCATTTACTACAGTAGTACAAACAGTCATTTTCTACAGTAGCAGTACTTAACAGTCATTTACTACAGTAGTATTACTTAACAGTCATTTACTACAGTAGTACTACTAACAGTAATTTACTACAGTAGTACAACTTAACAGTCATTTACTACAGTAGTACAACTTAACAGTCATTTACTACAGTAGTACACCTTAACAGTCATTTACTACAGTAGTACTACTTAACAGTCATTTAATATAGCAGTACTTAACAGTCATTTACTACAGTAGTACTACTTAAAGGTCATTTACTACAGTAATACTAACAGTCATTTTCAATAGTAGTACTACTGACAGTCATTTACTACTGTAGTACTACTGACAGTCATTTACTACTGTAGTACTAACAGTCATTTTCTACAGTCATACTACTAACAGTCATTTACTACAGTAGTTCTTCTTAACAGTCATGTATTACAGTAGTACTCCTTAACAGTCATTTACTACACTAGTACTACTTAACACTCATTTACTACAGTAGTACTATTAACAGTCATTTACTACAGTAGTACTACTTAACAGTCATTTACTACAGTAGTACTACTTAACAGTCATTGACTACAGTAGTACTACTAAGAGTCATTTACTACAGTAGTACTGCGTAACAGTCATTTACTACAGTAGTACTTACAGTCATTTACTATAGTAGTACTAACAGTCATTTTCTACAGTAGCAGTACTTAACAGTCATTTACTACAGTAGTATTACTTAACAGTCATTTACTACAGTAGTACAACTTAACAGTCATTTACTACAGTAGTACTACTTAACAGTCATTTAATACAGTAGTACTTACAGTCATTTACTACAGTAGTACTAACAGTCATTTTCTACAGTAGCACAACCTAACAGTCATTTATTACAGTAGTACTACTTAACAGTCATTTTCTACAGTAGTACCACTGACAGTCATTTACTACAGTAGTACTACTTAACAGTCATTTACTATAGTAGTACTACTTAACAGTTATATACTACAGTAGTACTACTAACAGTCATTTTCTACAGTAGTACTACTTAACAGTCTTTTACTACAGTGGTACTACTAAAAGTCATTTACTACAGTAGTACTACTTAACAGTCATTTACTACAGCAGTACTACTTTACAGTCATTTACTACAGTAGTTCTCCTAACAGTAATTTTCTACAGTAGTACAACTTAACAGTCATTTACTAAAGTAGTACTACTTAACAGTCATTTACTACAGGAGTACTACTAACAGTCATTTACTACAGTGGTACTACTTAACAGTCTTTTACTACGGTAGTACTACTTAACAGTCCTTTACTACAACAGTACTGCTTAACAGTCATTTACTACAGTTGTACTACTTAACAGTCATTTACTACAGTAGTACAACTTAACAGTCATTTACTACAGTAGTACTACTTAACAGTCATTTAATACAGTAGTACTTACAGTCATTTACTACAGTAGTACTAACAGTCATTTTCTACAGTAGCACAACCTAACAGTCATTTATTACAGTAGTACTACTTAACAGTCATTTTCTACAGTAGTACCACTGACAGTCATTTACTACAGTAGTACTACTTAACAGTCATTTACTATAGTAGTACTACTTAACAGTTATATACTACAGTAGTACTACTAACAGTCATTTTCTACAGTAGTACTACTTAACAGTCTTTTACTACAGTGGTACTACTAAAAGTCATTTACTACAGTAGTACTACTTAACAGTCATTTACTACAGCAGTACTACTTTACAGTCATTTACTACAGTAGTTCTCCTAACAGTAATTTTCTACAGTAGTACAACTTAACAGTCATTTACTAAAGTAGTACTACTTAACAGTCATTTACTACAGGAGTACTACTAACAGTCATTTACTACAGTGGTACTACTTAACAGTCTTTTACTACAGTAGTACTACTTAACAGTCCTTTACTACAACAGTACTGCTTAACAGTCATTTACTACAGTTGTACTACTAACAGTCATTTTCTACAGTAGTACTCCTTACTACAGTAGTACTACTAACAGTCATTTTCTACAGTAGCACTACTTAACAGTCGTTTAATGCAGTAGAACTACTTAACAGTCATTTACTACAGTAGTACTGCGTAACAGTCATTTACTACAGTAGTACTACTTACAGTCATTTACTACAGTAGTACTACTAACAGACATTCACTACAGTAGTACTACTAACAATCATTTACTACATTAGTACTACTTAACAGTCATTTACTACAGTAGTACTACCTAACAGTCATTTACTACGGGAGTACTACTAACAGTCATTTACTACAGTGGTACTACTTAAAAGTCCTTTACTACAGTAGTACTACTTAACAGACATTTACTACAGTTGTACTCCTTAACAGTCATTTACTACAGCAGTACTACTAACAGTCATTTATTACAGCATTTCTACTTAACAGGTACTTACTACAGTGGTACTACTAACAGTCATTTACTACAGTAGTACTACTTAACAGTCATTTACTACAGCAGTACTACTTAACAGTCATTTACTACAGTAGTTCTCCTAAAAGTAATTTTCTACAGTAGTACTACTAACAATCATTTACTACAGTGGTACTACTTAACAGTCCTTTACTACATTAGTACTACTTAACAGTCATTTACTACAGTAGTACTACTAACAGTCATTTACTACAGTGGTACTACTTAAAAGTCCTTTACTACAGTAGTACTACTTAACAGTCATTTACTACAGTAGTACTACGAACAGTCTTTTTCTACAGTTGTACGACTTACTACAGTAGTACTACTAACATTCATTTCCTACAGTAGTACTAACAGTCAAGTAGTACTATTAACAGTCATTTACTACAGTAGTACTACTAACAGACATTCACTACAGCAGTACTACTAACAGCCATTTTCTACAGTAGTACTACTTAACTGTCATTTACTACAGTAGTACTGCGTAACAGTCATTTACTACAGTAGTACTACTTACAGTCATTTACTACAGTAGTACTACTAACAGACATTCACTACAGCAGTACTACTAACAGCCATTTTCTACAGTAGTACTACTTAACTGTCATTTACTACAGTAGTACTTCTTAACAGTCATTTACTACAGTTGTACTCCTTAACAGTCATTTACTACACTAGTACTACTTAAAGGTCATTTACTACAGTAGTACTACTAACAGTCATTTACTAGAGTAGTACTACTTAACAGTCATTTACTACAGTAGTACTACTAACAGTCATTGACTACAGTAGTACTACTAAGAGTCATTTACTACAGTAGTACTTCTTAAGTCATTTACTACAGTAGTAATACTTAACAGTCATTTACTACAGTAGTACTACTAACAGACATTTACTACAGCAGTACTACTAACAGCCATTTTCTACAGTAGCACTATTTAACAGTCATTTACTACAGTAGTACTTCTTAAGTCATTTACTACAGTAGTAATACTTAACAGTCATTTACTACAGTAGTACTACTAACAGACATTTACTACAGCAGTACTACTAACAGCCATTTTCTACAGTAGCACTATTTAACAGTCATTTACTACAGTAGTACTACTCACAGTCGTTTACTACAGTAGGACTAAAAGTCATTTACTACAGTAGTACTACTAACAGTCTTTTACTACAGTAGTACTACTAACAGTCATTTTCTACAGTAGCAGTACTTAACAGTCATTTACTACAGTAGTCTTACTTAACAGTCATTTACTACAGTAGTCTTACTTAACAGTCACTTACTACAGTAGTACAACTTAACAGTCATTTACTACAGTAGTACTACTTAACACTCATTTAATACAATAGTACTTAGTCATTTACTACAGTAGTACTAACAGTCATTTTCTACAGTAGCACAACCACAGTCAATTATTACAGTAGTACTACTTAACAGTCATTTTCTACAGTAGTACTACTAACAGTCATACTACAGTTATAATACTTAACAGTCATTTACTACAGTAGTACTTCTTAACAGTCATTTACTACAGTTGTACTCCTTAACAGTCATTTACTACACTAGTACTACTTAACAGTCATTTACTACAGTAGTACTATTTAACAGTCATTTACTACAGTAGCACCTCTTAACAGTCATTGACTACAGTAGTACTACTAGGAGTCATTTACTACAGTAGTACTACTTAACACTCATTTACTACAGTAGTACTACTTAACAGTTATTTACTACAGTAGTACTACTAACAGTCATTTTCTACAGTAGTACTACTTAACAGTCTTTTTCTACAGTAGTACTACTTAACGGTCATTTACTGCAGTAGTACTACTTAACAGACATTTACTAAAATTGTACTCCTTAACAGTTATTTACTACAGTAGTACTACTAAAAGTCATTTATTACAGTATTTCTACATAACAATTACTTACTACAGTGGTACTACTAACAGTCATTTACTAAAGTAGTACTACTTAACATTCATTGACTACAGCAGTACTACTTTACAGTCATTTACTACAGTAGTTCTCCTAACAGTAATTTTCTACAGTAGTACAACTTAACAGTCATTTACTACAGTAGTACTACTTAACAGTCATTCACTACAGGAGTACTACTAACAGTCATTTACTACAGTGGTACTACTTAACAGTCTTTTACTACAGTAGTACTACTTAACAGTCCTTTACTACAGTAGTACTGCTAAACAGTCATTTACTACAGTCGTACTACTAACAGTCATTTTCTACAGTAGTACTACTTAACAGTCATTTCCTACAGTAGTATTAACAGTCAAGTAGTACTACTAACAGTCATTTACTACTGTAGTACATACAGTCATTGACTACAGTAGTTCTCCTAACAGTAATTTTCTACAGCAGTACAACTTAACAGTCATTTACTAAAGTAGTACTACTTAACAGTCATTTACTACAGGAGTACTACTAACAGTCATTTACTACAGTGGTACTACTTAACAGTCATTTACTACAGTAGTACTACTTAAAAGTCATTTACTACAGTAGTACTGCGTAACAGTCATTTACTACCGTAGTACTACTAACAGTCATTTACTACACTAGTACTACTAACAGTCATTTACTACAGTAGTACTACTAACAGCCATTTACTGCAGTTGCACTACTTAACAATCATTTACTACAGTAGTACGAACAGTCATTTTCTACAGTAGCAGTACTTAACAGTCATTTACTACAGTAGTATTACTTAACAGTCATTTACTACAGTAGTACAACTTAACAGTCATTTACTACAGTAGTACTGCGTAACAGTCATTTATTACAGTAGTACTACTTACAGTCGTTTACTACAGTAGTACTTACAGTCATTTACTACCGTAGTACTACTAACAGTCATTTACTACAGTAGTACTACTAACAGCCATTTACTACAGTTGCACTACTTAACAGTCATTTACTACAGTAGTACTTACAGTCATTTACTACAGTAGTACTAACAGTCATTTTCTACAGTAGCAGTACTTAACAGTCATTTACTACAGTAGTATTACTTAACAGTCATTTACTACAGTAGTACAACTTAACAGTCATTTACTACAGTAGTACTACTAACAGTCATTTACTACAGTAGTACTACTTAACAGTCATTTACTACAGTAGTATTAATTAACAGTCATTTACTACAGTAGTACAACTTAACAGTCATTTACTACAGTAGTACTTACAGTCATTTACTACAGTAGCACTAACAGTCATTTTCAATAGTAGTACTACTTAACAGGCATTTACTACAGTAGTACTTCTTAACAGTCATTTACTACAGTTGTACTCCTTAACAGTCATTTACTACACTAGTACTACTTAAATGTCATTTACTACAGTAGTACTACTAACAGTCATTTACTAGAGTAGTATTACTTAACAGTCATTTACTACAGTAGTACTACTAACAGTCATTGACTACAGTAGTACTACTAACAGTCATTTACTAGAGTAGTATTACTTAACAGTCATTTACTACAGTAGTACTACTAACAGTCATTGACTACAGTAGTACTACTAAGAGTCATTTACTACAGTAGTACTACTTAAGTCATTTACTACAGTAGTACTACTTAACAGTCATTTACTACAGTAGTACTACTAACAGACATTTACTACAGCAGTACTACTAACAGCCATTTTCTACAGTAGCACTACTTAACAGTCATTTACTACAGTAGTACTACTCACAGTCGTTTACTACAGTAGGACTAACAGTCATTTACTACAGTAATACAACTTAACAGTCATTTACTACAGTAGTACTACTTAACAGTCATTTAATACAGTAGTACTTAGTCAATTATTACAGTAGTACTACTTAACAGTCATTTTCTACAGTAGTACTACTAACAGTCATACTACAGTTATAATACTTAACAGTCATTTACTACAATAGTACTTCTTAACAGTCATTTACTACAGTTGTACTCCTTAACAGTCATTTACTACACTAGTACTACTTAACATTCATTTACTACAGTAGTACTATTAACAGTCCTTTACTACAGTAGTACTGCTAAACAGTCATTTACTACAGTAGTACTACTAACAGTCATTTTCTACAGTAGTACTACTTAACATTCATTTCCTACAGTAGTACTAACAGTCAAGTAGTACTACTAACAGTCATTTACTACTGTAGTACAAACAGTCATTGACTACAGTAGTACTACTAACAGACATTTACTACAGTAGTACTACTTAACAGTCATTTACTACAGTAGTACTGCGTAACAGTCATTTACAACCGTAGTACTACTAACAGTCATTTACTACAGTAGTACTACTAACAGCCATTTCCTGCAGTTGCACTACTTAACAATCATTTACTACAGTAGTACGAACAGTCATTTTCTACAGTAGCAGTACTTAACAGTCATTTACTACAGTAGTATTACTTAACAGTCATTTACTACAGTAGTACAACTTAACAGTCATTTACTACAGTAGTCCTACTTAACAGTCATTTAATACAGTATCACTTACAGTCATTTACTACAGTAGTACTAACAGTCATTTTCTACAGTAGCACAACCTAACAGTCATTTATTACAGTAGTACTACGAACAGTCATTTACTACAGTAGTACTACTTAACAGTCATTTACTACAGTAGTACTTCTTAACAGTCATTTACTACAGTTGTACTCTTTAACAGTCATTTACTACACTAGTACTACTTAAAGGTCATTGACTACAGTAGTACTATTAACAGTCATTTACTACAAGAGTACTACTAACAGACATTTACTAAAGCAGTACTACTAACAACCATTTTCTACAGTAGTACTACTTAACAGTCATTTACTACAGTAGTACTACTTAACAGTAATTTAATACAGTAGTACTTAGTCATTTACTACAGTAGTACTAACAGTCATTTTCTACAGTAGCACAACCAAACAGTCAATTATTACAGTAGTACTACTTAACAGTCATTTTCTACAGTAGTACTACTAACAGTCATACTACAGTTATAATACTTAACAGTCATTTACTACAGTAGTACTTCTTAACAGTCATTTACTACAGTTGTACTCCTTAGCAGTCATTTACTACACTAGTACTACTTAACAGTCATTTACTACAGTAGTACTACTAACAGTCATTTACTACAGTAGTACTATTTAACAGTCATTTACTACAGTAGCACCTCTTAACAGTCATTGACTACAGTAGTACTACTAGGAGTCATTTACTACAGTAGTACTACTTAACACTCATTTACTACAGTAGTACTACTTAACAGTCATTTTCTACAGTAGTACTACTTAACAGTCTTTTTCTACAGTAGTACTACTTAAGGGTCATTTACTACAGTAGTACTACTTAACAGACATTTACTAAAGTTGTACTCCTTAACAGTCATTTACTACAGTAGTACTACTAACAGTCATTTATTACAGTATTTCTACATAACAGTTACTTACTACAGTGGTACTACTAACAGTCATTTACTAAAGTAGTACTACTTAACATTCATTGACTACAGCAGTACTACTTTACAGGCAATTTACTACAGTAGTATTACTTCACAGTCATTTACTACAGTAGTACTACTTAACAGTCATTTACTACAGTAGTACTACTAACAGTCATTTACTACAGTAGTACTACTTAACAGTCATTTACTACAATAGTACTACTTAACAGTCATTTACTACAGTAGTACTACTTAACAGTCATTTACTACAGTAGTACTACTAACAGTCATTTACTACAGTAGTACTACTAACAGTCATTTACTACAGTAGTACTACTTAACAGTCATTTACTACAGTAGTACTACTTAACGGTCATTTACTACAGTAGTACTACTCAACAGACATTTACTAAAGTTGTACTCCTTAACAGTCATTTACAACAGTAGTACTACTAACAGTCATTTATTACAGTATTTCTACATAACAGTTACTTACTACAGTAGTACATTTTAACAGTCATTTACTACAGTAGTACTACTTAACAGTCATTTAATACAGTAGTACTTACAGTCATTTACTACAGTAGTACTAACAGTCATTTTCTACAGTAGCACAACCTAACAGTCATTTATTACAGTAGTACTACGAACAGTCATTTACTACAGCAGTACTACTTTACATTCATTTACTACAGTATTTCTCCTAACAGTAATTTTCTACAGTAGTACAACTTAACAGTCATTTACTACAGTAGTACTACTTAACAGTCATTTACTACAGGAGTACTACTAACAGTCATTTACTACAGTGGTACTACTTAACAGTCTTTTACTACAGTAGTACTACTTAACAGTACTTTACAACAGTAGTACTGCTAAACAGTCATTTACTACAGTCGTACTACTAACAGTCATTTTCTACAGTAGTACGACTTAACAGTCATTTACTACAGTAGTACTAACAGTCAAGTAGTACTACTAACAGTCATTTACTACTGTAGTACAAACAGTCATTGACTACAGTAGTACTATTAACAGTCTTTTACTACAGTAGTACTACTAACAGACATTTACTACAGTAGTACTACTAACAGTCATTTACTACAGTAGTACTACTTAACAGTCATTTACTACAGTAGTACTACTAACAGTCATTTATTACAGTAGTACGACTTAACAGTCATTTACTACAGTAGTACTACTGACAGTCATTTAGTACAGTAGTACTACTAACAGTCATTTACTACAGTAGTACTACTAACAGTCATTTACTACAGTAGTACTACTAACAGTCATTTACTATAGTAGTACTACTAACAGTCATTTACTACAGTAGTACTACTAACAGTCATTTACTACAGTAGTACTACAAATAGTCATTTACTACAGTAGTACTACTAACAGTCATTTAGTACAGTAATACTACTAACAGTAATTTACTACAGTAGTACTACTAACAGCCATTTACTGCAGTTGCACTACTTAATCATTTACTACAGTAGTACGAACAGTCATTTTCTACAGTAGCAGTACTTAACAGTCATTTACTACAGTAGTATTACTTAACAGTCATTTACTACAGTAGTACAACTTAACAGTCATTTACTACAGTAGTACTGCGTAACAGTCATTTATTACAGTAGTACTACTTACAGTCGTTTACTACAGTAGTACTTACAGTCATTTACTACCGTAGTACTACTAACAGTCATTTACTACAGTAGTACTATTTAACAGTCATTTACTACAGTAGCACCTCTTAACAGTCATTTACTACAGTAGTACTACTAGGAGTCATTTACTACAGTAGTACTACTTAACACTCATTTACTACAGTAGTACTACTTAACAGTCATTTTCTACAGTAGTACTACTTAACAGTCTTTTTCTACAGTGGTACTACTTAAGGGTCATTTACTACAGTAGTACTACTTAACAGACATTTACTAAAGTTGTACTCCTTAACAGTCATTTACTACAGTAGTACTACTAACAGTCATTTATTACAGTATTTCTACATAACAGTTACTTACTACAGTGGTACTACTAACAGTCATTTACTAAAGTAGTACTACTTAACATTCATTGACTACAGCAGTACTACTTTACAGTCAATTTACTACAGTAGTATTACTTCACAGTCATTTACTACAGTAGTACAACTTAACAGTCATTTACTACAGTAGTACTACTTAACAGTCATTTACTACAGTAGTACTTCTTAACAGTCATTTACTACAGTTGTACTCTTTAACAGTCATTTACTACACTAGTACTACTTAAAGGTCATTGATTACAGTAGTACTATTAACAGTCATTTACTACAGGAGTACTACTAACAGACATTTACTACAGTAGTACTAACAGTCATTTACTACCGTAGTACTACTAACAGTCATTTACTACAGTAGTACTACTAACAGCCATTTACTACAGTAGTACTTCTTAACAGTCATTTACTACAGTTGTACTCTTTAACAGTCATTTACTACACTAGTACTACTTAAAGGTCATTGACTACAGTAGTACTATTAACAGTCATTTACTACAGGAGTACTACTAACAGACATTTACTACAGTAGTACTACTAACAGTCATTTACTACAGTAGTACTACTAACAGCCATTTACTGCAGTTGCACTTCTTAACAATCATTTACTACAGTAGTACGAACAGTCATTTTCTACAGTAGCAGTACTTAACAGTCATTTACTACAGTAGTATTACTTAACAGTCATTTACTACAGTAGTACTACTAACAGTAATTTACTACAGTAGTACAACTTAACAGTCATTTACTACAGTAGTACAACTTAACAGTCATTTACTACAGTAGTACACCTTAACAGTCATTTACTACAGTAGTACTACTTAACAGTCATTTAATACAGTAGTACTTACAGTCATTTACTACAGTAGTACTAACAGACATTTTCTACAGTAGCACACCCTAACAGTCATTTATTACAGTAGTACTACTTAACAGGCATTTACTACAGTAGTACTACTAACAGTCATTTACTACAGTAGTACTACTAACAGACATTTACTACAGCAGTACTACTAACAGCCATTTTCTACAGTAGTACTGCTTAACAGTCATTTACTACAGTAGTACGACTTAACAGTCATTTACTACAGTAGTACTACTTAACAGTCATTTCATACAGTAGTACTTACAGTCATTTACTACAGTAGTACTACTTAACAGTCATTTAATACAGTAGTACTTACAGTCATTTACTACAGTAGTACTAACAGTTATTTTCTACAGTAGCAGTACTTAACAGTCATTTACTACAGTAGTATTACTTAACAGTCATTTACTACAGTAGTACTACTAAGTCATTTATTACAGTAGTACTACTTAACAGTCTTTTACTACAGTAGTACTACTTAACAGTCATTTACTACAGTAGTACTACTAACAGTCATTTACTACAGTAGTACTACTTAACAGTCATTTACTACAGTAGTACTACTAACAGTCATTTACTACAGTAGTACTACTAACAGTCATTTACTACAGTAGTACTCCTTAACAGTCATTTATTACAGTAGTACTACTTAACAGTCATTTACTACAGTAGTACTACTGACAGTCATTTACTACAGTAGTACTACTTAACAGTCATTTACTACAGTGGTACTACTTAACAGTCATTTACTACAGCAATACTACTAACAGTCATTTACTACGGTAGTACTACTTAACAGTCATTTACTACAGTAGTACTACTTAACAGTCATTTACTACAGCAATACTACTAACAGTCATTTACTACAGTAGTACTACTTAACAGTCATTTACTACAGTAGTACTACTAACAGTCATTTACTACAGTAGTACTACTTAACAGTCATTTACTACAATAGTACTACTTAACAGTCATTTACTACAGTAGTACTACTTAACAGTCATTTACTACAGTAGTACTACTAACAGTCATTTACTACAGTAGTACTACTAACAGTCATTTACTACAGTAGTACTACTTAACAGTCATTTACTACAGTAGTACTACTTAACGGTCATTTACTACAGTAGTACTACTCAACAGACATTTACTAAAGTTGTACTCCTTAACAGTCATTTACAACAGTAGTACTACTAACAGTCATTTATTACAGTATTTCTACATAACAGTTACTTACTACAGTAGTACATTTTAACAGTCATTTACTACAGTAGTACTACTTAACAGTCATTTAATACAGTAGTACTTACAGTCATTTACTACAGTAGTACTAACAGTCATTTTCTACAGTAGCACAACCTAACAGTCATTTATTACAGTAGTACTACGAACAGTCATTTACTACAGCAGTACTACTTTACATTCATTTACTACAGTATTTCTCCTAACAGTAATTTTCTACAGTAGTACAACTTAACAGTCATTTACTACAGTAGTACTACTTAACAGTCATTTACTACAGGAGTACTACTAACAGTCATTTACTACAGTGGTACTACTTAACAGTCTTTTACTACAGTAGTACTACTTAACAGTACTTTACTACAGTAGTACTGCTAAACAGTCATTTACTACAGTCGTACTACTAACAGTCATTTTCTACAGTAGTACGACTTAACAGTCATTTACTACAGTAGTACTAACAGTCAAGTAGTACTACTAACAGTCATTTACTACTGTAGTACAAACAGTCATTGACTACAGTAGTACTATTAACAGTCTTTTACTACAGTAGTACTACTAACAGACATTTACTACAGTAGTACTACTAACAGTCATTTACTACAGTAGTACTACTTAACAGTCATTTACTACAGTAGTACTACTAACAGTCATTTATTACAGTAGTACGACTTAACAGTCATTTACTACAGTAGTACTACTGACAGTCATTTAGTACAGTAGTACTACTAACAGTCATTTACTACAGTAGTACTACTAACAGTCATTTACTACAGTAGTACTACTAACAGTCATTTACTATAGTAGTACTACTAACAGTCATTTACTACAGTAGTACTACTAACAGTCATTTACTACAGTAGTACTACAAATAGTCATTTACTACAGTAGTACTACTAACAGTCATTTAGTACAGTAATACTACTAACAGTAATTTACTACAGTAGTACTACTAACAGCCACTTACTGCAGTTGCACTACTTAACAATCATTTACTACAGTAGTACGAACAGTCATTTTCTACAGTAGCAGTACTTAACAGTCATTTACTACAGTAGTATTACTTAACAGTCATTTACTACAGTAGTACAACTTAACAGTCATTTACTACAGTAGTACTGCGTAACAGTCATTTATTACAGTAGTACTACTTACAGTCGTTTACTACAGTAGTACTTACAGTCATTTACTACCGTAGTACTACTAACAGTCATTTACTACAGTAGTACTATTTAACAGTCATTTACTACAGTAGCACCTCTTAACAGTCATTTACTACAGTAGTACTACTAGGAGTCATTTACTACAGTAGTACTACTTAACACTCATTTACTACAGTAGTACTACTTAACAGTCATTTTCTACAGTAGTACTACTTAACAGTCTTTTTCTACAGTGGTACTACTTAAGGGTCATTTACTACAGTAGTACTACTTAACAGACATTTACTAAAGTTGTACTCCTTAACAGTCATTTACTACAGTAGTACTACTAACAGTCATTTATTACAGTATTTCTACATAACAGTTACTTACTACAGTGGTACTACTAACAGTCATTTACTAAAGTAGTACTACTTAACATTCATTGACTACAGCAGTACTACTTTACAGTCAATTTACTACAGTAGTATTACTTCACAGTCATTTACTACAGTAGTACAACTTAACAGTCATTTACTACAGTAGTACTACTTAACAGTCATTTACTACAGTAGTACTTCTTAACAGTCATTTACTACAGTTGTACTCTTTAACAGTCATTTACTACACTAGTACTACTTAAAGGTCATTGATTACAGTAGTACTATTAACAGTCATTTACTACAGGAGTACTACTAACAGACATTTACTACAGTAGTACTAACAGTCATTTACTACCGTAGTACTACTAACAGTCATTTACTACAGTAGTACTACTAACAGCCATTTACTGCAGTTGCACTTGTTAACAATCATTTACTACAGTAGTACAAACAGTCATTTTCTACAGTAGCAGTACTTAACAGTCATTTACTACAGTAGTATTACTTAACAGTCATTTACTACAGTAGTACAACTTAACAGTCATTTATTACAGTAGTACGACTTAACAGTCATTTACTACAGTAGTACTACTGACAGTCATTTAGTACAGTAGTACTACTAACAGTCATTTACTACAGTAGTACTACTAACAGTCATTTACTACAGTAGTACTACTAACAGTCATTTACTATAGTAGTACTACTAACAGTCATTTACTACAGTAGTACTACTAACAGTCATTTACTACAGTAGTACTACAAATAGTCATTTACTACAGTAGTACTACTAACAGTCATTTAGTACAGTAATACTACTAACAGTAATTTACTACAGTAGTACTACTAACAGCCACTTACTGCAGTTGCACTACTTAACAATCATTTACTACAGTAGTACGAACAGTCATTTTCTACAGTAGCAGTACTTAACAGTCATTTACTACAGTAGTATTACTTAACAGTCATTTACTACAGTAGTACAACTTAACAGTCATTTACTACAGTAGTACTGCGTAACAGTCATTTATTACAGTAGTACTACTTACAGTCGTTTACTACAGTAGTACTTACAGTCATTTACTACCGTAGTACTACTAACAGTCATTTACTACAGTAGTACTATTTAACAGTCATTTACTACAGTAGCACCTCTTAACAGTCATTTACTACAGTAGTACTACTAGGAGTCATTTACTACAGTAGTACTACTTAACACTCATTTACTACAGTAGTACTACTTAACAGTCATTTTCTACAGTAGTACTACTTAACAGTCTTTTTCTACAGTGGTACTACTTAAGGGTCATTTACTACAGTAGTACTACTTAACAGACATTTACTAAAGTTGTACTCCTTAACAGTCATTTACTACAGTAGTACTACTAACAGTCATTTATTACAGTATTTCTACATAACAGTTACTTACTACAGTGGTACTACTAACAGTCATTTACTAAAGTAGTACTACTTAACATTCATTGACTACAGCAGTACTACTTTACAGTCAATTTACTACAGTAGTATTACTTCACAGTCATTTACTACAGTAGTACAACTTAACAGTCATTTACTACAGTAGTACTACTTAACAGTCATTTACTACAGTAGTACTTCTTAACAGTCATTTACTACAGTTGTACTCTTTAACAGTCATTTACTACACTAGTACTACTTAAAGGTCATTGATTACAGTAGTACTATTAACAGTCATTTACTACAGGAGTACTACTAACAGACATTTACTACAGTAGTACTAACAGTCATTTACTACCGTAGTACTACTAACAGTCATTTACTACAGTAGTACTACTAACAGCCATTTACTGCAGTTGCACTTGTTAACAATCATTTACTACAGTAGTACAAACAGTCATTTTCTACAGTAGCAGTACTTAACAGTCATTTACTACAGTAGTATTACTTAACAGTCATTTACTACAGTAGTACTACTAACAGTAATTTACTACAGTAGTACAACTTAACAGTCATTTACTACAGTAGTACAACTTAACAGTCATTTACTACAGTAGTACACCTTAACAGTCATTTACTACAGTAGTACTACTTAACAGTCATTTAATACAGTAGTACTTACAGTCATTTACTACAGTAGTACTAACAGACATTTTCTACAGTAGCACACCCTAACAGTCATTTATTACAGTAGTACTACTTAACAGGCATTTACTACAGTAGTACTACTAACAGTCATTTACTACAGTAGTACTACTAACAGACATTTACTACAGCAGTACTACTAACAGCCATTTTCTACAGTAGTACTGCTTAACAGTCATTTACTACAGTAGTACGACTTAACAGTCATTTACTACAGTAGTACTACTTAACAGTCATTTCATACAGTAGTACTTACAGTCATTTACTACAGTAGTACTACTTAACAGTCATTTAATACAGTAGTACTTACAGTCATTTACTACAGTAGTACTAACAGTTATTTTCTACAGTAGCAGTACTTAACAGTCATTTACTACAGTAGTATTACTTAACAGTCATTTACTACAGTAGTACTACTAACAGTCATTTATTACAGTAGTACTACTTAACAGTCTTTTACTACAGTAGTACTACTTAACGGTCATTTACTACAGTAGTACTACTAACAGTCATTTACTACAGTAGTACTACTAACAGTCATTTACTACAGTAGTACTACTAACAGTCATTTACTACAGTAGTACTCCTTAACAGTCATTTATTACAGTAGTACTACTTAACAGTCATTTACTACAGTAGTACTACTGACAGTCATTGACTACAGTAGTACTACTTAACAGTCATTTACTACAGTGGTACTACTTAACAGTCATTTACTACAGCAATACTACTAACAGTCATTTACTACGGTAGTACTACTTAACAGTCAGTTACTACAGTAGTACTACTTAACAGTCATTTACTACAGCAATACTACTAACAGTCATTTACTTCAGTAGTACTACTTAACAGTCATTTACTACAGTAGTACTACTAACAGTCATTTACTACAGTAGTACTAATTAACAGTCATTTACTACAATAGTACTACTTAACAGTCATTTACTACAGTAGTACTACTTAACAGTCATTTACTACAGTAGTACTACTAACAGTCATTTACTACAGTAGTACTACTAACAGTCATTTACTACAGTAGTACTACTTAACAGTCATTTACTACAGTAGTACTACTTAACGGTCATTTACTACAGTAGTACTACTCAACAGACATTTACTAAAGTTGTACTCCTTAACAGTCATTTACAACAGTAGTACTACTAACAGTCATTTATTACAGTATTTCTACATAACAGTTACTTACTACAGTAGTACATTTTAACAGTCATTTACTACAGTAGTACTACTTAACAGTCATTTAATACAGTAGTACTTACAGTCATTTACTACAGTAGTACTAACAGTCATTTTCTACAGTAGCACAACCTAACAGTCATTTATTACAGTAGTACTACGAACAGTCATTTACTACAGCAGTACTACTTTACATTCATTTACTACAGTAGTTCTCCTAACAGTAATTTTCTACAGTAGTACAACTTAACAGTCATTTACTACAGTAGTACTACTTAACAGTCATTTACTACAGGAGTACTACTAACAGTCATTTACTACAGTGGTACTACTTAACAGTCTTTTACTACAGTAGTACTACTTAACAGTACTTTACTACAGTAGTACTGCTAAACAGTCATTTACTACAGTCGTACTACTAACAGTCATTTTCTACAGTAGTACGACTTAACAGTCATTTACTACAGTAGTACTAACAGTCAAGTAGTACTACTAACAGTCATTTACTACTGTAGTACAAACAGTCATTGACTACAGTAGTACTATTAACAGTCTTTTACTACAGTAGTACTACTAACAGACATTTACTACAGTAGTACTACTAACAGTCATTTACTACAGTAGTACTACTTAACAGTCATTTACTACAGTAGTACTACTAACAGTCATTTAGTACAGTAGTACTACTAACAGTCATTTACTACAGTAGTACTACTAACAGTCATTTACTACAGTAGTACTACTTAACAGTCATTTACTACAGTAGTACTACTAACAGTCATTTACTACAGTAGTACTACTAACAGTCATTTACCACAGTAGTACTACTAACAGTCATTTACTACAGTAGTACTACTTAACAGTCATTTACTAAAGTAGTACTACTAACAGTCGTTTACTACAGTAGTACCACTAACAGTCATTTACTACAGTAGTACCCCTTAACAGTCATTTATTACAGTAGTACGACTTAACAGTCATTTACTACAGTAGTACTACTGACAGTCATTTAGTACAGTAGTACTACTAACAGTCATTTACTACAGTAGTACTACTAACAGTCATTTACTACAGTAGTACTACTAACAGTCATTTACTATAGTAGTACTACTAACAGTCATTTACTACAGTAGTACTACTAACAGTCATTTACTACAGTAGTACTACAAATAGTCATTTACTACAGTAGTACTACTAACAGTCATTTAGTACAGTAGTACTACTAACAGTAATTTACTACAGTAGTACTACTAACAGCCATTTACTGCAGTTGCACTACTTAACAATCATTTACTACAGTAGTACGAACAGTCATTTTCTACAGTAGCAGTACTTAACAGTCATTTACTACAGTAGTATTACTTAACCGTCATTTACTACAGTAGTACAACTTAACAGTCATTTACTACAGTAGTACTGCGTAACAGTCATTTATTACAGTAGTACTACTTACAGTCGTTTACTACAGTAGTACTTACAGTCATTTACTACCGTAGTACTACTAACAGTCATTTACTACAGTAGTACTACTAACAGCCATTTACTACAGTTGCACTACTTAACAGTCATTTACTACAGTAGTACTTACAGTCATTTACTACAGTAGTACTAACAGTCATTTTCTACAGTAGCAGTACTTAACAGTCATTTACTACAGTAGTATTACTTAACAGTCATTTACTACAGTAGTACAACTTAACAGTCATTTACTACAGTAGTACTACTAACAGTCATTTACTACAGTAGTACTACTTAACAGTCATTTACTACAGTAGTATTACTTAACAGTCATTTACTACAGTAGTACAACTTAACAGTCATTTACTACAGTAGTACTTACAGTCATTTACTACAGTAGCACTAACAGTCATTTTCAACAGTAGTACTACTTAACAGGCATTTACTACAGTAGTACTTCTTAACAGTCATTTACTACAGTTGTACTGCTTAACAGTCATTTACTACACTAGTACTACTTAAATGTCATTTACTACAGTAGTACTACTAACAGTCATTTACTAGAGTAGTATTACTTAACAGTCATTTACTACAGTAGTACTACTAACAGTCATTGACTACAGTAGTACTACTAAGAGTCATTTACTATAGTAGTACTCCTTAACAGTCATTTACTACACTAGTACTACTTAAATGTCATTTACTACAGTAGTACAACTAACAGTCATTTACTAGAGTAGTATTACTTAACAGTCATTTACTACAGTAGTACTACTAACAGTCATTGACTAAAGTAGTACTACTAAGAGTCATTTACTACAGTAGTACTACTAAAGTCATTTACTACAGTAGTACTACTTAACCGTCATTTACTACAGTAGTACTACTAACAGACATTTACTACAGCAGTACTACTAACAGCCATTTTCTACAGTAGCACTATTTAACAGTCATTTACTACAGTAGTACTACTCACAGTCGTTTACTACAGTAGGACTAACAGTCATTTACTACAGTAATACAACTTAACAGTCATTTACTACAGTAGTACTACTTAACAGTCATTTAATACAGTAGTACTTAGTCAATTATTACAGTAGTACTACTTAACAGTCATTTTCTACAGTAGTACTACTAACAGTCATACTACAGTTATAATACTTAACAGTCATTTACTACAATAGTACTTCTTAACAGTCATTTACTACAGTTGTACTCCTTAACAGTCATTTACTACACTAGTACTACTTAACATTCATTTACTACAGTAGTACTACTAACAGTCCTTTACTACAGTAGTACTGCTAAACAGTCATTTACTACAGTAGTACTACTAACAGTCATTTTCTACAGTAGTACTACTTAACATTCATTTCCTACAGTAGTACTAACAGTCAAGTAGTACTACTAACAGTCATTTACTACTGTAGTACAAACAGTCATTGACTACAGTAGTACCACTAACAGTCATTTACTACAGTAGTACCCCTTAACAGTCATTTATTACAGTAGTACTACTTAACAGTCATTTACTACAGTAGTACTGCGTAACAGTCATTTACTACCGTAGAACTACTAACAGTCATTTACTACAGTAGTACTACTAACAGCCATTTCCTGCAGTTGCACTACTTAACAATCATTTACTACAGTAGTACGAACAGTCATTTTCTACAGTAGCAGTACTTAACAGTCATTTACTACAGTAGTATTACTTAACAGTCATTTACTACAGTAGTACAACTTAACAGTCATTTACTACAGTAGTACTACTTAACAGTCATTTAATACAGTATCACTTACAGTCATTTACTACAGTAGTACTAACAGTCATTTTCTACAGTAGCACAACCTAACAGTCATTTATTACAGTAGTACTACGAACAGTCATTTACTACAGTAGTACTACTTAACAGTCATTTACTACAGTAGTACTTCTTAACAGTCATTTACTACAGTTGTACTCTTTAACAGTCATTTACTACACTAGTACTACTTAAAGGTCATTGACTACAGTAGTACTATTAACAGTCATTTACTACAGGAGTACTACTAACAGACATTTACTAAAGCAGTACTACTAACAGCCATTTTCTACAGTAGTACTACTTAACAGTCATTTACTACAGTATTACTACTTAACAGTCATTTAATACAGTAGTACTTAGTCATTTACTACAGTAGTACTAACAGTCATTTTCTACAGTAGCACAACCAAACAGTCAATTATTACAGTAGTACTACTTAACAGTCATTTTCTACAGTAGTACTACTAACAGTCATACTAGAGTTATAATACTTAACAGTCATTTACTACAGTAGTACGTCTTAACAGTCATTTACTACCGTTGTACTCCTTAGCAGTCATTTACTACACTAGTACTACTTAACAGTCATTTACTACAGTAGTACTACTAACAGTCATTTACTACAGTAGTACTATTTAACAGTCATTTACTACAGTAGCACCTCTTAACAGTCATTGACTACAGTAGTACTACTAGGAGTCATTTACTACAGTAGTACTACTTAACACTCATTTACTACAGTAGTACTACTTAACAGTCATTTTCTACAGTAGTACTACTTAACAGTCTTTTTCTACAGTAGTACTACTTAACGGTCATTTACTACAGTAGTACTACTTAACAGACATTTACTAAAGTTGTACTCCTTAAAAGTCATTTACTACACTAGTACTACTAACAGTCATTTATTACAGTATTTCTACATAACAGTTACTTACTACAGTGGTACTACTAACAGTCATTTATTACAGTATTTCTACATAACAGTTACTTACTACAGTGGTACTACTAACAGTCATTTACTAAAGTAGTACTACTTAACATTCATTGACTACAGCAGTACTACTTTACAGTCAATTTACTACAGTAGTATTACTTAACAGTCATTTACTACAGTAGTACAACTTAACAGTCATTTACTACAGTAGTACTACTTAACAGTCATTTACTACAGTAGTACTTCTTAACAGTCATTTACTACAGTTGTACTCTTTAACAGTCATTTACTACAGTAGTACTGCGTAACAGTCATTTACTACAGTAGTACTACTAACAGTCATTTATTACAGTATTTCTACATAACAGTTACTTACTACAGTGGTACTACTAACAGTCATTTACTAAAGTAGTACTACTTAACATTCATTGACTACAGCAGTACTACTTTACAGTAAATTTACTACAGTAGTATTACTTAAAGGTCATTGACTACAGTAGTACTATTAACAGTCATTTACTACAGGAGTACTACTAACAGACATTTACTACAGCAGTACTACTAACAGCCATTTTCTACAGTAGTACTACTAACAGCCATTTACTATAGTAGTACAACTTAACAGTCATTTAATACAGTAGTACTTACAGTCATTTACTACAGTAGTACTAACAGACATTTTCTACAGTAGCACACCCTAACAGTCATTTATTACAGTAGTACTACTTAACAGGCATTTACTACAGTAGTACTACTAACAGTCATTTACTACAGTAGTACTACTAACAGACATTTACTACAGCAGTACTACTAACAGCCATTTTCTACAGTAGTACTGCTTAACAGTCATTTACTACAGTAGTACGACTTAACAGTCATTTACTACAGTAGTACTACTTAACAGTTATTTAATACAGTAGTACTTACAGTCATTTACTACAGTAGTACTACTTAACAGTCATTTAATACAGTAGTACTTACAGTCATTTACTACAGTAGTACTAACAGTCATTTTCTACAGTAGCAGTACTTAACAGTCATTTACTACAGTAGTATTACTTAACAGTCATTTACTACAGTAGTACTACTAACAGTCATTTATTACAGTAGTACTACTTAACAGTCTTTTACTACAGTAGTACTACTTAACGGTCATTTACTACAGTAGTACTACTAACAGTCATTTACTACAGTAGTACTACTTAACAGTCATTTACTACAGTAGTACTACTAACAGTCATTTACTACAGTAGTACTACTAACAGTCATTTACTACAGTAGTACTCCTTAACAGTCATTTATTACAGTAGTACTACTTAACAGTCATTTACTACAGTAGTACTACTGAGAGTCATTTACTACAGTAGTACTACTTAACAGTCATTTACTACAGTGGTACTACTTAACAGTCATTTACTACAGCAATACTACTAACAGTCATTTACTACGGTAGTACTACTTAACAGTCATTTACTACAGTAGTACTACTTAACAGTCATTTACTACAGCAACACTACTAACAGTCATTTACTACAGTAGTACTACTTAACAGTCATTTACTACAGTAGTACTACTAACAGTCATTTACTACAGTAGTACTACTTAACAGTCATTTACTACAATAGTACTACTTAACAGTCATTTACTACAGTAGTACTACTTAACAGTCATTTACTACAGTAGTACTACTAACAGTCATTTACTACAGTAGTACTACTAACAGTCATTTACTACAGTCGTACTACTTAACAGTCATTTACTACAGTAGTACTACTTAACGGTCATTTACTACAGTAGTACTACTCAACAGACATTTACTAAAGTTGTACTCCTTAACAGTCATTTACTACAGTAGTACTACTAACAGTCATTTATTACAGTATTTCTACATAACAGTTACTTACTACAGTAGTACATTTTAACAGTCATTTACTACAGTAGTACTACTTAACAGTCATTTAATACAGTAGTACTTACAGTCATTTACTACAGTAGTACTAACAGTCATTTTCTACAGTAGCACAACCTAACAGTCATTTATTACAGTGGTACTACGAACAGTCATTTACTACAGTAGTACTACTAACAGTCATTTAGTACAGTAGTACTACTAACAGTAATTTACTACAGTAGTACTGCTAAACAGTCATTTACTACAGTAGTACTACTAACAGTCATTTTCTACAGTAGTACTACTTAACAGTCATTTCTTACAGTAGTACTAACAGTCAAGTAGTACTACTAACTGTCATTTTCTACAGTAGTACTACTTAACAGTCATTTCCTACAGTAGTACTACTAACAGACATTTACTACAGCAGTACTACTAACAGCCATTTTCTACAGTAGCACTATTTAACAGTCATTTACTACAGTAGTACTACTCACAGTCGTTTACTACAGTAGGACTAACAGTCATTTACTACAGTAATACAACTTAACAGTCATTTACTACAGTAGTACTACTTAACAGTCATTTAATACAGTAGTACTTAGTCAATTATTACAGTAGTACTACTTAACAGTCATTTTCTACAGTAGTACTACTAACAGTCATACTACAGTTATAATACTTAACAGTCATTTACTACAATAGTACTTCTTAACAGTCATTTACTACAGTTGTACTCCTTAACAGTCATTTACTACACTAGTACTACTTAACATTCATTTACTACAGTAGTACTACTAACAGTCCTTTACTACAGTAGTACTGCTAAACAGTCATTTACTACAGTAGTACTACTAACAGTCATTTTCTACAGTAGTACTACTTAACATTCATTTCCTACAGTAGTACTAACAGTCAAGTAGTACTACTAACAGTCATTTACTACTGTAGTACAAACAGTCATTGACTACAGTAGTACCACTAACACTCATTTACTACAGTAGTACCCCTTAACAGTCATTTATTACAGTAGTACTACTTAACAGTCATTTACTACAGTAGTACTGCGTAACAGTCATTTACTACCGTAGAACTACTAACAGTCATTTACTACAGTAGTACTACTAACAGCCATTTCCTGCAGTTGCACTACTTAACAATCATTTACTACAGTAGTACGAACAGTCATTTTCTACAGTAGCAGTACTTAACAGTCATTTACTACAGTAGTATTACTTAACAGTCATTTACTACAGTAGTACAACTTAACAGTCATTTACTACAGTAGTACTACTTAACAGTCATTTAATACAGTATCACTTACAGTCATTTACTACAGTAGTACTAACAGTCATTTTCTACAGTAGTACTCCTTAACAGTCATTTATTACAGTAGTACTACTTAACAGTCATTTACTAAAGTAGTACTACTGAGAGTCATTTACTACAGTAGTACTACTTAACAGTCATTTACTACAGTAGTACTACTAACAGTCATTTTCTACAGTAGTACTTCTTAACAGTCATTTTCTACAGTAGTACTACTTAACAGTCATTTACTACAGCAATACTACTAACAGTCATTTACTACAGTAGAACTACTTAATAGTCATTTACTACAGTAGTACTACTAACAGTCATTTACTACAGTAATACTACTTAACAGTCATTTACTACAGTAGTACTACGTAACAGTCATTTACTACAGTAGTACTACTAACAGTCATTTACTACAGTAGTACTACTAACAGTCATTTACTACAGTAGTACTACCAACAGCCATTTACTACAGTAGTACTACTTAACGGTCATTTACTACAGTAGTACTACTCAACAGACATTCACTAAAGTTGTACTCCTTAACAGTCATTTACTACAGTAGTACTACTAACAGTCATTTATTACAGTATTTCTACATAACAGTTACTTACTACAGTAGTACAACTTAACAGTTATTTACTACAGTAGTACTACTTAACAGTCATTTAATACAGTAGTACTTACAGTCATTTACTACAGTAGTACTAACAGTCATTTTCTACAGTAGCACAACCTAACAGTCATTTATTACAGTAGTACTACGAACAGTCATTTACTACAGTCGTACTACTTAACAGTCATTTACTACAGCAATACTACTAACAGTCATTTACTACGGTAGTACCCCTTAACAGTCATTTATTACAGTAGTACTACTTAACAGTCATTTACTACAGTAGTACTACTGACAGTCATTTAGTACAGTAGTACTACTAACAGTCATTTACTACAGTAGTACTACTAACAGTCATTTACTACAGTAGTACAACTTAACAGTCATTTACTACAGTAGTACTACAAACAGTCATTTACTACAGTAGTACTACTAACAGTCATTTACTACAGTAGTACTACTGACAGTCATTTACTACAGTAGTACTGCTAAACAGTCATTTACTACAGTAGTACTACTAACAGTCATTTTCTACAGTAGTACTACTTAACAGTCCTTTACTACAGTAGTACTGCTAAACAGTCATTTACTACAGTAGTACTACTAACAGTCATTTTCTACAGTATTACTACTTAACAGTCATTTCCTACAGTAGTACTAAATGTCAAGCAGTACTACTAACAGTCATTTACTACTGTAGTACACACAGTCATTGACTACAGTAGTACTATTAACAGTCATTTACTACAGTAGTACTACTAAAAGACATTTACTACAGCAGTACTACTAACAGCCATTTTCTACAGTAGTACTATTTAACAGTCATTTACTACAGTAGTACTGCGTAACAGTCATTTACTACAGTACTACTACTTACAGTCGTTTACTACAGTAGTACTAACAGTCATTTACTACCGTAGTACTACTAACAGTCATTTACTACAGTAGTACTACTAACAGTCATTTACTACAGTAGTACTACTAACAGCCATTTACTGCAGTTGCACTACTTAACAATCATTTACTACAGTAGTACGAACAGTCATTTTCTACAGTAGCAGTACTTAACAGTCATTTACTACAGTAGTGTTACTTAATAGTCATTTACTACAGTAGTACAACTTAAAAGTCATTTACTACAGTAGTACAACTTAACAGTCATTTACTACAGTAGTACTACTTAACAGTCATTTAATACAGTAGTACTAACAGACATTTTATACAGTAGCACAACCTAACAGTCATTTATTACAGTAGTACTACGAACAGTCATTTACTACAGTAGTACTACTTAACAGTCATTTACTACAGTAGTACTTCTTAACAGTCATTTACTACAGTTGTGCTCCTTAACAGTCATTTACTACACTAGTACTACTTAAAGGTCATTGACTACAGTAGTACTATTAACAGTCATTTACTACAGTAGTACTACTAACAGACATTTACTACAGTAGTACTACTAACAGTCATTTACTACAGTAGTACTACTAACAGTCATTGACTACAGTAGTACTATTAACAGTCATTTACTACAGTAGTACTACTAACAGACATTTACTACAGTAGTACTACTAACAGTCATTTACTACAGTAGTACTACTTAACAGTCATTTACTACAGTAGTACTACTAACAGTCATTTACTACAGTAGTACTACTAACAGTCATTTACTACAGTAGTACTACTAACAGTCATTTACTACAGTAGTACTACTAACAGTCATTTACTACAGTAGTACTACTAACAGTCATTTAGTACAGTAGTACTACTAACAGTCATTTACTACAGTAGCACTACTAACAGTCATTTACTACAGTAGTACTACTTAACAGTCATTTACTACAGTAGTACTACTAACAGTCATTTACTACAGTAGTACTACTAACAGTCATTTACCACAGTAGTACTACTAACAGTCATTTACTACAGTAGTACTACTTAACAGTCATTTACTAAAGTAGTACTACTAACAGTCGTTTACTACAGTAGTACCACTAACAGTCATTTACTACAGTAGTACCCCTTAACAGTCATTTATTACAGTAGTACTACTTAACAGTCATTTACTACAGTAGTACTACTGACAGTCATTTAGTACAGTAGTACTACTAACAGTCATTTACTACAGTAGTACTACTAACAGTCATTTACTACAGTAGTACTACTGACAGTCATTTACTACAGTAGTACTGCTAAACAGTCATTTACTACAGTAGTACTACTAACAGTCATTTTCTACAGTAGTACTACTTAACAGTCCTTTACTACAGTAGTACTGCTAAACAGTCATTTACTACAGTAGTACTACTAACAGTCATTTTCTACAGTATTACTACTTAACAGTCATTTCTTACAGTAGTACTAACAGTAAAGTAGTACTACTAACAGTCATTTTCTACAGTAGTACTACTTAACAGTCATTTCCTACAGTAGTACTACTTAACAGTCATTTACTACAGCAATACTAATAACAGTCATTTACTACAGTAGTACTACTTAATAGTCATTTACTACAGTAGTACTACGAACAGTCATTTACTACAGTAATACTACTTAACAGTCATTTACTACAGTAGTACTACTTAACAGTAATTTACTACAGTGGTACTACTTAACAGTCATTTACTACAGCAGTACTACTAACAGTCATTTACTACGGTAGTACTTCTTAACAGTCATTTACTACAGTAGTACTACTTAACAGTCATTTACTACAGCAATACTAATAACAGTCATTTACTACAGTAGTACTACTTAATAGTCATTTACTACAGTAGTACTACGAACAGTCATTTACTACAGTAATACTACTTAACAGTCATTTACTACAGTAGTACTACTTAACAGTCATTTACTACAGTAGTACTACCAACAGTCATTTACTACAGTAGTACTACTAACAGTCATTTACTACAGTAGTACTACTAACAGCCATTTATTACAGTAGTACTACTTAACGGTCATTTACTACAGTAGTACTACTCAACAGACATTCACTAAAGTTGTACTCCTTAACAGTCATTTACTACAGTAGTACTACTAACAGTCATTTATTACAGTATTTCTACATAACAGTTACTTACTACAGTAGTACAACTTAACAGTTATTTACTACAGTAGTACTACTTAACAGTCATTTAATACAGTAGTACTTACAGTCATTTACTACAGTAGTACTAACAGTCATTTTCTACAGTAGCACAACCTAACAGTGATTTATTACAGTAGTACTACGAACAGTCATTTACTACAGCAGTACTACTTTACATTCATTTACTACAGTAGTTCTCCTAACATTAATTTTCTACAGTAGTACAACTTAACAGTCATTTACTACAGTAGTACTACTTAACAGTCATTTACTACAGGAGTACTACTAACAGTCATTTACTACAGTGGTACTACTTAACAGTCTTTTACTACAGTAGTACTACTTAACAGTACTTTACTACAGTAGTACTGCTAAACAGTCATTTACTACAGTCGTACTACTAACAGTCATTTTCGACAGTAGTACGACTTAACAGTCATTTACTACAGTAGTACTAACAGTCAAGTAGTACTACTAACAGTCATTTACTACTGTAGTACAAACAGTCATTGACTACAGTAGTACTATTAACAGTCTTTTACTACAGTAGTACTACTAACAGACATTTACTACAGTAGTACTACTAACAGTCATTTACTACAGTAGTACTACTAACAGTCATTGACTACAGTAGTACTATTAACAGTCATTTACTACAGTAGTACTACTAACAGACATTTACTACAGTAGTACTACTAACAGTCATTTACTACAGTAGTACTACTTAACAGTCATTTACTACAGTAGTACTACTAACAGTCATTTACTACAGTAGTACTACTAACAGTCATTTACTACAGTAGTACTACTAACAGTCATTTACTACAGTAGTACTACTAACAGTCATTTACTACAGTAGTACTACTAACAGTCATTTAGTACAGTAGTACTACTAACAGTCATTTACTACAGTAGCACTACTAACAGTCATTTACTACAGTAGTACTACTTAACAGTCATTTACTACAGTAGTACTACTAACAGTCATTTACTACAGTAGTACTACTAACAGTCATTTACCACAGTAGTACTACTAACAGTCATTTACTACAGTAGTACTACTTAACAGTCATTTACTAAAGTAGTACTACTAACAGTCGTTTACTACAGTAGTACCACTAACAGTCATTTACTACAGTAGTACCCCTTAACAGTCATTTATTACAGTAGTACTACTTAACAGTCATTTACTACAGTAGTACTACTGACAGTCATTTAGTACAGTAGTACTACTAACAGTCATTTACTACAGTAGTACTACTAACAGTCATTTACTACAGTAGTACTACTGACAGTCATTTACTACAGTAGTACTGCTAAACAGTCATTTACTACAGTAGTACTACTAACAGTCATTTTCTACAGTAGTACTACTTAACAGTCCTTTACTACAGTAGTACTGCTAAACAGTCATTTACTACAGTAGTACTACTAACAGTCATTTTCTACAGTATTACTACTTAACAGTCATTTCTTACAGTAGTACTAACAGTAAAGTAGTACTACTAACAGTCATTTTCTACAGTAGTACTACTTAACAGTCATTTCCTACAGTAGTACTAACAGTCAAGCAGTACTACTAACAGTCATTTACTACTGTAGTACACACAGTCATTGACTACAGTAGTACTATTAACAGTCATTTACTACAGTAGTACTACTAAAAGACATTTACTACAGCAGTACTACTAACAGCCATTTTCTACAGTAGTACTATTTAACAGTCATTTACTACAGTAGTACTGCGTAACAGTCATTTACTACAGTACTACTACTTACAGTCGTTTACTACAGTAGTACTAACAGTCATTTACTACCGTAGTACTACTAACAGTCATTTACTACAGTAGTACTACTAACAGTCATTTACTACAGTAGTACTACTAACAGCCATTTACTGCAGTTGCACTACTTAACAATCATTTACTACAGTAGTACGAACAGTCATTTTCTACAGTAGCAGTACTTAACAGTCATTTACTACAGTAGTGTTACTTAATAGTCATTTACTACAGTAGTACAACTTAAAAGTCATTTACTACAGTAGTACAACTTAACAGTCATTTACTACAGTAGTACTACTTAACAGTCATTTAATACAGTAGTACTAACAGACATTTTATACAGTAGCACAACCTAACAGTCATTTATTACAGTAGTACTACGAACAGTCATTTACTACAGTAGTACTACTTAACAGTCATTTACTACAGTAGTACTTCTTAACAGTCATTTACTACAGTTGTACTCCTTAACAGTCATTTACTGCACTAGTACTACTTAAAGGTCATTGACTACAGTAGTACTATTAACAGTCATTTACTACAGTAGTACTACTAACAGACATTTACTACAGTAGTACTACTAACAGTCATTTACTACAGTAGTACTACTAACAGTCATTGACTACAGTAGTACTATTAACAGTCATTTACTACAGTAGTACTACTAACAGACATTTACTACAGTAGTACTACTAACAGTCATTTACTACAGTAGTACTACTTAACAGTCATTTACTACAGTAGTACTAGTAACAGTCATTTACTACAGTAGTACTACTAACAGTCATTTACTACAGTAGTACTACTAACAGTCATTTACTACAGTAGTACTACTAACAGTCATTTACTACAGTAGTACTACTAACAGTCATTTAGTACAGTAGTACTACTAACAGTCATTTACTACAGTAGCACTACTAACAGTCATTTACTACAGTAGTACTACTTAACAGTCATTTACTACAGTAGTACTACTAACAGTCATTTACTACAGTAGTACTACTAACAGTCATTTACCACAGTAGTACTACTAACAGTCATTTACTACAGTAGTACTACTTAACAGTCATTTACTAAAGTAGTACTACTAACAGTCGTTTACTACAGTAGTACCACTAACAGTCATTTACTACAGTAGTACCCCTTAACAGTCATTTATTACAGTAGTACTACTTAACAGTCATTTACTACAGTAGTACTACTGACAGTCATTTAGTACAGTAGTACTACTAACAGTCATTTACTACAGTAGTACTACTAACAGTCATTTACTACAGTAGTACAACTTAACAGTCATTTACTACAGTAGTACTACGAACAGTCATTTACTACAGTAATACTACTTAACAGTCATTTACTACAGTAGTACTACTAAAAGACATTTACTACAGCAGTACTACTAACAGCCATTTTCTACAGTAGTACTATTTAACAGTCATTTACTACAGTAGTACTGCGTAACAGTCATTTACTACAGTACTACTACTTACAGTCGTTTACTACAGTAGTACTAACAGTCATTTACTACCGTAGTACTACTAACAGTCATTTACTACAGTAGTACTACTAACAGTCATTTACTACAGTAGTACTACTAACAGCCATTTACTGCAGTTGCACTACTTAACAATCATTTACTACAGTAGTACGAACAGTCATTTTCTACAGTAGCAGTACTTAACAGTCATTTACTACAGTAGTGTTACTTAATAGTCATTTACTACAGTAGTACAACTTAAAAGTCATTTACTACAGTAGTACAACTTAACAGTCATTTACTACAGTAGTACTACTTAACAGTCATTTAATACAGTAGTACTAACAGACATTTTATACAGTAGCACAACCTAACAGTCATTTATTACAGTAGTACTACGAACAGTCATTTACTACAGTAGTACTACTTAACAGTCATTTACTACAGTAGTACTTCTTAACAGTCATTTACTACAGTTGTGCTCCTTAACAGTCATTTACTACACTAGTACTACTTAAAGGTCATTGACTACAGTAGTACTATTAACAGTCATTTACTACAGTAGTACTACTAACAGACATTTACTACAGTAGTACTACTAACAGTCATTTACTACAGTAGTACTACTAACAGTCATTGACTACAGTAGTACTATTAACAGTCATTTACTACAGTAGTACTACTAACAGACATTTACTACAGTAGTACTACTAACAGTCATTTACTACAGTAGTACTACTTAACAGTCATTTACTACAGTAGTACTACTAACAGTCATTTACTACAGTAGTACTACTAACAGTCATTTACTACAGTAGTACTACTAACAGTCATTTACTACAGTAGTACTACTAACAGTCATTTACTACAGTAGTACTACTAACAGTCATTTAGTACAGTAGTACTACTAACAGTCATTTACTACAGTAGCACTACTAACAGTCATTTACTACAGTAGTACTACTTAACAGTCATTTACTACAGTAGTACTACTAACAGTCATTTACTACAGTAGTACTACTAACAGTCATTTACCACAGTAGTACTACTAACAGTCATTTACTACAGTAGTACTACTTAACAGTCATTTACTAAAGTAGTACTACTAACAGTCGTTTACTACAGTAGTACCACTAACAGTCATTTACTACAGTAGTACCCCTTAACAGTCATTTATTACAGTAGTACTACTTAACAGTCATTTACTACAGTAGTACTACTGACAGTCATTTAGTACAGTAGTACTACTAACAGTCATTTACTACAGTAGTACTACTAACAGTCATTTACTACAGTAGTACTACTGACAGTCATTTACTACAGTAGTACTGCTAAACAGTCATTTACTACAGTAGTACTACTAACAGTCATTTTCTACAGTAGTACTACTTAACAGTCCTTTACTACAGTAGTACTGCTAAACAGTCATTTACTACAGTAGTACTACTAACAGTCATTTTCTACAGTATTACTACTTAACAGTCATTTCTTACAGTAGTACTAACAGTAAAGTAGTACTACTAACAGTCATTTTCTACAGTAGTACTACTTAACAGTCATTTCCTACAGTAGTACTACTTAACAGTCATTTACTACAGCAATACTAATAACAGTCATTTACTACAGTAGTACTACTTAATAGTCATTTACTACAGTAGTACTACGAACAGTCATTTACTACAGTAATACTACTTAACAGTCATTTACTACAGTAGTACTACTTAACAGTAATTTACTACAGTGGTACTACTTAACAGTCATTTACTACAGCAGTACTACTAACAGTCATTTACTACGGTAGTACTTCTTAACAGTCATTTACTACAGTAGTACTACTTAACAGTCATTTACTACAGCAATACTAATAACAGTCATTTACTACAGTAGTACTACTTAATAGTCATTTACTACAGTAGTACTACGAACAGTCATTTACTACAGTAATACTACTTAACAGTCATTTACTACAGTAGTACTACTTAACAGTCATTTACTACAGTAGTACTACCAACAGTCATTTACTACAGTAGTACTACTAACAGTCATTTACTACAGTAGTACTACTAACAGCCATTTATTACAGTAGTACTACTTAACGGTCATTTACTACAGTAGTACTACTCAACAGACATTCACTAAAGTTGTACTCCTTAACAGTCATTTACTACAGTAGTACTACTAACAGTCATTTATTACAGTATTTCTACATAACAGTTACTTACTACAGTAGTACAACTTAACAGTTATTTACTACAGTAGTACTACTTAACAGTCATTTAATACAGTAGTACTTACAGTCATTTACTACAGTAGTACTAACAGTCATTTTCTACAGTAGCACAACCTAACAGTGATTTATTACAGTAGTACTACGAACAGTCATTTACTACAGCAGTACTACTTTACATTCATTTACTACAGTAGTTCTCCTAACATTAATTTTCTACAGTAGTACAACTTAACAGTCATTTACTACAGTAGTACTACTTAACAGTCATTTACTACAGGAGTACTACTAACAGTCATTTACTACAGTGGTACTACTTAACAGTCTTTTACTACAGTAGTACTACTTAACAGTACTTTACTACAGTAGTACTGCTAAACAGTCATTTACTACAGTCGTACTACTAACAGTCATTTTCGACAGTAGTACGACTTAACAGTCATTTACTACAGTAGTACTAACAGTCAAGTAGTACTACTAACAGTCATTTACTACTGTAGTACAAACAGTCATTGACTACAGTAGTACTATTAACAGTCATTTACTACAGTAGTACTACTAACAGACATTTACTACAGTAGTACTACTAACAGTCATTTCTTACAGTAGTACTACTTAACAGTCATTTACTACAGTAGTACTACTAACAGTCATTTACTACAGTAGTACTACTAACAGTCATTTACTACAGTAGTACTACTAACAGTCATTTACTACAGTAGTACTACTAACAGTCATTTACTACAGTAGTACTACTAACAGTCATTTAGTACAGTAGTACTACTAACAGTCATTTACTACAGTAGCACTACTAACAGTCATTTACTACAGTAGTACTACTTAACAGTCATTTACTACAGTAGTACTACTAACAGTCATTTACTACAGTAGTACTACTAACAGTCATTTACCACAGTAGTACTACTAACAGTCATTTACTACAGTAGTACTACTTAACAGTCATTTACTAAAGTAGTACTACTAACAGTCGTTTACTACAGTAGTACCACTAACAGTCATTTACTACAGTAGTACCCCTTAACAGTCATTTATTACAGTAGTACTACTTAACAGTCATTTACTACAGTAGTACTACTGACAGTCATTTAGTACAGTAGTACTACTAACAGTCATTTACTACAGTAGTACTACTAACAGTCATTTACTACAGTAGTACAACTTAACAGTCATTTACTACAGTAGTACTACAAACAGTCATTTACTACAGTAGTACTACTAACAGTCATTTACTACAGTAGTACTACTGACAGTCATTTACTACAGTAGTACTGCTAAACAGTCATTTACTACAGTAGTACTACTAACAGTCATTTTCTACAGTAGTACTACTTAACAGTCCTTTACTACAGTAGTACTGCTAAACAGTCATTTACTACAGTAGTACTACTAACAGTCATTTTCTACAGTATTACTACTTAACAGTCATTTCCTACAGTAGTACTAAATGTCAAGCAGTACTACTAACAGTCATTTACTACTGTAGTACACACAGTCATTGACTACAGTAGTACTATTAACAGTCATTTACTACAGTAGTACTACTAAAAGACATTTACTACAGCAGTACTACTAACAGCCATTTTCTACAGTAGTACTATTTAACAGTCATTTACTACAGTAGTACTGCGTAACAGTCATTTACTACAGTACTACTACTTACAGTCGTTTACTACAGTAGTACTAACAGTCATTTACTACCGTAGTACTACTAACAGTCATTTACTACAGTAGTACTACTAACAGTCATTTACTACAGTAGTACTACTAACAGCCATTTACTGCAGTTGCACTACTTAACAATCATTTACTACAGTAGTACGAACAGTCATTTTCTACAGTAGCAGTACTTAACAGTCATTTACTACAGTAGTGTTACTTAATAGTCATTTACTACAGTAGTACAACTTAAAAGTCATTTACTACAGTAGTACAACTTAACAGTCATTTACTACAGTAGTACTACTTAACAGTCATTTAATACAGTAGTACTAACAGACATTTTATACAGTAGCACAACCTAACAGTCATTTATTACAGTAGTACTACGAACAGTCATTTACTACAGTAGTACTACTTAACAGTCATTTACTACAGTAGTACTTCTTAACAGTCATTTACTACAGTTGTGCTCCTTAACAGTCATTTACTACACTAGTACTACTTAAAGGTCATTGACTACAGTAGTACTATTAACAGTCATTTACTACAGTAGTACTACTAACAGACATTTACTACAGTAGTACTACTAACAGTCATTTACTACAGTAGTACTACTAACAGTCATTGACTACAGTAGTACTATTAACAGTCATTTACTACAGTAGTACTACTAACAGACATTTACTACAGTAGTACTACTAACAGTCATTTACTACAGTAGTACTACTTAACAGTCATTTACTACAGTAGTACTACTAACAGTCATTTACTACAGTAGTACTACTAACAGTCATTTACTACAGTAGTACTACTAACAGTCATTTACTACAGTAGTACTACTAACAGTCATTTACTACAGTAGTACTACTAACAGTCATTTAGTACAGTAGTACTACTAACAGTCATTTACTACAGTAGCACTACTAACAGTCATTTACTACAGTAGTACTACTTAACAGTCATTTACTACAGTAGTACTACTAACAGTCATTTACTACAGTAGTACTACTAACAGTCATTTACCACAGTAGTACTACTAACAGTCATTTACTACAGTAGTACTACTTAACAGTCATTTACTAAAGTAGTACTACTAACAGTCGTTTACTACAGTAGTACCACTAACAGTCATTTACTACAGTAGTACCCCTTAACAGTCATTTATTACAGTAGTACTACTTAACAGTCATTTACTACAGTAGTACTACTGACAGTCATTTAGTACAGTAGTACTACTAACAGTCATTTACTACAGTAGTACTACTAACAGTCATTTACTACAGTAGTACTACTGACAGTCATTTACTACAGTAGTACTGCTAAACAGTCATTTACTACAGTAGTACTACTAACAGTCATTTTCTACAGTAGTACTACTTAACAGTCCTTTACTACAGTAGTACTGCTAAACAGTCATTTACTACAGTAGTACTACTAACAGTCATTTTCTACAGTATTACTACTTAACAGTCATTTCTTACAGTAGTACTAACAGTAAAGTAGTACTACTAACAGTCATTTTCTACAGTAGTACTACTTAACAGTCATTTCCTACAGTAGTACTAACAGTCAAGCAGTACTACTAACAGTCATTTACTACTGTAGTACACACAGTCATTGACTACAGTAGTACTATTAACAGTCATTTACTACAGTAGTACTACTAAAAGACATTTACTACAGCAGTACTACTAACAGCCATTTTCTACAGTAGTACTATTTAACAGTCATTTACTACAGTAGTACTGCGTAACAGTCATTTACTACAGTACTACTACTTACAGTCGTTTACTACAGTAGTACTAACAGTCATTTACTACCGTAGTACTACTAACAGTCATTTACTACAGTAGTACTACTAACAGTCATTTACTACAGTAGTACTACTAACAGCCATTTACTGCAGTTGCACTACTTAACAATCATTTACTACAGTAGTACGAACAGTCATTTTCTACAGTAGCAGTACTTAACAGTCATTTACTACAGTAGTGTTACTTAATAGTCATTTACTACAGTAGTACAACTTAAAAGTCATTTACTACAGTAGTACAACTTAACAGTCATTTACTACAGTAGTACTACTTAACAGTCATTTAATACAGTAGTACTAACAGACATTTTATACAGTAGCACAACCTAACAGTCATTTATTACAGTAGTACTACGAACAGTCATTTACTACAGTAGTACTACTTAACAGTCATTTACTACAGTAGTACTTCTTAACAGTCATTTACTACAGTTGTACTCCTTAACAGTCATTTACTGCACTAGTACTACTTAAAGGTCATTGACTACAGTAGTACTATTAACAGTCATTTACTACAGTAGTACTACTAACAGACATTTACTACAGTAGTACTACTAACAGTCATTTACTACAGTAGTACTACTAACAGTCATTGACTACAGTAGTACTATTAACAGTCATTTACTACAGTAGTACTACTAACAGACATTTACTACAGTAGTACTACTAACAGTCATTTACTACAGTAGTACTACTTAACAGTCATTTACTACAGTAGTACTAGTAACAGTCATTTACTACAGTAGTACTACTAACAGTCATTTACTACAGTAGTACTACTAACAGTCATTTACTACAGTAGTACTACTAACAGTCATTTACTACAGTAGTACTACTAACAGTCATTTAGTACAGTAGTACTACTAACAGTCATTTACTACAGTAGCACTACTAACAGTCATTTACTACAGTAGTACTACTTAACAGTCATTTACTACAGTAGTACTACTAACAGTCATTTACTACAGTAGTACTACTAACAGTCATTTACCACAGTAGTACTACTAACAGTCATTTACTACAGTAGTACTACTTAACAGTCATTTACTAAAGTAGTACTACTAACAGTCGTTTACTACAGTAGTACCACTAACAGTCATTTACTACAGTAGTACCCCTTAACAGTCATTTATTACAGTAGTACTACTTAACAGTCATTTACTACAGTAGTACTACTGACAGTCATTTAGTACAGTAGTACTACTAACAGTCATTTACTACAGTAGTACTACTAACAGTCATTTACTACAGTAGTACAACTTAACAGTCATTTACTACAGTAGTACTACAAACAGTCATTTACTACAGTAGTACTACTAACAGTCATTTACTACAGTAGTACTACTGACAGTCATTTACTACAGTAGTACTGCTAAACAGTCATTTACTACAGTAGTACTACTAACAGTCATTTTCTACAGTAGTACTACTTAACAGTCCTTTACTACAGTAGTACTGCTAAACAGTCATTTACTACAGTAGTACTACTAACAGTCATTTTCTACAGTATTACTACTTAACAGTCATTTCTTACAGTAGTACTAACAGTAAAGTAGTACTACTAACAGTCATTTTCTACAGTAGTACTACTTAACAGTCATTTCCTACAGTAGTACTAACAGTCAAGCAGTACTACTAACAGTCATTTACTACTGTAGTACACACAGTCATTGACTACAGTAGTACTATTAACAGTCATTTACTACAGTAGTACTACTAAAAGACATTTACTACAGCAGTACTACTAACAGCCATTTTCTACAGTAGTACTATTTAACAGTCATTTACTACAGTAGTACTGCGTAACAGTCATTTACTACAGTAGTACTACTAACAGACATTTACTACAGTAGTACTACTAACAGTCATTTACTACAGTAGTACTACTAACAGTCATTGACTACAGTAGTACTATTAACAGTCATTTACTACAGTAGTACTACTAACAGACATTTACTACAGTAGTACTACTAACAGTCATTTACTACAGTAGTACTACTTAACAGTCATTTACTACAGTAGTACTACTAACAGTCATTTACTACAGTAGTACTACTAACAGTCATTTACTACAGTAGTACTACTAACAGTCATTTACTACAGTAGTACTACTAACAGTCATTTACTACAGTAGTACTACTAACAGTCATTTAGTACAGTAGTACTACTAACAGTCATTTACTACAGTAGCACTACTAACAGTCATTTACTACAGTAGTACTACTTAACAGTCATTTACTACAGTAGTACTACTAACAGTCATTTACTACAGTAGTACTACTAACAGTCATTTACCACAGTAGTACTACTAACAGTCATTTACTACAGTAGTACTACTTAACAGTCATTTACTAAAGTAGTACTACTAACAGTCGTTTACTACAGTAGTACCACTAACAGTCATTTACTACAGTAGTACCCCTTAACAGTCATTTATTACAGTAGTACTACTTAACAGTCATTTACTACAGTAGTACTACTGACAGTCATTTAGTACAGTAGTACTACTAACAGTCATTTACTACAGTAGTACTACTAACAGTCATTTACTACAGTAGTACTACTGACAGTCATTTACTACAGTAGTACTGCTAAACAGTCATTTACTACAGTAGTACTACTAACAGTCATTTTCTACAGTAGTACTACTTAACAGTCCTTTACTACAGTAGTACTGCTAAACAGTCATTTACTACAGTAGTACTACTAACAGTCATTTTCTACAGTATTACTACTTAACAGTCATTTCTTACAGTAGTACTAACAGTAAAGTAGTACTACTAACAGTCATTTTCTACAGTAGTACTACTTAACAGTCATTTCCTACAGTAGTACTAACAGTCAAGCAGTACTACTAACAGTCATTTACTACTGTAGTACACACAGTCATTGACTACAGTAGTACTATTAACAGTCATTTACTACAGTAGTACTACTAAAAGACATTTACTACAGCAGTACTACTAACAGCCATTTTCTACAGTAGTACTATTTAACAGTCATTTACTACAGTAGTACTGCGTAACAGTCATTTACTACAGTACTACTACTTACAGTCGTTTACTACAGTAGTACTAACAGTCATTTACTACCGTAGTACTACTAACAGTCATTTACTACAGTAGTACTACTAACAGTCATTTACTACAGTAGTACTACTAACAGCCATTTACTGCAGTTGCACTACTTAACAATCATTTACTACAGTAGTACGAACAGTCATTTTCTACAGTAGCAGTACTTAACAGTCATTTACTACAGTAGTGTTACTTAATAGTCATTTACTACAGTAGTACAACTTAAAAGTCATTTACTACAGTAGTACAACTTAACAGTCATTTACTACAGTAGTACTACTTAACAGTCATTTAATACAGTAGTACTAACAGACATTTTATACAGTAGCACAACCTAACAGTCATTTATTACAGTAGTACTACGAACAGTCATTTACTACAGTAGTACTACTTAACAGTCATTTACTACAGTAGTACTTCTTAACAGTCATTTACTACAGTTGTACTCCTTAACAGTCATTTACTGCACTAGTACTACTTAAAGGTCATTGACTACAGTAGTACTATTAACAGTCATTTACTACAGTAGTACTACTAACAGACATTTACTACAGTAGTACTACTAACAGTCATTTACTACAGTAGTACTACTAACAGTCATTGACTACAGTAGTACTATTAACAGTCATTTACTACAGTAGTACTACTAACAGACATTTACTACAGTAGTACTACTAACAGTCATTTACTACAGTAGTACTACTTAACAGTCATTTACTACAGTAGTACTAGTAACAGTCATTTACTACAGTAGTACTACTAACAGTCATTTACTACAGTAGTACTACTAACAGTCATTTACTACAGTAGTACTACTAACAGTCATTTACTACAGTAGTACTACTAACAGTCATTTAGTACAGTAGTACTACTAACAGTCATTTACTACAGTAGCACTACTAACAGTCATTTACTACAGTAGTACTACTTAACAGTCATTTACTACAGTAGTACTACTAACAGTCATTTACTACAGTAGTACTACTAACAGTCATTTACCACAGTAGTACTACTAACAGTCATTTACTACAGTAGTACTACTTAACAGTCATTTACTAAAGTAGTACTACTAACAGTCGTTTACTACAGTAGTACCACTAACAGTCATTTACTACAGTAGTACCCCTTAACAGTCATTTATTACAGTAGTACTACTTAACAGTCATTTACTACAGTAGTACTACTGACAGTCATTTAGTACAGTAGTACTACTAACAGTCATTTACTACAGTAGTACTACTAACAGTCATTTACTACAGTAGTACAACTTAACAGTCATTTACTACAGTAGTACTACAAACAGTCATTTACTACAGTAGTACTACTAACAGTCATTTACTACAGTAGTACTACTGACAGTCATTTACTACAGTAGTACTGCTAAACAGTCATTTACTACAGTAGTACTACTAACAGTCATTTTCTACAGTAGTACTACTTAACAGTCCTTTACTACAGTAGTACTGCTAAACAGTCATTTACTACAGTAGTACTACTAACAGTCATTTTCTACAGTATTACTACTTAACAGTCATTTCTTACAGTAGTACTAACAGTAAAGTAGTACTACTAACAGTCATTTTCTACAGTAGTACTACTTAACAGTCATTTCCTACAGTAGTACTAACAGTCAAGCAGTACTACTAACAGTCATTTACTACTGTAGTACACACAGTCATTGACTACAGTAGTACTATTAACAGTCATTTACTACAGTAGTACTACTAAAAGACATTTACTACAGCAGTACTACTAACAGCCATTTTCTACAGTAGTACTATTTAACAGTCATTTACTACAGTAGTACTGCGTAACAGTCATTTACTACAGTACTACTACTTACAGTCGTTTACTACAGTAGTACTAACAGTCATTTACTACCGTAGTACTACTAACAGTCATTTACTACAGTAGTACTACTAACAGTCATTTACTACAGTAGTACTACTAACAGCCATTTACTGCAGTTGCACTACTTAACAATCATTTACTACAGTAGTACGAACAGTCATTTTCTACAGTAGCAGTACTTAACAGTCATTTACTACAGTAGTGTTACTTAATAGTCATTTACTACAGTAGTACAACTTAAAAGTCATTTACTACAGTAGTACATCTTAACAGTCATTTACTACAGTAGTACTACTTAACAGTCATTTAATACAGTAGTACTAACAGACATTTTATACAGTAGCACAACCTAACAGTCATTTATTACAGTAGTACTACGAACAGTCATTTACTACAGTAGTACTACTTAACAGTCATTTACTACAGTAGTACTTCTTAACAGTCATTTACTACAGTTGTACTCCTTAACAGTCATTTACTGCACTAGTACTACTTAAAGGTCATTGACTACAGTAGTACTATTAACAGTCATTTACTACAGTAGTACTACTAACAGACATTTACTACAGTAGTACTACTAACAGTCATTTACTACAGTAGTACTACTAACAGTCATTGACTACAGTAGTACTATTAACAGTCATTTACTACAGTAGTACTACTAACAGACATTTACTACAGTAGTACTACTAACAGTCATTTACTACAGTAGTACTACTTAACAGTCATTTACTACAGTAGTACTACTAACAGTCATTTACTACAGTAGTACTACTAACAGTCATTTACTACAGTAGTACTACTAACAGTCATTTAGTACAGTAGTACTACTAACAGTCATTTACTACAGTAGCACTACTAACAGTCATTTACTACAGTAGTACTACTTAACAGTCATTTACTACAGTAGTACTACTAACAGTCATTTACTACAGTAGTACTACTAACAGTCATTTACCACAGTAGTACTACTAACAGTCATTTACTACTGTAGTACAAACAGTCATTGACTACAGTAGTACTATTAACAGTCATTTACTACAGTAGTACTACTAACAGACATTTACTACAGTAGTACTACTAACAGTCATTTACTACAGTAGTACTACTTAACAGTCATTTACTACAGTAGTACTACTAACAGTCATTTACTACAGTAGTACTACTAACAGTCATTTACTACAGTAGTACTACTAACAGTCATTTACTACAGTAGTACTACTAACAGTCATTTACTACAGTAGTACTACTAACAGTCATTTAGTACAGTAGTACTACTAACAGTCATTTACTACAGTAGCACTACTAACAGTCATTTACTACAGTAGTACTACTTAACAGTCATTTACTACAGTAGTACTACTAACGGTCATTTACTACAGTAGTACTACTAACAGTCATTTACCACAGTAGTACTACTAACAGTCATTTACTACAGTAGTACTACTTAACAGTCATTTACTAAAGTAGTACTACTAACAGTCGTTTACTACAGTAGTACCACTAACAGTCATTTACTACAGTAGTACCCCTTAACAGTCATTTATTACAGTAGTACTACTTAACAGCCATTTACTACAGTAGTACTACTGACAGTCATTTAGTACAGTAGTACTACTAACAGTCATTTACTACAGTAGTACTACTAACAGTCATTTACTACAGTAGTACTACTTAACAGTCATTTAATACAGTAGTACTAACAGACATTTTATACAGTAGCACAACCTAACAGTCATTTATTACAGTAGTACTACGAACAGTCATTTACTACAGTAGTACTACTTAACAGTCATTTACTACAGTAGTACTTCTTAACAGTCATTTACTACAGTTGTACTCCTTAACAGTCATTTACTGCACTAGTACTACTTAAAGGTCATTGACTACAGTAGTACTATTAACAGTCATTTACTACAGTAGTACTACTAACAGACATTTACTACAGTAGTACTACTAACAGTCATTTACTACAGTAGTACTACTAACAGTCATTGACTACAGTAGTACTATTAACAGTCATTTACTACTGTAGTACAAACAGTCATTGACTACAGTAGTACTACTAACAGTCATTTACTACAGTAGTACTACTAACAGTCATTTACTACAGTAGTACTACTAACAGTCATTTACTACAGTAGTACTACTAACAGTCATTTAGTACAGTAGTACTACTAACAGTCATTTACTACAGTAGCACTACTAACAGTCATTTACTACAGTAGTACTACTTAACAGTCATTTACTACAGTAGTACTACTAACAGTCATTTACTACAGTAGTACTACTAACAGTCATTTACTACAGTAGTACTACTAACAGTCATTTACTACAGTAGTACTACTAACAGTCATTTACCACAGTAGTACTACTAACAGTCATTTACTACTGTAGTACAAACAGTCATTGACTACAGTAGTACTATTAACAGTCATTTACTACAGTAGTACTACTAACAGACATTTACTACAGTAGTACTACTAACAGTCATTTACTACAGTAGTACTACTTAACAGTCATTTACTACAGTAGTACTACTAACAGTCATTTACTACAGTAGTACTACTAACAGTCATTTACTACAGTAGTACTACTAACAGTCATTTACTACAGTAGTACTACTAACAGTCATTTAGTACAGTAGTACTACTAACAGTCATTTACTACAGTAGCACTACTAACAGTCATTTACTACAGTAGTACTACTTAACAGTCATTTACTACAGTAGTACTACTAACAGTCATTTACTACAGTAGTACTACTAACAGTCATTTACCACAGTAGTACTACTAACAGTCATTTACTACAGTAGTACTACTTAACAGTCATTTACTAAAGTAGTACTACTAACAGTCGTTTACTACAGTAGTACCACTAACAGTCATTTACTACAGTAGTACCCCTTAACAGTCATTTATTACAGTAGTACTACTTAACAGCCATTTACTACAGTAGTACTACTGACAGTCATTTAGTACAGTAGTACTACTAACAGTCATTTACTACAGTAGTACTACTAACAGTCATTTACTACAGTAGTACAACTTAACAGTCATTTACTACAGTAGTACTACAAACAGTCATTTACTACAGTAGTACTACTAACAGTCATTTACTATAGTAGTACTACTGACAGTCATTTACTACAGTAGTACTGCTAAACAGTCATTTACTACAGTAGTACTACTAACAGTCATTTTCTACAGTAGTACTACTTAACAGTCCTTTACTACAGTAGTACTGCTAAACAGTCATTTACTACAGTAGTACTACTAACAGTCATTTTCTACAGTATTACTACTTAACAGTCATTTTCTACAGTATTACTACTTAACAGTCATTTACTACAGTAGTACTACTGACAGTCATTTACTACAGTAGTACTGCTAAACAGTCATTTACTACAGTAGTACTACTAACAGTCATTTTCTACAGTAGTACTACTTAACAGTCCTTTACTACAGTAGTACTGCTAAACAGTCATTTACTACAGTAGTACTACTAAAAGACATTTACTACAGCAGTACTACTAACAGCCATTTTCTACAGTAGTACTATTTAACAGTCATTTACTACAGTAGTACTGCGTAACAGTCATTTACTACAGTACTACTACTTACAGTCGTTTACTACAGTAGTACTAACAGTCATTTACTACCGTAGTACTACTAACAGTCATTTACTACAGTAGTACTACTAACAGTCATTTACTACAGTAGTACTACTAACAGCCATTTACTGCAGTTGCACTACTTAACAATCATTTACTACAGTAGTACGAACAGTCATTTTCTACAGTAGCAGTACTTAACAGTCATTTACTACAGTAGTGTTACTTAATAGTCATTTACTACAGTAGTACAACTTAAAAGTCATTTACTACAGTAGTACAACTTAACAGTCATTTACTACAGTAGTACTACTTAACAGTCATTTAATACAGTAGTACTAACAGACATTTTATACAGTAGCACAACCTAACAGTCATTTATTACAGTAGTACTACGAACAGTCATTTACTACAGTAGTACTACTTAACAGTCATTTACTACAGTAGTACTTCTTAACAGTCATTTACTACAGTTGTACTCCTTAACAGTCATTTACTGCATTAGTACTACTTAAAGGTCATTGACTACAGTAGTACTATTAACAGTCATTTACTACAGTAGTACTACTAACAGTCATTTACTACAGTAGTACTACTAACAGTCATTGACTACAGTAGTACTATTAACAGTCATTTACTACAGTAGTACTACTAACAGACATTTACTACAGTAGTACTACTAACAGTCATTTACTACAGTAGTACTACTTAACAGTCATTTACTACAGTAGTACTAGTAACAGTCATTTACTACAGTAGTACTACTAACAGTCATTTACTACAGTAGTACTACTAACAGTCATTTACTACAGTAGTACTACTAACAGTCATTTACTACAGTAGTACTACTAACAGTCATTTAGTACAGTAGTACTACTAACAGTCATTTACTACAGTAGCACTACTAACAGTCATTTACTACAGTAGTACTACGAACAGTCATTTACTACTGTAGTACAAACAGTCATTGACTACAGTAGTACTATTAACAGTCATTTACTACAGTAGTACTAGTAACAGTCATTTACTACAGTAGTACTACTAACAGTCATTTACTACAGTAGTACTACTAACAGTCATTTACTACAGTAGCACTACTAACAGTCATTTACTACAGTAGTACTACTTAACAGTCATTTACTACAGTAGTACTACTAACAGTCATTTACTACAGTAGTACTACTAACAGTCATTTACCACAGTAGTACTACTAACAGTCATTTACTACTGTAGTACAAACAGTCATTGACTACAGTAGTACTATTAACAGTCATTTACTACAGTAGTACTACTAACAGACATTTACTACAGTAGTACTACTAACAGTCATTTACTACAGTAGTACTACTTAACAGTCATTTACTACAGTAGTACTACTAACAGTCATTTACTACAGTAGTACTACTAACAGTCATTTACTACAGTAGTACTACTAACAGTCATTTACTACAGTAGTACTACTAACAGTCATTTACTACAGTAGTACTACTAACAGTCATTTAGTACAGTAGTACTACTAACAGTCATTTACTACAGTAGCACTACTAACAGTCATTTACTACAGTAGTACTACTTAACAGTCATTTACTACAGTAGTACTACTAACAGTCATTTACTACAGTAGTACTACTAACAGTCATTTACCACAGTAGTACTACTAACAGTCATTTACTACAGTAGTACTACTTAACAGTCATTTACTAAAGTAGTACTACTAACAGTCGTTTACTACAGTAGTACCACTAACAGTCATTTACTACAGTAGTACCCCTTAACAGTCATTTATTACAGTAGTACTACTTAACAGCCATTTACTACAGTAGTACTACTGACAGTCATTTAGTACAGTAGTACTACTAACAGTCATTTACTACAGTAGTACTACTAACAGTCATTTACTACAGTAGTACAACTTAACAGTCATTTACTACAGTAGTACTACAAACAGTCATTTACTACAGTAGTACTACTAACAGTCATTTACTATAGTAGTACTACTGACAGTCATTTACTACAGTAGTACTGCTAAACAGTCATTTACTACAGTAGTACTACTAACAGTCATTTTCTACAGTAGTACTACTTAACAGTCCTTTACTACAGTAGTACTGCTAAACAGTCATTTACTACAGTAGTACTACTAACAGTCATTTTCTACAGTATTACTACTTAACAGTCATTTTCTACAGTATTACTACTTAACAGTCATTTACTACAGTAGTACTACTGACAGTCATTTACTACAGTAGTACTGCTAAACAGTCATTTACTACAGTAGTACTACTAACAGTCATTTTCTACAGTAGTACTACTTAACAGTCCTTTACTACAGTAGTACTGCTAAACAGTCATTTACTACAGTAGTACTACTAAAAGACATTTACTACAGCAGTACTACTAACAGCCATTTTCTACAGTAGTACTATTTAACAGTCATTTACTACAGTAGTACTGCGTAACAGTCATTTACTACAGTACTACTACTTACAGTCGTTTACTACAGTAGTACTAACAGTCATTTACTACCGTAGTACTACTAACAGTCATTTACTACAGTAGTACTACTAACAGTCATTTACTACAGTAGTACTACTAACAGCCATTTATTGCAGTTGCACTACTTAACAATCATTTACTACAGTAGTACGAACAGTCATTTTCTACAGTAGCAGTACTTAACAGTCATTTACTACAGTAGTGTTACTTAATAGTCATTTACTACAGTAGTACAACTTAAAAGTCATTTACTACAGTAGTACAACTTAACAGTCATTTACTACAGTAGTACTACTTAACAGTCATTTAATACAGTAGTACTAACAGACATTTTATACAGTAGCACAACCTAACAGTCATTTATTACAGTAGTACTACGAACAGTCATTTACTACAGTAGTACTACTTAACAGTCATTTACTACAGTAGTACTTCTTAACAGTCATTTACTACAGTTGTACTCCTTAACAGTCATTTACTGCATTAGTACTACTTAAAGGTCATTGACTACAGTAGTACTATTAACAGTCATTTACTACAGTAGTACTACTAACAGTCATTTACTACAGTAGTACTACTAACAGTCATTGACTACAGTAGTACTATTAACAGTCATTTACTACAGTAGTACTACTAACAGACATTTACTACAGTCGTACTACTAACAGTCATTTACTACAGTAGTACTACTTAACAGTCATTTACTACAGTAGTACTAGTAACAGTCATTTACTACAGTAGTACTACTAACAGTCATTTACTACAGTAGTACTACTAACAGTCATTTACTACAGTAGTACTACTAACAGTCATTTACTACAGTAGTACTACTAACAGTCATTTAGTACAGTAGTACTACTAACAGTCATTTACTACAGTAGCACTACTAACAGTCATTTACTACAGTAGTACTACTTAACAGTCATTTACTACAGTAGTACTACTAACAGTCATTTACTACAGTAGTACTACTAACAGTCATTTACCACAGTAGTACTACTAACAGTCATTTACTACAGTAGTACTACTTAACAGTCATTTACTAAAGTAGTACTACTAACAGTCGTTTACTACAGTAGTACCCCTTAACAGTCATTTATTACAGTAGTACTACTTAACAGTCATTTACTACAGTAGTACTACTGACAGTCATTTAGTACAGTAGTACTACTAACAGTCATTTACTACAGTAGTACTACTAACAGTCATTTACTACAGTAGTACAACTTAACAGTCATTTACTACAGTAGTACTACAAACAGTCATTTACTACAGTAGTACTACTAACAGTCATTTACTACAGTAGTACTACTGACAGTCATTTACTACAGTAGTACTGCTAAACAGTCATTTACTACAGTAGTACTACTAACAGTCATTTTCTACAGTAGTACTACTTAACAGTCCTTTACTACAGTAGTACTGCTAAACAGTCATTTACTACAGTAGTACTACTAACAGTCATTTTCTACAGTATTACTACTTAACAGTCATTTCTTACAGTAGTACTAACAGTAAAGTAGTACTACTAACAGTCATTTTCTACAGTAGTACTACTTAACAGTCATTTCCTACAGTAGTACTAACAGTCAAGCAGTACTACTAACAGTCATTTACTACTGTAGTACACACAGTCATTGACTACAGTAGTACTATTAACAGTCATTTACTACAGTAGTACTACTAAAAGACATTTACTACAGCAGTTCTACTAACAGACATTTACTACAGTAGTACTACTAACAGTCATTTACTACAGTAGTACTACTTAACAGTCATTTACTACAGTAGTACTAGTAACAGTCATTTACTACAGTAGTACTACTAACAGTCATTTACTACAGTAGTACTACTAACAGTCATTTACTACAGTAGTACTACTAACAGTCATTTACTACAGTAGTACTACTAACAGTCATTTAGTACAGTAGTACTACTAACAGTCATTTACTACAGTAGCACTACTAACAGTCATTTACTACAGTAGTACTACTTAACAGTCATTTACTACAGTAGTACTACTAACAGTCATTTACTACAGTAGTACTACTAACAGTCATTTACCACAGTAGTACTACTAACAGTCATTTACTACAGTAGTACTACTTAACAGTCATTTACTAAAGTAGTACTACTAACAGTCGTTTACTACAGTAGTACCACTAACAGTCATTTACTACAGTAGTACCCCTTAACAGTCATTTATTACAGTAGTACTACTTAACAGTCATTTACTACAGTAGTACTACTGACAGTCATTTAGTACAGTAGTACTACTAACAGTCATTTACTACAGTAGTACTACTAACAGTCATTTACTACAGTAGTACAACTTAACAGTCATTTACTACAGTAGTACTACAAACAGTCATTTACTACAGTAGTACTACTAACAGTCATTTACTACAGTAGTACTACTGACAGTCATTTACTACAGTAGTACTGCTAAACAGTCATTTACTACAGTAGTACTACTAACAGTCATTTTCTACAGTAGTACTACTTAACAGTCCTTTACTACAGTAGTACTGCTAAACAGTCATTTACTACAGTAGTACTACTAACAGTCATTTTCTACAGTATTACTACTTAACAGTCATTTCTTACAGTAGTACTAACAGTAAAGTAGTACTACTAACAGTCATTTTCTACAGTAGTACTACTTAACAGTCATTTCCTACAGTAGTACTAACAGTCAAGCAGTACTACTAACAGTCATTTACTACTGTAGTACACACAGTCATTGACTACAGTAGTACTATTAACAGTCATTTACTACAGTAGTACTACTAAAAGACATTTACTACAGCAGTACTACTAACAGCCATTTTCTACAGTAGTACTATTTAACAGTCATTTACTACAGTAGTACTGCGTAACAGTCATTTACTACAGTACTACTACTTACAGTCGTTTACTACAGTAGTACTAACAGTCATTTACTACCGTAGTACTACTAACAGTCATTTACTACAGTAGTACTACTAACAGTCATTTACTACAGTAGTACTACTAACAGCCATTTACTGCAGTTGCACTACTTAACAATCATTTACTACAGTAGTACGAACAGTCATTTTCTACAGTAGCAGTACTTAACAGTCATTTACTACAGTAGTGTTACTTAATAGTCATTTACTACAGTAGTACAACTTAAAAGTCATTTACTACAGTAGTACATCTTAACAGTCATTTACTACAGTAGTACTACTTAACAGTCATTTAATACAGTAGTACTAACAGACATTTTATACAGTAGCACAACCTAACAGTCATTTATTACAGTAGTACTACGAACAGTCATTTACTACAGTAGTACTACTTAACAGTCATTTACTACAGTAGTACTTCTTAACAGTCATTTACTACAGTTGTACTCCTTAACAGTCATTTACTGCACTAGTACTACTTAAAGGTCATTGACTACAGTAGTACTATTAACAGTCATTTACTACAGTAGTACTACTAACAGACATTTACTACAGTAGTACTACTAACAGTCATTTACTACAGTAGTACTACTAACAGTCATTGACTACAGTAGTACTATTAACAGTCATTTACTACAGTAGTACTACTAACAGACATTTACTACAGTAGTACTACTAACAGTCATTTACTACAGTAGTACTACTTAACAGTCATTTACTACAGTAGTACTACTAACAGTCATTTACTACAGTAGTACTACTAACAGTCATTTACTACAGTAGTACTACTAACAGTCATTTACTACAGTAGTACTACTAACAGTCATTTACTACAGTAGTACTACTAACAGTCATTTAGTACAGTAGTACTACTAACAGTCATTTACTACAGTAGCACTACTAACAGTCATTTACTACAGTAGTACTACTTAACAGTCATTTACTACAGTAGTACTACTAACAGTCATTTACTACAGTAGTACTACTAACAGTCATTTACCACAGTAGTACTACTAACAGTCATTTACTACAGTAGTACTACTTAACAGTCATTTACTAAAGTAGTACTACTAACAGTCGTTTACTACAGTAGTACCACTAACAGTCATTTACTACAGTAGTACCCCTTAACAGTCATTTATTACAGTAGTACTACTTAACAGTCATTTACTACAGTAGTACTACTGACAGTCATTTAGTACAGTAGTACTACTAACAGTCATTTACTACAGTAGTACTACTAACAGTCATTTACTACAGTAGTACAACTTAACAGTCATTTACTACAGTAGTACTACAAAAAGTCATTTACTACAGTAGTACTACTAACAGTCATTTACTACAGTAGTACTACTGACAGTCATTTACTACAGTAGTACTGCTAAACAGTCATTTACTACAGTAGTACTACTAACAGTCATTTTCTACAGTAGTACTACTTAACAGTCCTTTACTACAGTAGTACTGCTAAACAGTCATTTACTACAGTAGTACTACTAACAGTCATTTTCTACAGTATTACTACTTAACAGTCATTTCTTACAGTAGTACTAACAGTAAAGTAGTACTACTAACAGTCATTTTCTACAGTAGTACTACTTAACAGTCATTTCCTACAGTAGTACTAACAGTCAAGCAGTACTACTAACAGTCATTTACTACTGTAGTACACACAGTCATTGACTACAGTAGTACTATTAACAGTCATTTACTACAGTAGTACTATTAACAGTCATTTACTACAGTAGTACTACTAAAAGACATTTACTACAGCAGTACTACTAACAGCCATTTTCTACAGTAGTACTATTTAACAGTCATTTACTACAGTAGTACTGCGTAACAGTCATTTACTACAGTACTACTACTTACAGTCGTTTACTACAGTAGTACTAACAGTCATTTACTACTGTAGTACTACTCACAGTCATTTACTACAGTAGTACTACTAACAGTCATTTACTACAGTAGTACTACTAACAGCCATTTACTGCAGTTGCACTACTTAACAATCATTTACTACAGTAGTACGAACAGTCATTTTCTACAGTAGCAGTACTTAACAGTCATTTACTACAGTAGTGTTACTTAATAGTCATTTACTACAGTAGTACAACTTAAAAGTCATTTACTACAGTATTACAACTTAACAGTCATTTACTACAGTAGTACTACTTAACAGTCATTTAATACAGTAGTACTAACAGACATTTTATACAGTAGCACAACCTAACAGTCATTTATTACAGTAGTACTACTTAACAGTCATTTACTACAGTAGTACTACTTAACAGTCATTTACTACAGTAGTACTACTAACAGTCATTTACTACAGTAGTACTACTAACAGTCATTTACCACAGTAGTACTACTAACAGTCATTTACTACAGTAGTACTACTTAACAGTCATTTACTAAAGTAGTACTACTAACAGTCGTTTACTACAGTAGTACCACTAACAGTCATTTACTACAGTAGTACCCCTTAACAGTCATTTATTACAGTAGTACTACTTAACAGTCATTTACTACAGTAGTACTACTGACAGTCATTTAGTACAGTAGTACTACTAACAGTCATTTACTACAGTAGTACTACTAACAGTCATTTACTACAGTAGTACAACTTAACAGTCATTTACTACAGTAGTACTACAAAAAGTCATTTACTACAGTAGTACTACTAACAGTCATTTACTACAGTAGTACTACTGACAGTCATTTACTACAGTAGTACTGCTAAACAGTCATTTACTACAGTAGTACTACTAACAGTCATTTTCTACAGTAGTACTACTTAACAGTCCTTTACTACAGTAGTACTGCTAAACAGTCATTTACTACAGTAGTACTACTAACAGTCATTTTCTACAGTATTACTACTTAACAGTCATTTCTTACAGTAGTACTAACAGTAAAGTAGTACTACTAACAGTCATTTTCTACAGTAGTACTACTTAACAGTCATTTCCTACAGTAGTACTAACAGTCAAGCAGTACTACTAACAGTCATTTACTACTGTAGTACACACAGTCATTGACTACAGTAGTACTATTAACAGTCATTTACTACAGTAGTACTATTAACAGTCATTTACTACAGTAGTACTACTAAAAGACATTTACTACAGCAGTACTACTAACAGCCATTTTCTACAGTAGTACTATTTAACAGTCATTTACTACAGTAGTACTGCGTAACAGTCATTTACTACAGTACTACTACTTACAGTCGTTTACTACAGTAGTACTAACAGTCATTTACTACTGTAGTACTACTCACAGTCATTTACTACAGTAGTACTACTAACAGTCATTTACTACAGTAGTACTACTAACAGCCATTTACTGCAGTTGCACTACTTAACAATCATTTACTACAGTAGTACGAACAGTCATTTTCTACAGTAGCAGTACTTAACAGTCATTTACTACAGTAGTGTTACTTAATAGTCATTTACTACAGTAGTACAACTTAAAAGTCATTTACTACAGTATTACAACTTAACAGTCATTTACTACAGTAGTACTACTTAACAGTCATTTAATACAGTAGTACTAACAGACATTTTATACAGTAGCACAACCTAACAGTCATTTATTACAGTAGTACTACGAACAGTCATTTACTACAGTAGTACTACTTAACAGTCATTTACTACAGTAGTACTTCTTAACAGTCATTTACTACAGTTGTACTCCTTAACAGTCATTTACTACACTAGTACTACTTAAAGGTCATTGACTACAGTAGTACTATTAACAGTCATTTACTACAGTAGTACTACTAACAGACATTTACTACAGCAGTACTACTAACAGCCATTTTCTACAGTAGTACTACTTAACAGTCATTTACTACAGTAGTACTACTAACAGTCATTTACTACCGTAGTACTACTAACAGTCATTTACTACAGTAGTACAACTTAACAGTCATTTACTACAGTAGTACTACTTAACAGTCATTTAATACAGTAGTACTTACAGTCATTTACTACAGTAGTACTACTTAACAGTCATTTAATACAGTAGTACTTACAGTCATTTACTACAGTAGTACTACTTAACAGTCATTTAATACAGTGATACTTACAGTCATTTACTACAGTAGTCCTAACAGTCATTTTCTACAGTAGCACAACCTAACAGTCATTTACTACAGTAGTACTACTAACAGTCATTTACTACCGTAGTACTACTAACAGTCATTTACTACAGTAGTACAACTTAACAGTCATTTACTACAGTAGTACTACTAACAGTCATTTACTACAGTAGTACTACTTAACAGTCATTTACTACAGTAGTACTACTAACAGTCATTTACTACAGTAGTACTACTAACAGTCATTTACTACAGTAGTACTCCTTAACAGTCATTTATTACAGTAGTACTACTTAACAGTTATTTACTACAGTAGTACTACTGACAGTCATTTACTACAGTAGTACTACTTAACAGTCATTTACTACAGTAGTACTACTTAACAGTCATTTAGTACAGTAGTACTACTTAACAGTCATTGACTACAGTAGTACTATTAACAGTCATTTACTACAGTAGTACTACTAACAGTCATTTAGTACAGTAGTACTACTTAACAGTCATTTACTACAGTAGTACTACTTAACAGTCATTTACTACAGTAGTACTACTTAACAGTAATTTACTACAGCAATACTACTAACAGTCATTTACTACAGTAGTACTACTTAACATTCATTGACTGCAGCAGTACTACTTTACAGTCATTTACTACAGTAGTACTACTAACAGTCATTTACTACAGTAGTACTACTAACAGTCATTTTCTACAGTAGTACTACTTAACAGTCATTTCCTACAGTAGTACTAACAGTCAAGTAGTACTACTAACAGTCATTTACTACTGTAGTAAAAAACAGTCATTGACTACAGTAGTACTACTTAACAGTCATTTACTACAGTAGTACGACTAACAGTCATTTACTACAGTAGTACTACTAACAGTCATTTACTACAGTAGTACTACTTAACAGTCATTTACTACAGTAGTACTACTAACAGTCATTTACTACAGTAGTACTACTAACAGTCATTTACTACAGTAGTACTACTTAACAGTCATTTACTACAGTAGTACTACTAACAGTAATTTACTACAGTAGTACTACTTAACAGTCATTTACTACAGTAGTACTACTAACAGTCATTTACTACAGTAGTACTACTAACAGTCATTTACTACAGTAGTACTACTTAACAGTCATTTTCTACAGTAGTACTACTAGCAGTCATTTACTACAGTAGCACTAACAGTCATTTACTACAGTAGTACTACTTAACAGTCATTTACTACAGTAGTACTACTAACAGTCATTTACTACAGTAGTACTACTAACAGTCATTTACTACAGTAGTACTACTTAACAGTCATTTACTACAGTAGTACTACTAACAGTCATTTACTACAGTAGTACTACTAACAGTCATTTACTACAGTAGTACTACTTAACAGTCATTTACTACAGTAGTACTACTAACAGTCATTTACTACAGTAGTACTGCTAACAGTCATTTACTACAGTAGTACTACTTAACAGTCATTTACTACAGTAGTACTACTTAACAGTCATTTACTACAGTAGTACTACTAACAGTCATTTACTACAGTAGTACTAACAGTCATTTACTACAGTAGTACTACTTAACAGTCATTTACTACAGTAGTACTACTACCAGTCATTTACTACAGTAGTACTACTACCAGTCATTTACTACAGTAGTACTACTAACAGTCATTTACTACAGTAGTACTGCTAACAGTCATTTACTACAGTAGTACTACTTAACAGTCATTTACTACAGTAGTACTACTTAACAGTCATTTACTACAGTAGTACTACTAACAGTCATTTACTACAGTAGTACTAACAGTCATTTACTACAGTAGTACTACTTAACAGTCATTTACTACAGTAGTACTACTAACAGTCATTTACTACAGTAGTACTACTAAACAGTCATTTACTACAGTAGTACTGCTACCAGTCATTTACTACAGTAGTACTACTAACAGTCATTTACTACAGTAGTACTACTAACAGTCATTTACTACAGTAGTACTACTAACAGTCATTTACTACAGTAGTACTACTGACAGTCATTTACTACAGTAGTACTACTTAACAGTCATTTACTACAGTAGTACTACTTAACAGTCATTTACTACAGTAGTACTACTTAACAGTCATTTACTACAGCAATACTACTAACAGTCATTTACTACAGTAGTACTACTAACAGTCATTTACTACAGTAGTACTACTAACAGACATGTACTACAGTAGTACTACTAACAGTCATTTACTACAGTAGTACTACTTAACAGTCATTTACTACAGTAGTACTACTTAACAGTAATTTACTACAGCAATACTACTAACAGTCATTTACTACAGTAGTACTACTTAACAGTCATTTAGTACAGTAGTACTACTTAACAGTCATTTACTACAGTAGTACTACTTAACAGTAATTTACTACAGCAATACTACTAACAGTCATTTACTACAGTAGTACTACTAACAGTCATTTACTACAGTAGTACTACTTAACAGTCATTTAGTACAGTAGTACTACTTAACAGTCATTGACTACAGTAGTACTATTAACAGTCATTTACTACAGTAGTACTACTAACAGTCATTTAGTACAGTAGTACTACTTAACAGTCATTTACTACAGTAGTACTACTTAACAGTCATTTACTACAGTAGTACTACTTAACAGTAATTTACTACAGCAATACTACTAACAGTCATTTACTACAGTAGTACTACTAACAGTCATTTACTACAGTAGTACTACTTAACAGTCATTTAGTACAGTAGTACTACTTAACAGTCATTGACTACAGTATTACTACTAACAGTCATTTACTACAGTAGTACTAACAGTCATTTAGTACAGTAGTACTAACAGTCATTTAGTACAGTAGTACTACTTAACAGTCATTTACTACATTATTACTACTAACAGTCATTTACTACAGTAGTACTAACAGTCATTTAGTACAGTAGTACTACTTAACAGTCATTGACTACAGTAGTACTATTAACAGTCATTTACTACAGTAGTACTACTAACAGTCATTTACTACAGTAGTACTACTAACAGTCATTTACTACAGTAGTACTTACAGTCATTTAGTACAGTAGTACTAACAGTCATTTAGTACAGTAGTACTACTTAACAGTCATTTACTACATTATTACTACTAACAGTCATTTACTACAGTAGTACTAACAGTCATTTAGTACAGTAGTACTACTTAACAGTCATTGACTACAGTAGTACTATTAACAGTCATTTACTACAGTAGTACTACTAACAGTCATTTAGTACAGTAGTACTACTAACAGTCATTTACTACAGTAGCACTACTAACAGTCATTTACTACAGTAGTACTACTTAACAGTCATTTACTACAGTAGTACTACTAACAGTCATTTACTACAGTAGTACTACTAACAGTCATTTACCACAGTAGTACTACTAACAGTCATTTACTACAGTAGTACTACTTAACAGTCATTTACTAAAGTAGTACTACTAACAGTCGTTTACTACAGTAGTACCACTAACAGTCATTTACTACAGTAGTACCCCTTAACAGTCATTTATTACAGTAGTACTACTTAACAGTCATTTACTACAGTAGTACTACTGACAGTCATTTAGTACAGTAGTACTACTAACAGTCATTTACTACAGTAGTACTACTAACAGTCATTTACTACAGTAGTACAACTTAACAGTCATTTACTACAGTAGTACTACAAAAAGTCATTTACTACAGTAGTACTACTAACAGTCATTTACTACAGTAGTACTACTGACAGTCATTTACTACAGTAGTACTGCTAAACAGTCATTTACTACAGTAGTACTACTAACAGTCATTTTCTACAGTAGTACTACTTAACAGTCCTTTACTACAGTAGTACTGCTAAACAGTCATTTACTACAGTAGTACTACTAACAGTCATTTTCTACAGTATTACTACTTAACAGTCATTTCTTACAGTAGTACTAACAGTAAAGTAGTACTACTAACAGTCATTTTCTACAGTAGTACTACTTAACAGTCATTTCCTACAGTAGTACTAACAGTCAAGCAGTACTACTAACAGTCATTTACTACTGTAGTACACACAGTCATTGACTACAGTAGTACTATTAACAGTCATTTACTACAGTAGTACTATTAACAGTCATTTACTACAGTAGTACTACTAAAAGACATTTACTACAGCAGTACTACTAACAGCCATTTTCTACAGTAGTACTATTTAACAGTCATTTACTACAGTAGTACTGCGTAACAGTCATTTACTACAGTACTACTACTTACAGTCGTTTACTACAGTAGTACTAACAGTCATTTACTACTGTAGTACTACTAACAGTCATTTACTACAGTAGTACTACTAACAGTCATTTACTACAGTAGTACTACTAACAGCCATTTACTGCAGTTGCACTACTTAACAATCATTTACTACAGTAGTACGAACAGTCATTTTCTACAGTAGCAGTACTTAACAGTCATTTACTACAGTAGTGTTACTTAATAGTCATTTACTACAGTAGTACAACTTAAAAGTCATTTACTACAGTATTACAACTTAACAGTCATTTACTACAGTAGTACTACTTAACAGTCATTTAATACAGTAGTACTAACAGACATTTTATACAGTAGCACAACCTAACAGTCATTTATTACAGTAGTACTACGAACAGTCATTTACTACAGTAGTACTACTTAACAGTCATTTACTACAGTAGTACTTCTTAACAGTCATTTACTACAGTTGTACTCCTTAACAGTCATTTACTACACTAGTACTACTTAAAGGTCATTGACTACAGTAGTACTATTAACAGTCATTTACTACAGTAGTACTACTTACAGACATTTACTACAGCAGTACTACTAACAGCCATTTTCTACAGTAGTACTACTTAACAGTCATTTACTACAGTAGTACTACTAACAGTCATTTACTACCGTAGTACTACTAACAGTCATTTACTACAGTAGTACAACTTAACAGTCATTTACTACAGTAGTACTACTTAACAGTCATTTAATACAGTAGTACTTACAGTCATTTACTACAGTAGTACTACTTAACAGTCATTTAATACAGTAGTACTTACAGTCATTTACTACAGTAGTACTACTTAACAGTCATTTAATACAGTGATACTTACAGTCATTTACTACAGTAGTCCTAACAGTCATTTTCTACAGTAGCACAACCTAACAGTCATTTACTACAGTAGTACTACTAACAGTCATTTACTACCGTAGTACTACTAACAGTCATTTACTACAGTAGTACAACTTAACAGTCATTTACTACAGTAGTACTACTAACAGTCATTTACTACAGTAGTACTACTAACAGTCATTTACTACAGTAGTACTCCTTAACAGTCATTTATTACAGTAGTACTACTTAACAGTTATTTACTACAGTAGTACTACTGACAGTCATTTACTACAGTAGTACTACTTAACAGTCATTTACTACAGTAGTACTACTTAACAGTCATTTACTACAGCAATACTACTAACCGTCATTTACTACGGTAGTACTACTTAACAGTCATTTACTACAGTAGTACTACTTAACAGTCATTTACTACAGTAGTACTCCTTAACAGTCATTTATTACAGTAGTACTACTTAACAGTTATTTACTACAGTAGTACTACTGACAGTCATTTACTAAAGTTGTACTCCTTAACGGTCATTTACTACAGTAGTACTACTAACAGTCATTTATTACAGTATTTCTACATAACAGTTACTTACTACAGTGGTACTACTAACAGTCATTTACTAAAGTAGTACTACTTAACATTCATTGACTGCAGCAGTACTACTTTACAGTCATTTACTACAGTAGTTCTCCTAACAGTAATTTTCTACAGTAGTATAACTTAACAGTCATTTACTACAGGAGTACTACTAACAGTCATTTACTACAGTCGTACTACTTAACAGTCCTTTACTACAGTAGTACTAACAGTCAAGTAGTACTACTAACAGTCATTTACTACTGTAGTACAAACAGTCTTTGACTACAGTAGTACTATTAACAGTCATTTACCACCGTAGTACTACTAACAGACATTTACTACAGTAGTACTACTAACAGTCATTTACTACTGTAGTACAAACAGTCTTTGACTACAGTAGTACTACTAACAGTCATTTAGTACAGTAGTACTACTTAACAGTCATTTACTACAGTAGTACTACTTAACAGTCATTTACTACAGTAGTACTACTTAACAGTAATTTACTACAGCAATACTACTAACAGTCATTTACTACAGTAGTACTACTAACAGTCATTTACTACAGTAGTACTACTTAACAGTCATTTAGTACAGTAGTACTACTTAACAGTCATTGACTACAGTAGTACTATTAACAGTCATTTACTACAGTAGTACTACTAACAGTCATTTAGTACAGTAGTACTACTTAACAGTCATTTACTACAGTAGTACTACTTAACAGTCATTTACTACAGTAGTACTACTTAACAGTAATTTACTACAGCAATACTACTAACAGTCATTTACTACAGTAGTACTACTTAACATTCATTGACTGCAGCAGTACTACTTTACAGTCATTTACTACAGTAGTACTACTAACAGTCATTTACTACAGTAGTACTACTAACAGTCATTTTCTACAGTAGTACTACTTAACAGTCATTTCCTACAGTAGTACTAACACTCAAGTAGTACTACTAACAGTCATTTACTACTGTAGTAAAAAACAGTCATTGACTACAGTAGTACTATTAACAGTCATTTACTACAGTAGTACTACTTAACAGTCATTTACTACAGTAGTACTACTAACAGTCATTTACTACAGTAGTACTACTTAACAGTCATTTACTATAGTAGTACTACTAACAGTCATTTACTACAGTAGTACTACTTTTAGTCATTTACTACAGTAGTACTACTAACAGTCATTTACTACAGTAGTACTGCTAACAGTCATTTACTACAATAGTACTAATAACAGTCATTTACTACAGTAGTACTACTAACAGTCATTTACTACAGTAGTACTACTAACAGTCATTTACTACAGTAGTACTACTAACAGTCATTTACTACAGTAGTACTACTTAACAGTCATTTACTACAGTAGTACTACTTAACAGTCATTTACTACAGTAGTACGACTAACAGTCATTTACTACAGTAGTACTACTAACAGTCATTTACTACAGTAGTACTACTTAACAGTCATTTACTACAGTAGTACTACTAACAGTCATTTACTACAGTAGTACTACTAACAGTCATTTACTACAGTAGTACTACTTAACAGTCATTTACTACAGTAGTACTACTAACAGTAATTTACTACAGTAGTACTACTTAACAGTCATTTACTACAGTAGTACTACTAACAGTCATTTACTACAGTAGTACTACTAACAGTCATTTACTACAGTAGTACTACTTAACAGTCATTTTCTACAGTAGTACTACTAGCAGTCATTTACTACAGTAGCACTAACAGTCATTTACTACAGTAGTACTACTTAACAGTCATTTACTACAGTAGTACTACTAACAGTCATTTACTACAGTAGTACTACTTAACAGTCATTTACTACAGTAGTACTACTTAACAGTCATTTACTACAGTAGTACTACTAACAGTCATTTACTACAGTAGTACTACTAACAGTCATTTACTACAGTAGTACTACTTAACAGTCATTTACTACAGTAGTACTACTAACAGTCATTTACTACAGTAGTACTGCTAACAGTCATTTACTACAGTAGTACTACTTAACAGTCATTTACTACAGTAGTACTACTTAACAGTCATTTACTACAGTAGTACTACTAACAGTCATTTACTACAGTAGTACTAACAGTCATTTACTACAGTAGTACTACTTAACAGTCATTTACTACAGTAGTACTACTACCAGTCATTTACTACAGTAGTACTACTACCAGTCATTTACTACAGTAGTACTACTAACAGTCATTTACTACAGTAGTACTGCTAACAGTCATTTACTACAGTAGTACTACTTAACAGTCATTTACTACAGTAGTACTACTTAACAGTCATTTACTACAGTAGTACTACTAACAGTCATTTACTACAGTAGTACTAACAGTCATTTACTACAGTAGTACTACTTAACAGTCATTTACTACAGTAGTACTACTAACAGTCATTTACTACAGTAGTACTACTAAACAGTCATTTACTACAGTAGTACTGCTACCAGTCATTTACTACAGTAGTACTACTAACAGTCATTTACTACAGTAGTACTACTAACAGTCATTTACTACAGTAGTACTACTAACAGTCATTTACTACAGTAGTACTACTGACAGTCATTTACTACAGTAGTACTACTTAACAGTCATTTACTACAGTAGTACTACTTAACAGTCATTTACTACAGTAGTACTACTTAACAGTCATTTACTACAGCAATACTACTAACAGTCATTTACTACAGTAGTACTACTAACAGTCATTTACTACAGTAGTACTACTAACAGACATGTACTACAGTAGTACTACTAACAGTCATTTACTACAGTAGTACTACTTAACAGTCATTTACTACAGTAGTACTACTTAACAGTAATTTACTACAGCAATACTACTAACAGTCATTTACTACAGTAGTACTACTTAACAGTCATTTAGTACAGTAGTACTACTTAACAGTCATTTACTACAGTAGTACTACTTAACAGTAATTTACTACAGCAATACTACTAACAGTCATTTACTACAGTAGTACTACTAACAGTCATTTACTACAGTAGTACTACTTAACAGTCATTTAGTACAGTAGTACTACTTAACAGTCATTGACTACAGTAGTACTATTAACAGTCATTTACTACAGTAGTACTACTAACAGTCATTTAGTACAGTAGTACTACTTAACAGTCATTTACTACAGTAGTACTACTTAACAGTCATTTACTACAGTAGTACTACTTAACAGTAATTTACTACAGCAATACTACTAACAGTCATTTACTACAGTAGTACTACTAACAGTCATTTACTACAGTAGTACTACTTAACAGTCATTTAGTACAGTAGTACTACTTAACAGTCATTGACTACAGTATTACTACTAACAGTCATTTACTACAGTAGTACTAACAGTCATTTAGTACAGTAGTACTAACAGTCATTTAGTACAGTAGTACTACTTAACAGTCATTTACTACATTATTACTACTAACAGTCATTTACTACAGTAGTACTAACAGTCATTTAGTACAGTAGTACTACTTAACAGTCATTGACTACAGTAGTACTATTAACAGTCATTTACTACAGTAGTACTACTAACAGTCATTTACTACAGTAGTACTACTAACAGTCATTTACTACAGTAGTACTTACAGTCATTTAGTACAGTAGTACTAACAGTCATTTAGTACAGTAGTACTACTTAACAGTCATTGACTACAGTAGTACTATTAACAGTCATTTACTACAGTAGTACTACTAACAGTCATTGACTACAGTATTACTACTAACAGTCATTTACTACAGTAGTACTAACAGTCATTTAGTACAGTAGTACTAACAGTCATTTAGTACAGTAGTACTACTTAACAGTCATTTACTACAGTATTACTACTAACAGTCATTTACTACAGTAGTACTAACAGTCATTTAGTACAGTAGTACTAACAGTCATTTAGTACAGTAGTACTACTTAACAGTCATTTACTACAGTAGTACTACTTAACAGTCATTTACTACAGTAGTACTACTTAACAGTAATTTACTACAGCAATACTACTAACAGTCATTTACTACAGTAGTACTACTAACAGTCATTTACTACAGTAGTACTACTTAACAGTCATTTAGTACAGTAGTACTACTTAACAGTCATTGACTACAGTATTACTACTAACAGTCATTTACTACAGTAGTACTAACAGTCATTTAGTACAGTAGTACTAACAGTCATTTAGTACAGTAGTACTACTTAACAGTCATTTACTACATTATTACTACTAACAGTCATTTACTACAGTAGTACTAACAGTCATTTAGTACAGTAGTACTACTTAACAGTCATTGACTACAGTAGTACTATTAACAGTCATTTACTACAGTAGTACTACTAACAGTCATTTACTACAGTAGTACTACTAACAGTCATTTACTACAGTAGTACTTACAGTCATTTAGTACAGTAGTACTAACAGTCATTTAGTACAGTAGTACTACTTAACAGTCATTGACTACAGTAGTACTATTAACAGTCATTTACTACAGTAGTACTACTAACAGTCATTGACTACAGTATTACTACTAACAGTCATTTACTACAGTAGTACTACTAACAGTCATTTAGTACAGTAGTACTAACAGTCATTTAGTACAGTAGTACTACTTAACAGTCATTTACTACAGTATTACTACTAACAGTCATGTACTACAGTAGTACTACTAACAGTCATTTACTACACCAGACAGTGAAGGTCAGATGCTGCAGACTAAGTGTATGACTTTTTTGAGTTTTTGAATATTATTTCTAGATAAAAGATGAGATAATATTGCTAAATTGCATGGACCTGGCCTGATGTTTTTACAAAGTTATTTCACAGAGGAAATGTGTAATAGTACTACAATGATAATAATAGTAATAGTAGTACTACACTGTTAAATGAGTCTGGTAATAAGCTAAATAAGTCTTAATGTAGAACTTTTTATGTTTTTAACCCTTTCATGCATCGTGGCCCTGTAGTGGGCTCCTATTTACAAGCTTTTTTCTTGCATATTCATGAATGAGGAGAGTAATTTTGTAAATAAACCACTTCATTGTTTTTTTTTCAAAAATGTGAAAAATGTTGCATTGTTTTTATCATTAATTCATGCATGAAAGGGTTAATGAACTTTAAGTTTATGTATTTATTTTCAGTTTTAGTTTTAATGTCCGGTAATGAGTCTTGAAGTTCATAAACGTGTCTCCATGGGGCTTTGAATTTGGCAAATGTGGATTTGATTTAGAACTTGCTGTGTTTGTTTTTGTCATTTCTGTGCTATACAACTATTAATCTTCAGATCAATTTATAGATCTTCATTTAAGTACCAGCCATGTTTTTGTCCCGTATTTGCACGACAAACTGACAGCAAGTTATTAAGGGAGGACCACCACTTATTTTGTTCCACTTAAAGCTCTGAATATCGGCTGATATCACAATACTAATGCAACATCAGAAATTATCGGTATTGGTTTTTTTACTTTTTAATGACGCAACGTTAACACAGCATGCGCACATTATATATCAAATTCTTCAGCCAAGTCTCCTTTAAATTAAAAATGACAAATTATAAAAAATGTCATGTATAGTTTTCCAGATATTTTTGTTTGTTTGGCACAATTCTTTCCAATAAATATGGCATAGGTTGATATCGGTATCGGAAATTAGGAGAAATCAGTAAAAAAGACAATACCAAAGACTCCTATTATTTATATACTTTAAACAATTTAATAATACTAATAATTATTGAATTTTATTTATTGTCAGGTTGGACAAGATGTTCTTCTCAAACTTTATCTGTTTTTTATTATCACTATTGTTTTATACTATTATTAGGTTTCTTTCCATTTTCATTACCTTTAGATTAAAAGTTCATAATTGTTTCTGAATTTTAAGCTTTTGTCAAAAAATAATAAATCAACTGAGTCTAAGGTGCCAGCAGCTCTGGATCTGCCAGAAATGCTATAAAAAGCATAAAAGCACACAAATAAAACAGCTCAGAAAAATACACAACACAATCATTTAGACAACATACAACCTGCATGCTTTCAGTCATCCCGTCGCCCATAGCAACCACCATAGCAACACATTGTTTTGGCAAGTTACTGCATCTCAGTAAGAAGAAACATGCAGGACTTTATAGTCATGTGACAAAGATGCAGATTAGAAGAAAATGACATCATTTATTACTAAATGCATGTCGTGTTCTGTGGTCCAAATGTAGCCAATAAATGTTTAACAGTAACAGACAGTAACTGGTCTGTTAATACGACAGTTCTTCATCTACGAGACGTAAAGAACCCAAACGTTTGCCAAGATGACACATCTTTACAGAGATACATGACCTTACCTTCCACAGCAGATGGCTCAGAGGAAGGAAGCAGCTGGGAGTGGAGACTGGGATCTTTGGTTTTAAGATATTTTAACATGATCTTGCAGGCTTCATCACCTTTACATTTCACAGAGTCGATGAGGGCGCGGGCCTTATCTTCTGTAGTTTGGTTCCTCTCAAGTATATCCTTTCTCTCCCTCTCATTGATAACCTGATCTCTTTCCAGGTCATCTAAGAGCTGTTTAAGGATTTCCAAAGACACCCTCTTTTCAAACTCGGGCCGAATGTTGGAAACTGTTCTTTCTACAGAAACAGAAACATGAACTTGTGTCATTGGCCATGTTTACATGACATGTTAAATTACCATTTAATTTAGAAAAAAACATTAAATCCTCTTTAAAAAGATTAAACATCTGAAATGAACTTAAATGTGAAGTAAGGGTTTGGTTTATTCTGATCTTCAATCCTGGATGGTAAAGACGTTCATTCCAGTCTATAAGGGATCTCTGACGAATTAAAACATCCTCAAACATGAAAGATGAAACTAAAACCACAAAGGAACCAGAGCTGTGATTGGTCGGTTTCAGCTTCATGTGACCTGGGTCCTACCTGCTGAAGGTTCTGGATCTTTCTGGTTTGGAGCATCTTCCTTCAGCGGCTGCTTTCCGGGTGTCTCCATCTCAGCTCTGAGAAACATCATAAATCATGTCAGAGAGTCACATCACTTATTAAAGAACCGCTACAGGACTTTGGTAGATTTGGCAGAATACACAGTATTATGTCATCTGAGTGCAGAATCCCTCCTGAGAGCCTGAAAGTTCCTGAAGTGTAGCGATTTGGACACCAGAGAACCTGATCCATACTGATACAGCAGATTTTACAGCTGCATCACCAGTAAACCTCGGCTAATAATGAAAGTAATGATTAAAATAAAAGCAAACTGAAGACTTTCTAATGGAAACAGGCCACCGTTCTGCACCAGTATCCTGGTGGATTCGTCCTGAGCATATTAGGATGATAGGAGTGCTACAACAATTAATAAATCTGGATGGTAATAAGATCAATTAGAACAATAAAAGCTTTTTATATCTTTTATTTATTTTCACTTCATTTCATTCTTTTACTTTAATTTCTTTATTTTTGATGTTCTTTTCTTAATTAATTTACAGTTTAAATCGTAGGGGCCTCTTTGCAGGTCATTATTATAAATGAGAAGTTGTTCTGATTTTACCTGGTTAAATAACAATTAGATTAAAAATAAAAATAAACTATTTCCTCTTTTTTTCTCTACAATTTTTGCTTTTTAGTTCCTTATTCTTTTCTAAATTTTATCTATTTACTTTTTTCTTTCTTTTTTTTCCACACACAAACATACGTATATTAAGCGTGCAACAATAGACAAAATTCAAGGTTAATTTGACATCATGGTTCACTATATTCTAATACAAAAAATAATTATGCCAATTTTAAACTTTTAATTTATTGAAATTAGTTGCAAACATTTGTTTAAACTCAATAGTAACATTTTTAAATTCAATAATCATGAAAAAGCATGTCCCACACACCACCTGTGAGTGCTTTCAGACGGGAAGAGGAGCTTCTGCGGCTCGATCTTGACTGTAACTGAAGAACAAAATGTGCTGAGAGGAGTTAAGATGGCGGAATGAGTAGCAGCTTTCCAGGCTCTGCCATGAAAGTTGGTTTTTTATTTTGTTTTTTTTTTTTTAAACTTTTCTAGAAATTTAATCTTTCGACAAAACAATAACTGCCCGGGAGAACTGTAACTCCTGAGTCCAACAGAGTTCTTTGTTTTTCTGTCTTCTCCATTTTTTGATGTCTTTTGTTCACAACAAGATCAAGATGGTTCACGTTGGCAAAACAGCTACACAACCCTAACAGACCATGACTACAACCTGGCGGCCCTGCAAGACGCATGTGACGAAGAAGAATTTCAAGAGCTTGAGGCAATGAAAGAAGAAAACCAAAAACTACTCCAGAACCCCACCCTACTGCCAAGCCCAAACCCCCCAAAAATAAAACCAAGGAAACTAGACGAGAGGAACCAACTGGGTGGGATTGCAAATGAAACCACCTGAATTGCAATTCAAATGCTGATAAAAAAAGATTTCATGAACAAGATGAAAGATTAAAATCCTTTAAAGCCCAAACAGAAGCTAACACACAGGAAGTGAGAGAAAACATGAAGAAATAAACAAAGTGAAGGAAGAAATGCTGCTGTTTAAAAGAGAAAATACTGAAGCAGACCTGTTTGGAGCAAGCCAGGTGTCAGAGAAGGCGGAAGCTCAGACTGATGGGCCTTCCAGAAAAAGATGAGGAGAGGAGACAAGAGAGACAGTGATCAGCATCCTGTCATCCCGATGTGAGTGGAAAACCTCGGCGAGGCGGTAGACACAGTGCACCGCCTGGGAAAGAAGAACGATGCAGCAACTAACATGGTGTCCAGACCTGGAATCATCCAGTTCGCCATGCAAACCCTTTGTGATGAAGTGTGGAGGAAATCAAGAGAGGTTGCAGTGAGATTAATATTCAGTTCAAGGAGGACTTCTCAAAGGAAGATGGTGAGGCTCCCGCTAAGCTGTGGTCCAACGTGCACGAAGGCAGAAGAAACGGAAGGAAGGCCTCCCTAAGAGGGATATGCACTCATCCACCACTAACTACTGCTGAGTAAGCACATACTCAGGCCCCTGCACCTTTTACAGAATGAAAGACATGTTTACGTTTACAAAAACAGTTCATACAATTATATATTGTTAATATGAAACCAGTGAAAATCTGTTTGATTTATCGGCTAAATGGGGTTGAAGAACTCTTCAATCTGTTGTATTTTCATAATTTGATAAAATGCCATTAAGGACATGTTTATTCCTCCACAGAAAAAAGGCAATAAAGCAAAGTTAGAGCAATTGTTATCTCTTTTATGTCAATGAATGTTAGAGATTTTAAAAAACACTACGAAGCGTAAAGCCTCTTTTTTTGTAAGGATAAAAATCTCAATGCATTTTTTTACAAGAGACTTATTCTGTTATAACTGGTGAAAATTCTGGAAAATTCAATGAGGGGATAACGCCTTCTTTGCACATGGAACGTCAAAATCAGCAGGAGTTATCATAATATTCAATAGATTTGCAGGGAACATCATTGATCACAGAAAAAGACATGAAGGTGACTGGTTAATGGTGATAGTGGAGTGAATGACAAACGTTTACTCCTGATATACATTTATGGCTTTAAAACCAAATGATCAATGTGAAATTTTATGCTAAACTAATCTAACACATACATAATTGGAAAGTGACATATAATTCAGATAAAATAATGTTTGGATAAGACCTTATTATAGCCACAGACTCATGGTTAGACTAATTCCCTCACAGGACTTCTTACCCGGTGTATAGCAACACAATAATGTCTTAATGTACAACAAAACATTGATTACTGGACAACACTGAACCCAGCATCAGTCCAGTTTACTTGGTGTAACTCTGCAGGAAACGCTCAGCGTTCAAGAATAGATTACTGGCTGATTTCACATGAGTTATGTGATGATATTTCAGCCTCTTCGTTCAGAGGCCACTGCATGTTCAGTCTAAACTTATTAACATCTAAACAACCAAATTCCCCAAATATCTAGAAAGCTAATAATGACTTTTTACAAAATGTTGAATTTGATATGAAGGTAGAGTCTCTTGGAGGTTGAAGAGCTGGACGTGAATGATCATTAGTAATGGTTTAAGTTCAAAACCAAACAAATGGCAGAGGACAAAAACATATCATGTATAAGGAAACAAAAGCATAAGGACCTCATTGACCAAATCAATTCAATAACAAGTAACAGACAACTACCCTCAGAAAACATTACTGAGTTAAAGTCGCTACAGTCCCAATTAGATGACATACAGACAACAAAGGTTAACAGGAGCTTACAATCGGTCGAGAGCTAAGTGGATTGAAAAAGGTTAAAAAAATTAAACTTATGTCTTTGGACTTGAAAAGCAAAGACAAATAAAGAAAAAATCAGTAAACTTATGATAAACATTAATGTAACTGATGATCAGAAATCAATTCAAGATTAAATTTATATTTTATAGTAACACTTATTAATCAAAATTGAATAAATCAGACTGTTTTTTATTTTAACAAAGCTGATGAAGACATTAAAAAACTAAAGATAAAAATACTAGAAGAAGATTTAAATATATTAGAAATAAAAAAATGCATTAAAACAAATGAAAAACGGTAAATCACCAGGGATTGAGGATTTAACATCTGAATTCCTAAAATGTTTTTGGGAGGATATTAAAAAATGACCATACAAGGCTTTTTTGGAACGAATTAATACAAGTTTATTCCCTACTATGAAAACCGGTTTGATAACCTTGTGACCACACAAGGATTTGTTGATGACTGACAACTCGAGACCAAAAACCTTATTATATAACAATTATAAACTTCTTGCTTTCATTTATGCAAATTGCCTGAAGCATGTAAAACTTATACAAGAATATCAGTCAGCCTTTATTAAGGGAAGGTATATTCATAACCATGTTCAACTGATTCTAGACAGGATTGATTAACAATCATACATTCAGCCAGAGAGTCTTGTCTTATTGATTTAGACTTTTTCAAAACTTGTGACACTGTGGAACATGATTTAAATGTTAACAGTGCTCAAAAAACTTGGTTTTGGAGAAGGGTTCTGTGAGATCGTCCAGGTGTTTTATCATGATATTTACAGTTACATCCCTTAAACCCTGGAATAAAGCCAAAAATGAAGATTTCAAGTGGTATTAGACAAGGTTGTCCGATTTCACCCCAATTATTTATCTTATGCACTCAAATGCTCATGTTTCTGAATGTAAGTCACCCTAAAATGAAAAGAATAGCCATCTTCAGTTGTGAAAACCAAATCAGTCAATGTGCAGATGACAGTAACCTTTCTAAAAGATAAATCTTTGCTTGAAAAAGCCACAGATATGATATCATACGTTTCCAAAGCTTCAGGTCTATGCATAAAGTTGAAGAAAAGTGAAATACTACCTCTTCATCCATGTGCCGAGACAAATATAGGCTGTAAAATATTCTGGTTTAATAATGTCTAAAGATATGAGAGAACAACTGAATATTGAAGGGAAAATAGATAAATTAGATCATGAGAAATCTCTCCATTCTTGTTGCTTTTAACATGCATCATAACTAAATGTGCATTGCATGTTGTGTAGCAGTTCTGCAGGGCTGCTGGTGCTGTTGGCAGCTGCAGACGTTGGCTGTGCGACGGTTGGCTGCGCGACGGTTGGCTGCGCGATGGTTGGCTGCGCGACAGTTGGCTGTGCGACGATTGGCTGTGCGACGGTTGGCTGCGCGACGGTTGGCAGCTGCAGACGTTGGCTGCGCGACGGTTGGCTGTGCGACGGTTGGCTGCGCGACGGTTGGCTGCGCGACGGTTGGCTGTGCGACGGTTGGCTGCGCGACGGTTGGCAGCTGCAGACGTTGGCTGCGCGACGGTTGGCAGCTGCAGACGTTGGCTGCGCGACGGTTGGCTGCGCGACAGTTGGCTGCGCGACAGTTGGCTGTGCGACGGTTGGCTGCGCGACGGTTGGCTGTGCGACGGTTGGCTGCGCGACGGTTGGCTGCGCGACGGTTGGCGGCCAGCCTTGTAGCGGCGGCTGATGACTGTCACATGTAACACACAGCAGTATAAAACTCTACCGAGTCCCAAACTGAGCTGAAGTCGGACGTTTACTGCAGCGAGTGACAAAGAGGCTCCATATTCACACAGTTTTAATACAAATATCCACTTTAAACACTTTTCCTCCTTTCTTAACTGGGACCAATAAAGTTTCTGTCATTCTGATCATTTATTTCCTGTTAAGGCAACAAAAGCAGCTGAAAAGGAGAAAGACTCACAGCAGACGCTGACGGACTCAGTCCTGCTTTTCCTCAAAGATTGGAGAGTTTGCTGAGCGGCTGTGCAGAGCTCTGACAGATGGACCACTTCATTCTGTCTGCTGCAGATACTGACTGATGCACACATAGTTCTCCTCTTTCCTTCTGCCTTACCTGTTCTACCTGAACGTTCACTCCTGTGGAAAGTTTAGTTCAACCTGTTTTCTGATGGAGGGAAGATAAATACCTGAACAGACACCTAACAAATGATAAAAACAAACTTCTCTTTAAGCAGATTAAAATGACCTTGTAAACACGTCATTCTGATTGAAAATGGCCAGGAGCATTTGGGAACTTTCAGGGCTGAGCTCAGAGCTTCACCGAGGAATCTTGGTAAACCAACGTAATAAAAACGGCTTTTTATTCAAGCTCTCTAGTCTGTCCTGTCTTCTCTGTCCTAGTAACCTGATCTTTTCTGAATAGTTGGATATTATACCTGCAGGCAAATATTTGTGTACAGAATAATCTAGAATGCAAATATAATAAAAACATTTTATTTTTCAGAGTAAATCTTAGAAACCGGACAGGTCAGTTATATGGTAGCTAAGCATCAAAGTAAATCAAATTATTAAATGTTGCAAAATTTATATCAGATAGCCTCATTTTATCAAACATCATCAAACAAAAAAGAAAAATCCTCCAGCAGCATGACAGGACCTTTGTCTAACTGGACTCCCAGCAGTCTGACCAGCACTTATCCACACTGTGAGCTCATGTTTTATTGACTGCTTGTTTTGTTGTCAATACATGTAATGTATATCACTTTGGATAAAAGCATCTGCTAAATGACAGTAGTAGTAGAGGTAATAATCACGCTAACAAACCTCAACATGAATAACTGTAAACATGAAATACAGCTCAGTCAGAACAAAACCAATAATGTAGCCTCGTTTAGTCTAGTGGTCTACTCGTTCCCTCCCAGTCTCCAACAGCCCCATCCTGGAGCAACACATCATCCTCATTAATAAACTGCTTAACAAAAATAAAAGGAACACCTAAACAACACAATGTAACTCCAAGTCAACCAGACTTCTGTGAAATGGAACTGTCCACGTAGGAAGCAACACTGATTGACAATCAGTTCCACCTGCTGTTGTGCAAATGGAACAGACAACAGGTGGAAATTATAGGCAACTGGCAAGACACACCCAATAAAGGAGTGGTTCTGCAGGTGGAGACCACAGACCACTTCTCAGTTCCGATGCTTTCTGGCTGATGTTTTGGTCTGAATGCTGGCGGTGCTTTCACTCTAGTGGTAGCATGAGACGGAGTCTACAACCCACACAAGTGGCTCAGGTAGTGCAGCTCATCCAGGATGGCACATCAATGCCAGCTGTGGCAAGAAGGTTTGCTGTGTCTGTCAGCGTAGTGTCCAGAGCATGGAGGCGCTACCAGGAGACAGGCCAGTACATCAGGAGACGTGGAGGAGGCCGTGGGAGGACAACAACCCAGCAGCAGGATAGATAGATAGATAAATACTTTATTAATCCCCCGTAGGAGAAATTCAAGTGTCCAGCAGCTGTACATTCACACAAATTCACATTCAGTACAGGTTAAAAAGTTAAGTTACTAGCAATAGTAATAAAAAGTGCACATGATCAGACTGAGCTGTTATACAGTCTTATAGCAGCAGGAAGGAAGGACTTCCTGAAGCGATCCGTTCTACACCGTAGGGAGAGAAGCCTGTCGCTGTGCTTGCTCTTCTGAGCAGACAGACATTGGTGTAGTGGGTACCTGGTGTTACTCAGGATGCCCTGCATGAGAGACCTCATCCTTCTCTCCAGGATCTCTCCCACAGTGTCCACCCTCCTCCCCATCACAGAAACACATCTCCTGATCAGTTTATCCAGCCTGTTCCGGTCCCTCAGGGTCATATTGCCCCCCCAACAGATGACCCCGAAAAACACTGCACTGGCTACAACAGACTGATAGAAAATATATAGCAGGTCTCTGCTCACATCAAAAGCCCGGAGCCTTCTCAGGAAATGGAGCCTGCTCTGTCCCTTCTTGTACAAAGCGTTTGCCTGCACAGACCAGTCCAGCTTGTTGACTCCAAGGTACTTGTATGTCTGAACCACCTCCATTGTCTCTCCATCAATGGTGATTGGTTGATGTGAGGGCTTCCTGCTAAAGTCACTGATCATCTCCTTGGTCTTTGATGTGTTCAGGAGGAGACCATCGCTCCTGCTCCACTCTGTAAATGAAGAGACGACTCCTCTGTACTCCGTTCATCCCCTCCTTTCACACATGCCGTGACAGCTGTATCATCAGAGTATTTCTGGATGTGGCATGCCGTGGAGCTGTAGGTGTGGTCTTTGGAGGTAGCGGTCCTCCAAAGAAGGAGGACCGCTACCTCCTTCTTTGTGCAAGGAGGAACAGGAGGAGGAACTGCCAGAGCCCTGCAGAATGAGCTCCAGCAGGACACAGATGTGCATGTGTCTGCTCCAACAGTCAGAAACAGACTCCATGAGGGTGGTATGAGGGCACGACGTCCACAGGTGGGGGTTGTGCTTCCAGCCCAACACCATGCAGGACGTTTGGCGTTTGCCAGAGAACACCAAGATTGGTAAATTCTCCACTGGCGCCCTGAGCTCTTCACAGATGGAAGCAGGTTCACACTGAGCACATGTGGCAGACGTGACAGAGTCTGGAGACGCCGTGGAGAACGTTCTGCTGCCTGCAACATCCTCCAGCAGGACCGGTTTGGCAGTGGGTCAGTAATGGTGTGGGGGGGCATTTATTTGGAGGGCCACACAGCCCTCCATGTGCTCGCCAGAGGTAGCCTGACTGCCATTAGGTACCGAGATGAGATCCTCAGACCCCTTGTGGGACCATATGCTGGTGCGGTTGGTCCTGGGTTCCTCCTAATGCAAGACAATGCTAGACCTCATGTGGCTGGAGTGTGTCAGCAGTTCCTCAACACCAAGGCATTGATGTTATGGACCGGCCCGCCCGTTCCCCAGACCTGAATCCAGCTGAGAACATCTGGGACATCATGTCTCGCTCCATCCACCAACGCCAAGTTGCACCACAGACTGTCCAGGAGTTGGTGGATGCTTTAGTCCAGGTCTGGGAGGAGATCCCTCAGGAGAACATCCACCACCTCATCAGGAGCATGCCCAGGTGTTGTAGGGAGGTCATACAGGCACGCGGAGGCCACACACACTACTGAGCCTCATTCTGACTTGTTTAAAGGCATTACATCAAAGTTGGATCAGCCTGTAGTGTGTTTTTCCACTTTCATTTGGAGTAGAACTCCAAATCAAGACCTCCATGGGTTGGTACATTTGGTTTTCATTGATCATTTTTACGTGATTTAGTTGTCAGCACATTCAACTGTGGAAAGAACAAAGTATTTAATGAAAATATTTCATTCATTCAGATCTACAACGTGTTACTTTCGTGTTCTCTTTATTTTTTTGAGCAGTGTACATAAACACCCAACAGCTCACATCATGATAAGACTGGTTTTCTATTCCAACATAAGATGTAAAACCATCTTTCACAGCTGGATTTTACCTGATGAACAGCCAGAGACCTGCAGGTTAACATTATAATGAAGCTTTTCATCTTTTATCTAGATTTGAAGTAAAGCAGCTTCTCGAAACATTCAGCACTGATGTTAAAGCCTTTTTCATCGACTACAACACAAAGCATGCACACACACATGCACAGCAGCACCTTCTACTCAGTGGTTTTGGGAAATTCAGGACGTTTTCCGTGATTATTAGAAAATTATTAGAAAAGCACTGATAATCTCCCTCCATCTGGGCCTCCACGCAGCATCTCACCCCATGGGGTCACAATGATGACAAGAACAGTCCCAGAAGCACACGGGGGAGCGAGTGAAGAGCTGCAGAGAGCTGGGACCAACGGAACAAAGGCTTCCATCAGTAACACATAATGTGTCTGCCGCCTCAGCCAGCAAGAATCAGAATACCTTCACTATCACATATCCAGTGTCTCACAGTGTCACAGCAAAATTTGTCTTCCAGTACAATCCGTCCAAGAGTAAACAAAGACATACACAGGATCAGGCAGACTAACATGGAAAACATGGGGGAGGGGGGTGGAGGAAGTGTCTGCACTTCCCCTCCAAGGGCATTTTGGAGACCTGACAAAAACACCTCAATACAATTAAGCACACACACAGACAGTCACAACATAACAAATACAAGGGTGTGTGGTGGGGAAACGGGCTCTCCCAGCAAACCAGGAGCAGACGCAGCTGATAAGCTCATCCGCTCCAGTGTTGCCTGGAAGTGGGTTCACCAGGACGGGTTCAACTAAGGTAATGAATCATCGGGAGGTGTGTCAGAGTGTGAATCTGTGTGTGTGTCTGCAAAAAATGAGTGAGTCTGTAAACTTCTTCATTTCTGTTGTCTGCTGATGGAACAGCGCGGCCTTGGAAGTGCTGAATCACAAGATTCACAGGCCCGTGAGGAGGTGAAGCGGGGGAGGGACGGAGCATCAGACAGCGAAACAATCCGGGACATTTGATCATCAGCCTGCAAGGGCCAGTCAAGAGAGCCAGATTCAGATAACAGCACTTGTTTGGGTCAGGTTAGACTTGTTTACATATCCCTTAAGTCTATCAGTCATCACACACTGGAGACTACAAACAGCCAAATTTGGGGTTTGATTTCCACCAAGCCGACCTGACGGTGTTTCTAAGCTGTTGTCCACCAGTTGGACAAGCTCCAGAGTCACATTCAGCTTGCCAGTTTGGGCACAAGTGACATCCAGTTCACCCTCGAGCCTGAGTGCTGATAGCATGGCATAGTCAATCACAAATCTTCCACAGTTTTGCAGTACACCAGGAAGCCACACACTCCAAACTGAGAATCCAATTATGAAGGCATCTTTCACAACCTCTGAAAGAAGCAACAGACACATGACCATCCACTTGTCCCATGAATCATCATGCATCCAGCCGGCTGTTCCGTCAGGACATGTGGGCTTCCCTCTTCTCCAGGTAGAAGAGATTTAATCAGTTGTGTTGAGAGACCAGCTGACCAGATCCATGGTTTTAAATACAGGAAGAAGCTCATATACAGTAGATAGACTGATAATACAAAGGAGCAGCAATAAGGAAACTTCAGGTCTGAAGGTGCTCGGGGAGCGTGGCTGGTGCACTGGGGTGCGGCCTGACTGCCACTCGGCGGCGGTCCAGGGATCCTGGTTTTCCATTGGCGTGGGCTGGGCCCTCTGCCCTCTCTCTTTTCCTCATCATACCAGTAATGCTCCCCTTGGCAAAGTAAATCTTCTCAGCAGAACACAGCATCCACACCATCATTCTGCTGCTTAAATGCTGGACAAGACACGATATTTAAAAAAAAAAAAAAAGTCTTACAAAATCCGTCTTAATTATTCAGATGAGGAGGTCAGTTAAAGTAAATATTAATAAAGTACAATTATTTTTTTTAAATATCCTATATATTAGTTATAGTTATAGTGTGTTTTAAGTATGCGATACGTGATCAAAACTGGCACCTGATGAGTTCATTTATTAGTGACTCATTAAATCATGGTATAGTTTGAAAGAAAAAAATTTTTTAAATGGCGGGAAAATATTAAACTTTGGGCACTTAGAGATTTTGTTTAGAACGTAAACTGCATTACAAGGAAAATATATCATTATTATTATTATTATTATTATTATTATTATTATTATTATTATTATTATTACATATAGGACCCAGCAGAGACGCTGGAAAGTGTGTAAAAGTGTGTAAAACCAGAATGCAGTGATCGATAAATCTCATCAAGCTTTATTTTATTTGGAGGCAAAAGGAGAGACAATAAAAGCAGCAGAGTCCTGATGCAGCAAAGAGCCAGAAGCGTCCATCCTAAAACGTATCTGCTTGGAAAAGCTGGAAAACACATCATTTCATTCATCATGAGGAATTTAGGGGAAAGAGAATCATCAGAGGAAAGAAAAGCAAAGATTCAAGATATTTTATTCTTTATTTTACATTTTACTTCCTTCACAGGAAGAAAGTTCTGAGTGAATCTTTACATTACAGGAAAGTTTTTCTGATCCTCTCCAGGACCGAGTGCTTGTTTGTGTCTCTGTGATGGACAGGTGATGTGTCCAGGTGTACCTGCCTCTCACCTGCTAGCTGCTGGGACAGACTCCGCCCCCTGCCAGCCTTCATTGGTCTAAGCAGGGACAGAAAGCGGATGGAGGGATCTGGTTGCTTTGGCTTTATTTTCTTGTGTTCTGTGCTGAGGAGGGACGTGTTGAGACGAAGGTCAGATTTCAGCTCGAAGCTTTCAGTCGACACAAATCTCATCTTGTTTCTTCTGAAAGATCCAGTCAGACTGGTTTCTTCCCCAGTGGAGTCATAAAGGCGTGTTCCAGGATAGCTGCAGATGTTTCCAAGAAGAGCAGCAAATCACATGGAAACAGGTTGATTTAGAAAGAAAGACAACATGTGTCCACATGTGTGTGTAAAACAGTGAGCAGGTCAGAAAGCTCCACATTCCTGATGTCAGTTTTCCAGCCTCACTACAGCTGCTTTCCACCACTTCCACACTCAGTCTCATGCTCCAGTTCTTCCTGGATTTATTGATCCCTGTCAACAGGCAGGACAAGTCCCCCTCATCCACAACTCAGAAGCCCTCCATCCGTCTTTCCATCCAGTGAAACCTCCATCATAGCCAGAACCAGGAAGGAAAACCTTAAACAGAACCAGGAAGGGGGTCCATCCTTCTGGCCAGTTGGGATAGGCTCTACCTGCTGTGGACCAGCAGCAGGTTTCCAGGAAAATCAGAACCATGATGGGAAACGAGAACCACCAGCTACATGAAGACCTGCAGCCTTCAGACTGGAATAGTTTTGTGTGAGTCATGAACGAATCGTTCAAAACTGGAGAATCCCTTTACTGACTCACGAATCATGACTGACTTGTTAACTGACTTGACTTTGCTACTGCTAGCTAACTAACTGCAATGCTAAGTGAAGAGATTAAACAAAATATCGCTATTGTGCCACTGAAGTGCATAAACAGCACAAAGCTCACAACACAAGACATTCACTGGCTACTGTTACATGATGGCTTTTAATTCAAAATTAGTAATTCCAACATAAATAATTCCCACTTGCAGTATTCTCTTCAGGTTTACATGGAAACACGTCCTTACTTAATTCTGCTTCAGATGGAAGCAGAACACTTCACTTTGGCTACGTTCACACTATAGGTTGAAGTGACTTAAATCGGATGTTTTTGCCCCGATGCGACCTGTAACCGATCTTTTCTTCACAGTCTGAATGACACAGATGGGATATTTTCGAATGCAACCCAGGCCGCTTGGATATGTGGTCCTAAATCCGATATGTATCTGATCTTTTGCCATGAGACTTCAGTCTGAACGGTGAGGGGAGGGGGAGAGATCTATTCAAGCCAAACTTGAGGGGTCTCATTGGAATCGTGCGGTCTTTGAAAACATTGCTACAGAAATGTCTGAGCGTGGATACAGTCCTGGCTCCAATGCCAAAGAAAAGTGAAAAGTCTCCGAGCTAAATACAAGGAGGCTAAAGACTCAAACAAACGAAGCGGCCGTGGATTTGTCACTTGTCCTTTCTATGAACAACTAGACCGGATTTTAGGAGACAAGCCCAGCGTTCAGCCCGTAGAGCTGCTGGATAGCTGCTTTGCTGAAGAGGACCTTGAGGGGACGACCCCAAGTCTCGCAGCAAGTGCAGCAAGCCCCACTTGCAGTTCCAACAGTGATGCAGGTTTATTATTTACACAAATCACTCATAAATTAACTTGATAATATTAAAATACCGTATGTGACAGACGGTGTTATAATCTTAAATGTGCACACAGGCGATGGGAGTTTTGTATCACTGTTGACCTCTGCCAGCACCTCAGAAGAGGGCTATGCACCAAGTGACGACACATCTGTTAACACCAGTGCATCTTCCACATCCACTGGATGTAAGAAATTCTGTTTGTGAAGTTACAAAGAACTAGTGTACAAAAACATGTAACAATATTTAATTTATTATATAACAAAGAATTATGATCTAATGGAATATTCTTATTAATTTGCTTCAAAATAAAAATACAAAATTCACATATTTACATTATATATTTTTTATTTCAGCTACGTCTGTCAAGAATAGGAAAAGAAAATCAAAGATGGAGGCAACGCTTGAAATCTTTGCTGACAAGACTAGCAGTGCCTAAAAAAATGACGATGCTGACCTTATGTTGAAAATGCAGGCCGCTCAGCAAGATCATGAAAGAAAATTGTTCGCCATGTTAACGCCGTTCATGGAGAGATCGAACCACCCTCAACAGCCACCTTTTTAACAGCCACCAATGCAAGCCCCTCAGCTATGCAACCTAGCATGGCCTCCTGTTCACCATTCCTCAACATTTCATGTGCCTTCTGCTCAAACTTCCACCCAGCCTCAAACCTTTCTTGAAGATTTAAATCAACCACTGCCCTTCAATAGTGGTCATCTACATCTTTGAAGTACTCAGTCATTTGCCCTGGCACCAGCAAACACACAAGATCAGCATGCTGGCATTAGCCAGGATCATCCTCCATCCTTCCAGGCTGAAGATAAGGAAGGTTCCAAAATGTTTATTGAATGTTGCACTTTTGCAATGTTTATCTGTTATGCAAGTTTATTTGGTTTTCAGGGAAAAACTCCAACAGCAACAGAAAATGACAATTTAGTCTCAAAAAGATAAAACAGATTGATCCCTTTTTTTTTTGTTCATGCCTGGTAGCACTTACTGGTAATTTGGCTAAAGTCTACAATGCTTGCCACAAAACTGCTGTTAAATTTGTAATACTTTGTCCTGTTTGTCATGCTAAAGCCACACTGGGGGTAAACAATACCCATGGAATTCAATTAGGTTTAAGCATGTACATTTTTTTTTCCAATGACTAGTTAGTACGGTGTAGCAACATAGTATTTTCTAAAAACACTGTGAAACAATTTTTATATTGAAATAGTGGTTATATTGTTTTGCATCACTAAACTTTTTTTATGGTTGGAATTGGACTACCGTAGCCACGGTATTTTTTTTTTATTTTTGTTTAATGCTGGCTATTAAAAAGTTCAGTCAGTGCTTCTCTGACTCGTGTTGGCTGCACATCTGGTAAGGCCCCACCTTCAGCACATCTCTCAATGTGAGGAATAGTTCCTCCAGTTTCTTCATAGTCCTCACCATGCATTTCACAGACATTGTGTAGTATGCAACATGCACTTATGATGGTGGGGATGACGGAGATGTCCACATCCAGGCGTTCACTCAGGCACCGCCACCGGCCCTTTAGCCGGCCGAATGCACACTCAACAGTCATCCTAGCTCTGCTGTGGCACTCATTGAAATACTTTTGTTCAGCTGTCAGTGCTCCTGTGTCAGAGTAACCTTTTATTAGCCAGCTTCAGAAGGGACAAGCAGGGTCACCGAGCAACATTATTGGCACTTGAACATCCATTATCGCTTCCGTGTCCTGAAAATGTCAAAGTACACAGAAGCAACATTGTTAAAATAGAACTTACAGTATAAATGTTGCATCGCTAATATCTTGTGCAATATTAAACACACCGGAGGGAACAGCTCTCCCCTCTCTGCCAATGAGTAGACGTTGGAATTCAGTAGAACCCGGGCATCATGGACACTTCCTGGCCATCCAGCATAAATGTTGGTGAAGCTGTTAGAAAAGAAGGTTTGATTATTCAATATACCCTGATACATTAATTCTAATTTCAAGGGTTGTATTTTAACATATATAATTGGACGACAATAGAGAGAACGTGAGGACAAAATGATTAATTACAGTTATTTAAAAATAGTCAAATCAGTGTTTCTTACCAAAAGCGATGATCAACGACACCCTGCAGAAGAACCGAGTGCCACCCTTTGCGGTTGAAGTAGTCCGCGTGGTTCTCCTCTGGAGCATGGGGATGTGACTTCCGTCGACTGCTCCTCCGCACTGCGGGAAGCCCCATCGCTGTTTGAAGCCATCAATTACCGCTTGCAGATCAGCTCCCCCTGGGTAGTTTTATGTACTCCGGCAGGAGAACATGCTGTGCAAAACTCGTGGACTATGAGACAAACGGTGGATTTGGCTATTCCAAACAGGCTAGTAATAGTGCAATAACAAGCACCTGTTGCTAGTCAATACAGCCCAACACCAACTCGTTTGTACACTGATATGGACCGTCAAAAATGAGTGTCTTGACGAGTCAGTGTGTCTGAAAGGCACTTGCAAACGTTCAGAAATGTTCTCCTTGTTATTTGGAAATTGTTTATGAACACTGTATCAACGCTGACATCACTTTCCCACCAATCCTGACTGCGAATCCGTACCCAAACGTTTCTCTCCACACTTGTTGCTGCCACAGCTCCACAAAAGGCCTTGACCAAAACCTTTACTTTCCTCTTCCGTAAACGTCTCCTTAAAACGAACCCATTTACAATGTCGTGGCTACAGTTGGACAAAACTTTTAAAATAGCTAATGCTCTGCTGCCATCCATATTTACTTCCGCAAACACAAAGACGTCACACGCACGCTCACTGCACGTCGCCGTGTCTTTTACGCATGCGGGACGCTTCTGGTGTGCATGAGGTTCACACAGGAGATCACATACAAGTCACATTTAATCGGAAATGTGAACGGATTTTCAGAAATTTCGGATTTCACAAAAACATCCGATATGAGCAGCAAGCCCTGCAGTCTGAACGTAGCCTTAGTGTCCCTTCAACCATTCAAGCGTCAAATTCTTCAGCCAATTCAGGAGATATGTGCTATGACTTTTGGTCCTTGTAACATTTAAAGTGGAACTATTCTGTGCATTTCAGGCTAATTTATTTTTATTTCTGAGCCCAGAAGGGCTGGGATTGATGGAGTTATTGTCACAAATGGCTTTATTTACTTCAGACCGACCCTCTCCGTAGGCTGTCAGATCAGCCTGCGGGCAAAACGAGTGGACTGAGACTCTTCCGCATTAAGCCCCGCCTCCCGCCACTGCACTACATCGGGAGCGCGCACCGCACCTGCTTTCACCGTCATTGTAACGTCTCATAAACAGAAGGATTAGGCTCATATGAACTCAATAAACAAAATACAATGTCAGCACATAGCATCCAGCCCTACATGTTGGAACCTGAATCAGAGCCTGAAAACGAAGTGGAAAACAGCAACCCACAGCAACGAATGCAGCAGGATGTCTCTCTTTGGTAAACTCACCAGCCATCGTTGGAAATAACTTTATCCCACGTTTTCCACCCGCCTGATGTATTTGTACATGCCCTTGTTAACCAGTAGAAGGTAACCAATCACCGAACCTTATCCCCCGGGACGTCACAAGGATTTCCACGTAGAAAAAACTCTCTAAAATGACGTGTTTTTTGTCGCGATGGAAACTGCGAGTGCCGAGAGACTGCTGGAACTAAAACTCAAACTCAAACATGCGTTTAGGTGATAAAAAAAACAGTGCCGTTCACATGTCTGATGACATTTTCTGCATTGGTACACAGGTATGCATTTATATATATGGCAAGGGTTCAAATCCCGTATTAAACATTGTGCAGCATGGTGGTAAGTCAGTTTTTTTTCACCCAGCTTAGTTTGCTGGTCCATCAAAAAGCTTCAGCTTCAGATGCAAACTGTCCAGTTGAAGTATGGATGGTCTGCACATGTAAGATAACATCTATGCAATGCCAGTCTTGAAAAGTTAAACACTTAACACGAAGTGTTTATATCTTGTAAAAATTAAACTGTGCAGAAATGACATTTCAATTTTAAATTGTTAAAATGCTTCAAATGAAACAAAGTTGTCTTTCCAGCAAAATGTTTGAGACGCTACTCCTCCTATACCTTTTGCCTCACTTCAACCATTCAAACGTCAAATTGTTCAGCTCATTTGGGAGATATGCCCAATGACTTTTGGTCTTTGTAACATGTAAAGATTTTTGAGTTGTCAGGTTTTTGTAAAATTTGCAAATTATTCCTGTGATTGGACAAATCAGAAAATGCAGCTCAGCGATTGGTCCATTTTCTGCACTAGTACACAGGTACATATTGGTATACAAGGTAAAGGTTTAAATCCAGTCTTGAACATTGTCCACAATGATGGTATGTCAGTTTAGAACACAGAGTGCTGTGGACTGATCTGATCAAAGAGTTTTGACTTTGGCTGCAAACTGTGCAGTTGAAGTGTGGGCTGTCTGCACAAAGATATATCCTGTGCTATATCTGTCCTGAAAAGTTGTGCAATTATACAAAGGGTTAGCTCAAGGTAAAAAAAAAAAAAATCTGAAATGACAGTAAAATATAACAGTTTTGTTGTTAAAATGCTTCAAATGAAACAACATTGCTCACGTTGAACAATAAAGTCTTTAACTGATTACACAAGCAGTTCTAAATGGTTTTCTGCAATGATTAATGTAGTTTAACTATTGACTTCAGAATTTGAGTTGTATTTACAAACTATTTAAAATAATCTTTGACTTCTTGACAGCAGGTCAACCTTTCACATCTTTTTGCAATTCTGCTGATTGCACATTGGTGGCAAAGACACTTCCATACCAATGGCAAAAACTATTAGTGCTTCTGCCAGGATGTGAAGACGACCTGTTGTGGAATAGTGGTGAAATGAACTGCCTTTCATTCAGACAGTCATGAATTCAAATCCAGATGCTGGATCTTCATAAATCATATCAGATTGTTGTACTTTTTCTCCTTATGCTGATCTATATTTAATAGATATTGTGTGCAACTTTACACATTTAAATCTTAAGCTCTTTTGTCTATTCCACACTGCAGGAAGCACGAAAAAAATACATTTTTATTCCAATGATAAAAAAAATGTGATGATTCTGCCACAGTGCAGGGGAGAGCTGTGCTGGCATAGTGGATAAAGAAATGCGCTCTTGTTCAGATGTTCTTGGGTTTGAATCCCAATCTGTTACGATGATAAATTAAGTTGGATAGTTGTGCTGCTTCTCCTAATGGTTATGCAATTGCTTTTCAATTATTCAGCATAGAAGGACATTCATTAAAATGAAATATTGGATAATTTCAGTGCATAAATAAAAAGAGTAAAGCCAGTAAAAGTTAGTCTCTCAGTCTTTGGTTTGCTGTTTGAAGCTCTCTGTGGCTGATTGGCTCATTTTGCACCCTGCTAGCTAACAGATGACATATGGTAAAGGGGGAGGGAACAACAAACACCTGTTCATAAAAAGGTCTTTGGAGCCACTTTTCAGCTACAAGACATCCACACAGAGATATCAGACACCCACTGATCTAACCAGGCAAAGATGAACAGCAAACCTGAAAACACTGGTAGGAAACTTTTTCTACTCTATGTCATTTAGGTTGGAGACAAATCAGCTAAATAGCAGCTGGTGCTCTTGTTTTATGTGTTTCTAACAGTAAATTAGCAGAGATTAACACAGTCAAACAATTTCATGAACTTTTAGTTAAACTAGTTGTAATAACTTTACCGGTATTATACATCCACATTTAGCATCTTATTCCCTTTTTGTGTTTTGTTTTGTTTTTTTTTTTTGTATTTAAGGCTTATTAGTTGTTCTGCCTTTTCCTTTCAAATGATTTTGTGTTCTATAAATAACATGGATAAACAAATTACAGACATTCATTTTGTCTTTTCTTGTGAAATTTCTGTATTTATCTAGACAATCTTTAGATTAGTTTTTAGGATGAGTTTTAAAGAGTCTAAAAGTTTGACATTTAACATGATTATTTTGTTTTTAAACACTTTAATAGAAAATATTTATTACAAATTCAGATTTTAAAAGTTAAACATTTCAAGTATACTGATATCGTCAAACTAATTACGTTTACAGTCCATTTGATGGAAGTTGGTTGGATTTTCTTTTATTCTAACGAAATAATATTCGTTTAGATATCCTGCAGTTTAAAACACTGAACTCTGTGTCCATAGAAAGACTCATGACAGTTAAAATTATGTTCAGTTTTAAACAGATTTTTCCTTCATTTATTCATTATTTATTCAACCACAAATTAAATATGACTTTATGGTTATTTTATCTCAATTTTCATTTTAGTTTCACACATGGGAGAAACCTGCATGATTCTAAACAGATACCAGGAAATGTTCCTGTTGTATTGGATGATTCCTAAAATTAAAGCTAAAAAAGATTTAAACAAAGTCTTATTTACAACCTCAGAAATAGAAATTAAACACACACACAAAAAAAAAAAAAAGATTTGTGATGCTAGATTGAGACATAGGACAAAAATAGAAGCTTATCATCTGCATAGAGACAAACAAGTAACCAGCTTCAAATGTCTCATAGAAAATCATAAAATATAAATTCTGCATGCTTGTTATGACTAATTTTAGATTTCAGTTTTAAAATATGTATTTAATTAAATTAATATTAGTTAATTAATATATAATATTTTGTGCATCATGCATCTACTAACTTGTTTCATATTATATCCCGCTCTGAGTCATGTCAATCAAGGCAAGTCAGGTTTATTAGTTCATCACATTTCATGTTCAAGTCAATTCAAAGTTCTTTACATGAAAATTTTATACTACTGCAGTGGGATGCAAAGGAAGCATTAAAAATACAGTTTTACAAAACTTCCAACAGAAAAAAAAAAAAAAAACCAGAAAAGGCTCAAATACAATAAGATGAAATAAAAGAATAAAAACTTTCAGCATGAGAACATAATAGTTGGTCTGATAAAAGGAGGCAAAAAGAAAAGTTTTTAACTAATTCAAAGTAGTTGAGTTTCAGCAGACTAATTGCTGTCTTTTTAGTTTAGTCCTGACTCTGGAACTAGGAAGTGAACCTGAGAGATATTTTTGGTCTTTAATAAACCTGAAGATCCTGAATGGATTCTAAACCAGTGTTTCTAAGTACTGGTTCTCAAGTACTACTGCCCTGCATACCTTAGACATGTTCCTAGTCCAGCACACCTGATTCACATTGAAGTGGTTCTATTATGCTCTATTATCAGTCTAATTTATTTTGATATGCAAGTTCAGAGGGGCAAGAAATAACCAACAATTTCCACAAACCCCTTTATTCATTTGTATTGATCCTCTCAGATCAGCCTCTGCCAGAAACAAGCCAACAGAGAAAGCTCCGCCCTCTGTTCTGCCTGCAGGCTGCGTCTGATTGGTCAACTGCTCGGAGTAGTTACACTAAGCAGTGAAGGTGGGCGTGGCTTTCTTCTCGGGAACATGCACAACCTCAAGAAGATGACCAATCACTGAGCCCCTCCCCCGGGACATCACTAAAATTTCAAAGCAGAAAAAGCTCTCTAAAACCAATCATTTCCATCGCCACAGAAACCGAACATAGACCGTGCTGGAAAACTCAAACAGGCGTTTAGGTGATAAAAACGGCATCGCTGACGTGTCTGATGAGTATTCACCACTATAACACTGTAGAAAGCTCAGAAAACTAAAAATAGCATCACAGAACTTTTTATTTCAGTTTCATCTTCATTTAACTGAAGGAAGTTCTGTAATATCTGATCTTTACTGTGATCACTGCATCTGATTGGTGATTGGATCACACTATAGGTTTTTGTTGAGATGGTTATGCAGATTTAAGTCTTGTCAGGGTAATTGTGGAAACATATAGTTGTCTCAGTAGGAGCAAGTAGATGTTGAACAGCAGGGACCCCTAAAGGGAGCTTTGTGGAACTCCTGAGGTTATTTAAGTTTGGTGATAATTATATTTAGCTATAGACACCAAGTATTCCCTGTCTTTTAAACAGGAATTAAATCAACTAGTTACTGTTCTAGAAAGTCCGACCTGCTTTTTCAGCTGGTCTAGTAGGATGTTATAAAAATGAATATTTAAATGAGCTGAATTAGTTTATTATTGTATCAGCAGAAGTTATTATGTTATTTACTTAATGCATGACTGACAAACCTGCAGCCTGAGTTTAATCACATTGTAAAATTCTCCAACAGGGTCAGAGCTGAGAATTCTGCTCTGGGGAAAAACTGGAGTCGGGAAGAGCGCAACAGGAAATACTATCCTGGGGAAGAAGGATTTCGAAGTGGTATCCTCTTTTGAATCTCACACTGCGGCATCCAGCTGTGGGAACCTGGAAAGCAAGGAGATGCCATTGTTAGTTGTTGATACTCCAGGTCTGTTTCACACAGAGAAAGATGAAACTGCACTGAAGAATGCGCTGCTAAAAAGCATCTATCTGATCTCTCCTGGTCCGCATGTGATCCTGTTAGTGCTGGAGCTGGGTGAATACGGGAAAGAGAATGAAAAAGTGCTGAAGGGCTACAAGGAGGGCTTCAAAGATGCAGCACCTTACACCATCGTCTTGTTCACCCATGGTGATAAAAAGAAACCTGAGGTTGAGGCATTCATCAAAGCATACAAATCTCTGGATGCATTCATCAAGGACAATTCTGTGGGGTACCATGTCTTCAACAATCTGGAGGGTTGCAAACCCGATGATCCTCAAGTGGAAGAACTACTGGAGAAGATCCAAAAGATGGTGGAGGATAATAAGAAGAAACGAAGTGAGCATTACAGCAACGACATGTTTCAGGAGGCTCTGGAGACCTTCGGGGAAATTGAGTCTCAGAAAGAACTCCCAGTGGAGCTATCCAAGACAGAAAAATTACAGCGACTGGGTCTGGAAAAAATGGAGGAAAATGTTCCTGGTTTTACAGCTGTGAAACGTTTGCTTGGTCAGATAGAAAAATGGGCAATGAAATGTATGCCAAAGGAATGATCAGGCAAAGGAAAATATAAAGCTGCAGTTTTAATCATTTCTTTTCCAGTCCAGTCCAGCTGAATCCAGTCCAGCTGAATCCAGTCCAGTTAAATTCAGTCCAGTTAAAACCAGTCCAGCTGAATCCAGTCCAGTTAAATCCAGTCCAGTTAAATCCAGTCCAGTTAAATTCAGTCCAGTCCAGTTAAATCCAGTCCAGTTAAATTCAGTCCAGTAGAGTCCAGTCCAGTTTATTCCGGTCCAGTTGAATCCAGTCCAGTTGAATCCAGTCCAGTCCAGTTTAATTCGGTCCAGTTGAATCCAGACCAGTCCAGTTGAATCCAGACCAGCTGAATCCAGTCCAGCTGAATCCAGTCCAGTCCAGTTAAATTCAGTCTGGTTAATTCCAGATCACTCCAGTTAAATCCAGTCCAGTAGAGTCCAGTCCAGTTTATTCCGGCCCAGTTGAATCCAGACCAGTCCAGTTGAATCCAGACCAGTCCAGTTGAATCCAGACCAGTCCAGTTGAATCCAGTCCAGTCCATTATAATCCGGTCCAGTTGAATCCAGAACAGTCCAGTTGAATCCAGTCCAGTCCAGTTGAATCCAGTCCAGTCCATTATAATCCGGTCCAGTTGAATCCAGTCCAGTCCAGTTGAATCCAGTCCAGTCCAGTTGAATCCAGTCCAGTCCATTATAATCCGGTCCAGTTGAATCCAGTCCAGTCCAGTTTATTCCGGTCCAGTTGAATCCAGTCCAGTCCAGTTGAATCCAGTCCAGTCCAGTTTATTCCGGTCCAGTTGAATCCAGTCCAGTCCAGTTGAATCCAGTCCAGTCCAGTTGAATCCAGTCCAGTCCATAATAATCCGGTCCAGTTGAATCCAGTCCAGTCCAGTTGAATCCAGTCCAGTCCAGTTGAATCCGGTCCAGTTGAATCCAGTCCAGTCCAGTTGAATCCAGTCCAGAAAGTGATGGATGTCAGTAAAAACAGATAAGTTGTGATGCAGCTGCAGGACGTCTGTTAGTGGGATCAGCTTCAGCTCAGAACGGAGGCAGCTTGCTGTTCAGACAGGTTGCTGTTTCTCTGCCCATCTGCCTCGTCAGAAGTTATCCAGTTCAGTCCCGAACTCCACAGTCTTCCTCACTGGTTAGCTGCCACGGATAAAAGTTTCAGATAAAAGTAAAGTCAGCTTATTCAGCACTGATGGTTTGTGTTTGGACAAATGAAAAGCTGGACAACAGGGACTCTGTTGCTTCTTATCTGCCAGACTTTCACTAAAACAAGGTGTCCAGCTTTGCTTTTGTTTGCCGATTCTGTTATATTCCACCCTCCAGAAAAGTTGCTACTCTTTCTTCTTTATTTCTCTTTGGGAATATTATAAATGTCCAGTTTTTTCAGTGGTGACGGTTTAATGTTTAATAGAAAACCTAAAAATCTTTGATTAGTGAGATATTACTGTGGGATTATTTTCTCAGTTTCTCTGCATCATCTGCTGCTGCTTCATGTGTTTTACCTTCATATGTTTTGTAAATCATTCACCTGACAGACTGAAGCGAAATTGTAGCTTTTATTACCTGGTATCTTCAAATCAATAAAGTTCAGTCTGTCTTAAATGTCTGTGTGACTTCCGCCATTCAGCAACACATCCCACTACATCCCACATCCTGATGGATTCAGTGGTTTAATAATTAAACCTTAAAATATGTATCATGACGAAGAAACTGTTATTAGTTTTTCATGAATCTCTGCAGCTCCCTTTTACATATGCAGTTATTACGAAGGGCCCAAATAAGAGTTTTGGATTATCTCTTTTGTCTGCAGTAAGAAAGCAACACATCTACCAAAGAGATTAAAAATCACACTCACGTTGTTTGTCCTTCAGCCATGATTCCAGCATCATTCTCTTTATCACCATCTTCAGAGGATTCTGCAATATTGCCAGATTTATTTCCATCTAGTCTTGCATTAATATTTTGCCAAGATCTTGTGCTGAGGATGTGCAGAGTACAACAACTTTACAAAGCCGTCTCCAGAACATCCCAAAGATTCTCCATGGGGTTCAGGCCTGTGGCGGCCGGTCCATGTGTGAATATGATGTCTCCTGTTACCTGAACCACTCATTCACAATCTGAACCCCATGAATCCTGACGTTGTCATCTTGGAATATGGCCGTGCCATCAGGGAAGATGGAATACCATGCTCAGTATCAAATCAAATAAAATCAAACCAAACTTTATTTTTAAAGCACTTTTTAATATAACCGACAACACAAAGTGCTTTATATAATAAAAACAAAATTCTGCATATTAAAGAAAATCCAGAGGGCTGCAGTGCAGGACCCCCAGCCACCCACAGTAATACTCTTGCAGACCGGGTAAAGTCGGTCATTACATGTACGTGCATAGATGAAAATTTATGCTATATTTGTTTATTCTTCAATGAGTGGCTGTTGTGCGGTTGGGATAACAATCTGAATCTAAACGTGGACAATGTTCTGGATTCCAAAAGGTTTTTTAAGTTCCTCTGGATCAACATGATTAAAAGGGTTTAAAGGAGGTCTGATAAATAAGAAGGCCCAAGACTTTTTAAGGTTCTTTTGGTTGTTTATAAATGTCTTAAATCTATCCTGAAGCACGCGGGGGGCAATGCAGCGATACTAAAACTGGTGTAATGTGTTCCTGCCCTCTGGTCTACTTTAGAACTTGTGTCGCCCAGTTCTGGAGTTTGTTGATTAGAAATACAGTTTTGTTTAATACAGAGAGCAGGGCATTAGAATAATCTAATTTATTAGAAAAAAAAACATCCATCAGCACCTTCATGCTGGCAGGAGAGAGAAAAGGGTGGACTGTGGCGATGTTTTTAAGCTGATACAAGCCGGTTTTTGTGATGTTTCTAATGTGAGGAATGAAATCCAGCTCAGAGGCGAAAACAACACTCAGATTTCTCACACAGTTAGAAGGTTTAAAATGACAGTTTTATAAAAATTATCTCTTCAAAATCAAGAATTAAAATGCAAGTTTTGTCGTGGTTGAGCTGCAGGAAACTTTCTGCGATGCATGACTTCATATCCAAAATAGAGTTCAAAAGGACATTAAGTGGCTTTCAGTCAGATAAGTACGTAAAGCTGCGTATCAACAGCATAGCTGTGAAAATGTCTCCTGATGATGTCCCCAAGTGACAGAATGTTTAGATCAAAAAGTATCGGGCCTGAAAAGAAACTCTTAGGGAACCTTTACATGTTACTTCATGGGTCGCTGAGGAGCATGTATCCATTCTTAAGAAAAACTGTTGATCTGTAAAATAGGAGTAAAACCATTTTAAAACAGTACCTGAGACGCAGCAAACTTCTCAGTCTGTTTAATAAAACCTGGTGATCTACTGAACCAAAGGCTGAACTAAGATCTCTTGTTGGCTACAACTGGTGAAGTTAATGGTTAATGGTGATGGTCAGATACAGTCAGGTGGACAAAAGTGGACAGGCCATAGCTTATGACCGGGTCCAGGGTGTGTCCTCTGCTATGAGTAAGCATGTGACATGTGACATGAAAAATAAAAAGGTCAGGGTGGGGGGAGGGGGGACCAGTCATGTATATTTTTTCATTAAATGATTCTATTCTAGGACCACTCAGAAGCGCTGTCTTAACCCTGAACCTGCAGAACATTTTGTGCATCGCTTACAGAACAGTAAACTCCACATCTCACCTTCTACTTGTGATTTAATAGGAATCTTAGGTCCACTTTGGACCCCCTTGCTCCTCTGAGGATGAACTTTTTAACACAAAATAAAACCCACCATGAAAAACAGAAACTGCAGAATAGCTGAAAGAGGATGGAGAAAAAACAAATGAACCTTTCACGTTGGAATTTTTAAAGACCAATTAGCTAGATAGCTCAAAGCCATAAAACAAGCATATTTGTCAAAATCATCACAGAAAACCACAAAGACCCTTTTCAAACTTGTCAGCCTTTTACTGAGCCCTCCTACAGACACAGGTAAGCCAGTAACAGATGCCAAATGTGAGAAATTTGTAGCTCATTTTGTGAACAAGATTGAATCTGTTAGGTTTTACTAACCCTCCCTTTATGAATTTTAACAGCGTTATATCAGCATCTGTGTCGGGGAAAACACTGGACAGTTTCTTCCTGGTTGATGCTGGGACGGTTAATAAAATTATTTCCCTAGAACTTGTCTTTTAGATCCAATCCCCACACCTCTTTTCAAATCTTTATATTGTTTTTAACTAACGTTTTAGAGAAAATAGTTTTCAACCAACTTAATGAGTTTATCAAACATAGCAGTGTCTTTGAGGACTACCAGTCTGGGTTCAGAGAAAAGTACGGAGACAGCACTGGTTAAAGTGGTAAATGACATCAGAACCAGTCTGGAAATGGACCTCAGTGCTGCTTTCGATACAGGGGATCATGGAATTCTCATAGATAGACTCCGGACCTGGGCTGGTCCCCCACTACTGATGCTTAAACTGGTTTAGGTCTTATCTGTAATGTCCTCTCCTCTTTCCCTCCAACGCTCTGCATCACCAGCCCACTAATCACCAGTCTGCAGCCTGATACCAAACACCTGTGCACCGGCTCACCATTCTCACCTGTTCACAGCCCTATATCACAGCCAGCCATCTCTCTCTCAGTGTGGTTTTGCTGCTCTGATTGCAGTCCTCACTGCGTACCAGCCAGCACAATCTCTCTTCTGAACAGACGAGGAGGAACGTTCTGGGTTCGTCTCGCTGTCTCAGCGACAACTTCGTCTTTTGTGAATAAACTGTCACTACTCGCACCTGCATCCTCCTTCTGCGTGCTTTCTGACGTGACATTATCTGACAGAGAATTTTTTATAAGCATTGATGAGTCAGCTTCCAGGAAATACAAAATAATGTACGGCATTCCACAAAGCTCAATTTTAGGCCCCATTTTTTTTTTTTTTTTTTTTATCTCTACATGCTGTCCCTTGGGGGCATCGTCAGGACACACAGCAGTAACTTTCATAGTTATGCTGATGATGCAGCTTTACGTGACCGTGTCTCCTGATGACACTCGCTGTACAGATGACCTCTTTAACTGCATTTTAGATATCAGGATGACAGAAAAGTTCCTTCAGCTCAACCAGGACAAAACTGAAGTTTGTGAACTGTGGTTCGGCCCACTCTGAAGAGAGTAAACCAGGCTAAACATTGGGGTACTTGATGTCCTCTGCTACCTGCACAGGGCGCTGGCTCACCTGGAGATCGCCGGAAGCGTTGTGTGACTCATGTTTTTTGCTTCACCAGCTCGTTCAACACCATCCAACCGGTGCTGCTGCGGGGGAAGCTGAAGGAAGCTGGAGTGGATGGACTAAGGTCCTTTGGAGTATGCCGGCCGATATCAAGGACATTCTATGATGCTGTGGTAGCCTAAGCTGTCCTCTTTGCTGTTGTCTGCTTGGGAGTGAGCAGCACTGACCGCGATAAGAGACTAAACAAGCTGGTCAGAAAGGTTAGCTCTGTCCTGGGCTGCCCTCTGGACTCTGTGGAGAAGGTGTGTGAGAGGAGGATGTTGGCTAGATTTACATCCATCATGGACAACACCTCCCACCCACTGCACCAGACTGTGGAGTGGCTGAGCAGCTCCTTCAGCAGCAGACGGACACATACTCAGCGTAGGACGGAGCGCTACCGCAGGTCCTTCATTCCCACTGCTGTCAGACTGAACCACTCATCTGTACAGTCTTAATACCTTTTCCCATTTTGCACCAAAAATGTAAATATGTGTATTGGTGTATACTTATATTTGGATTTGCTGTGATGCATGTTTCTCTCTCTGCCACTAAGTGCACCTTAACCAATATTGAGAGTAGCTGTGACAAGTGAAAGTCTAGGTCTAGTCATCAGTCCTGAGCGCACAGAGAGGAACTGGTTTTAAAACGTAAATCATTCTCTTTTTATCCCTCTGACAAAGTAAAGGACCTCAGAGTTATCTTTAATAATAACGTTAAAAACATAACCTGGATGGAGTTCTTTTACCTCAGAAACATTTCGAGACAGACAGACAGATAGATACAAACGGACATTGTGAAATTTTCCACGTAAGGAATGTTGATGGAACTGCGGTACCCTTTCTAGTCAGATATGTAGCTGTTGCAGTCAGCTGAATCTTCTGCCTTCAAATCGGGGTGAGGGTAGTGGGCCAGAGATTATTCATTCCTTCATCATCCTAACCACTTAGTCCTAAGAAAGGGTTGCGGGGAAGCCTGCTAGTCCATCACAGGGCCACACAGAGACAAACAACCACTCATGCTCACACTCCTAATTTTGGAGTAGCCAGTTAACCTAACGGTTAGTAGGTTACAATTAACCATTAGGTTAGTTAGTCACTAATGGTTAATAATGATTGGGAGGAAGCTGGAGTACCCAGAGAGAACACTCGCATACACGGGGTGAACATGCAAACTCCACACAGAAAGACCACTGTCCAAGCATCTCCCCAGCTGAGGGTCAAACCAGCGACCTTCTTGCTGTGAGGCCACAGTGCCAACCACCATGCCACCGTGCCAGATATTATACGCTGCTTATTTGACTGTTTGATACTGTGGATGAGATGGATAAAGTGTTTCTTCAGAGTCTCTTATCTACTGGTATTTGAGGTAATTTGTACCTACACGTAATATAAATGAGAGGTGTTGATGGTGGTGGTGGGCGGAGTCAGTAATATCATTAACAAGCACGCCTGAGTGACAGAATGTGCAGCACCTGTTTACTGGGACATACCTGATTACAGATGATCCAACGATGTAGGGGTCACTTCAACTCAGTTAGGTTCAGCTGAGTCCAGTTCAGTTAAACTCAGTACAGCTCAGTTTAACTGAGTTGAAATCAACTCACTTCAGTTCAACTCAGTTCAATTAAATTAAGTTCAGTTCAACTGAGTTCATTCAGTTCAGCTCAGTTAAGTTCAGCTGAGTCAGTTCATTTCAGTTCAACTCAGTTCAATTAAATTAAGTTCAGTTCAACTCAGTTCATTCAGTTCAGCTCAGTTAAGTTCAGCTGAGTCAGTTCATTTCAGTTCAACTCAGTTCAATTAAATTAAGTTCAGTTCAACTCAGTTCATTCAGTTCAGCTCAGTTAAGTTCAGCTGAGTCAGTTCATTTCAGTTCAACTCAGTTCAATTTAACTGAGTTCAGTTCAGTTCAACACAGTTCAGTTCAGTTCATACCATTTTTACTTTTACAGTTGAGTACAATATATTTTAATTGCATTGACCTCAAAGTAAATCATCTCAAATGCAGGAAAACCTAAAGTACGAAATTTAAAAACTTTTTCACACTATGTTATGTGTTTATAACAGGAACAAATCCTCTCAGTTCTGCAGCCAATCTGTGAATTAAGACAAATATCATACAGTTACTATCTAAATATTAAGTTTCCCAAAATTCAGAGCCATGTGGAAACCTCTGGGTTCCCTTCATGAGGCGTTTAAATGGACACAAAGTCTGGGCAGTTTAAACTTTTAAGAAATGGGTTAAATCACTAGAAACCATTTATAAAAACACAATCCATTTTTTTTATTGTATTGCTTTTACAGTTATATTTGTTTTGTGTATTTTAATGAAATGTGATGCATAAAAGCAACATTTTGATTGATTTATCATGTATGAGGTGATCATCCAGAATCACAGTGAAGGATGGAAGCAGACAGATGAGTTCCAGGAAAGATGAAATCTGAACCAAGCATTACTGCTCAGGTTCTGATTTGCTGCTGGAGATGGCATCTTGTTGCTGATCTTTGATTGGTCAGATTTGGAAAAGAGAGAGCTCATGTGGATGGTAGGGGAGGGAGGGGGTATAAATTGTAAATGAAAATAGTCAGAGCAAGACATCTACAGTCAGCAGACATCACAGATCAGCTGGTTTACAGGAGCAACATGACCAGTGAGTATCTTCCTTCAGTCTTTTCATTATTTATGTGTATGATAGAGGATGTTTAACTCCCCATTGTAGCTTGTTTGATCTCAGCAGTTATTTGCTGTCAGAAAAGACCTTTAATAGGAAACTACTTATGTTTCTGATTTTGAGAGGTTTGGAGATCAACCTTTTAGATTTATGAGAAGAATTTTAAGAATTTCCTTTAAAAGTTTATGAACAAAGCAAATCCAGACTTTATTAAGCTTTTAAGAGGATGTTCCCTAAGGAGGAATCTACAGTACTTTGCTACTGATTTGATGAAGATTGAAGTAAATGTCTGATTAAATTATAGCACCAAGTTTTCACAGATAGAAATTTAAAACTATAAAACTCCACCTTTCTCAACTATTTCATCCAGTAATGTGTTTGTTCAGTCACAAACATTCATCAGACAAAAAGGTGAAGATACAATTGAGTGTCATCTGTAAAACTGTGACGTTTCAGATTGCTGTATAGTAACATGTGCTCTGGCTGGAGCATGTTAAAGAATAAAAGATGGCGTAGTGCTGACCTGAGTGGGACTCCGCACGTCAGTCGAAGGTTTTGTCTTCAGAGGACTTGAATCACTTCAGTTTTATGACCAAAAGTCTAGTTCTAGTCAGGTTTTCAACTTCAAACCATCAGGCTAAAGTTCGAGCTGTGATTTAAGATTTTCTGACTCTCACTAAACTCGTATTTTAAATTTTTTTATATTAATGATGTGAAATATTTTTCCTAAAGAAAAACCCCCAAAAAGTTAAACCGTTAAAATAAAAAGTTTTTCAATAGATTGCATTCTTTTTAGTTTTGAATTTCAGGATATGAAAATGAAAATCAGAGCACATTTATACAGTGAAAGAAAGAAATTTTGTATTTTTTCCTGAAAGTTCTGCATTTCACTATTATAATATTTAATATACAAATATACAATCCAGCAGTGTATACACCTGTGACAAAGCATCAACATGCCCAAAATCAGCATGTCTCATTTAGATAATGCTAAATTCAGCATTTAATATAGACTAATACCTTTTAGTTTGTGTTAATGTATAAAAATAAAATCAATTCAATATTTTCATAGATTGTCTTTCCATTAAACCTTTAATTTTGACAGTCCTAATAAAAACATCAAATTTATTTGGTTAAATGTGTATTAATTAAAACTGAATTTGAAAATAATAACTTTAATAAGAAAGAAAACAAAATCTGTCCCAGACAAGTTCAAACACTTTGTTTATGAGCAGTAGGTCAATAACACCTGCCAACAGGCACAGAGTCTATTTGAGAGTTACAAAAAACACAGAAAGGATTGTTCAATAAAATATTAGTTAATGGCTGATGTGTAAATGTCGGTATGTGGACCCTGTGGCTGTTGGGATGACTGATATCAGATGATGGATATAGGAAGTGTTCATGAGGTCAGTGATAAGATTACGATATAAAGTTCACACTCACATTTGTCCTTCATGCCAGTGAGGAGAGCAAGTGTTTTTAATGTCAGACCTTATGGTTTTACAACCCAACCAACCGGTATCAGAGGTAGGGTTAGGGGTTAGCACTTTAAAGGGACTGGGATAGAGATATTCGGCAGACTCAAGGCTTTCACACATCTACTTCGAATATTTCATCCAAATAATTTACATGGTAATACTTTTCTTGAGTCAGAAGCTGTGCTTCAATTACACTTAGAATGGTGCCAAACCTAAATATCACAATAAAAAAAAACAAAAAACAAAACAAATGGAAACGCCTACATTTTGAAAAAACTCAAATATCACTAAAAGGTTTTTATGCCCTCATGAGGTGGTTTTCCAGAAGTTTTGATAAAGAAACATATTGTAAAAGTGGCGGTAATTCACGTAAATGTGAAACACTTTTTCACATTTATGTGTCCCCGGACTTGATGTGTGGGGTCATGTGGCCAGTTTATTTCTGGTAAAGATGGCGCGGTGTGAAACAAACGACAGCAAATTTCAGAGTTTTACAAGGAATTAGACCTATGGTCATGAGCTGTGGGTCGTGACCAAAAGAACGACATCTCGTATACAGGCTGCTGAAATGAGTTTCCTCCGCAGGGTGGCCGGGCTCTCCCTTAGAGATAGGGTGAGGAGCTCGGTCATCCGGGAGGAGATCAGAGTAGAGCCGCTGCTCCTCCACATCGAGAGGAACCAGTGGAGGTAGCTCAGGCATCTGGTCAGGATGCCTCCTGGACCTCCCTGGTGAGGTGTTCCAGGCACGTCCCTCTGGGAGGAGACCCCGGGGAAGACCCAGGACACGCTGGAGGGATTATATCTCTCGGCTGGCCTGGGAACGCCTCGGGATCCCCCCGCAGAGTTGGCAAATGTGGCTGAGGAGAGGGAAGTCTGGGCTTCCCTGCTTAGGCGACCCAGCCCCGGACAAGCGGTAGAAGATGGTATGACGGACTTTATGTGAATAGACAGATTTGTAGATAATTCACCTCCAAATTATTCACAATTTTTTGGCATTTATTTGAATCGGTCCCAGTGTGTAAAGGCATTCAGACTTAACAGAGCGAACATGGAGCATCACATAGACCAGCGGTGTCCAGCTCTGGTTATCGAGGGCCACAATCCTGCAGGTTTTCCATGTATGTCTGTTCCAACACACCTGACTGACATTAATCAGTCACTGACCAAAATTTTATAGACTGACATTTAGCGAAAGCCAGCTCTGTTGGAGCAGCGGTTCTTGAGGACCAACTTTGGGCACCCCTGACATACTGGGTTTGTACTGGACATACTTTATGTACTGAATTTAAATGAAGCCTCCATTTAGTGATCATGTCATATTTTCTGTGTGAATGCTGATTTCCAGCAGTCAAATGATCAATAACAGGAATTACAACTACAGACCTCTGTAATGAGTTTTAATTCATAATTACTTTCTCGTGAATCTTTATTATTATTATTACAGGTCCGATATTTTACAGTTTTTCAGCTGTTTCATTTAGGTGTCAGAGGTCAACAACGCTATTTTCAAAGTGTGTTTCCCTCAAATTCAACCTTAATTCCAGAAGTTGCTTGACTGAGAGCAGGCTGAGAACAGACATTTAAAGGTCTCTGAACCTTATACTACCTGCTAAACAACATCACTACTTTGTGGAACATGTCAAAGTAACATTACTTTTTTTTTTACTAACAGTTGGAGAAGCTTGCTATTCATAACATGTTGAGGATTTTAAACTCTGAAAGTATTTTTCCTGCTTTACTTGGTAGTAATTTCAACTGTGTGTTATTACTGTTGAGTGAAAACTCATCATGATGTCTCCATCATTTACAGAGGACTCAGAGCTGGTGGTTGTTCTCATTGGGAGTACTGGAGAAGGGAAGACTTCTGTCATCGAAGCAATCCTGAAGAGTTCAGAGACAAACCAGACACCTTTTGAGACTCGGATCCACATAAGTACGTGTCGCGACTACCGCGTCAAGGTTGGAGGACATGACATGGTTTTCTTTGACACTCCTGATCTGTGTAACACAGAGATGACGGATATAGATGTGATAAAAGAGATCAAGACATGCTTCTCAAAAGGTGGTCGTCACATCTTCCTGTTCGTGCTGAAACTGGGAAAATTTACAAAAGAAAAGAAAGAGATGGTGGAGACGGTTAAAAGTACTTTTGGAGAGAATGTGACGGATCACATGATTCTGGTGTTCAGCGATGGAAATATTCCTCAGGAAAATAGAAAGCTCCAACCGAAATTCATTGGTGTCAAGGGGGAACTTCAAGACTTGGACAACAAGTGCAAAGGGAGACACGTGGTTTTTGACACGGAAGAGGAGGATCCGTCTCAAACTGCCGAGCTCCTGGAGCAGATTGGTATCCTGAACGGTGGCGGAGAGTGTTACACCTACAATATGCTGAAGAGGGCCGAGAGCAGAGTGGGACTCAGGAAAAGAGTTGCTCTGTCAGTTAATGGAAGTGCGCTGGCTGGAGCAGGTGTTGGAGCGGGGGTGTCGCACCTCATCTCGGGAATGCTGGGAATCGCAGGCGGCGCTGCAGTCGGAGCTGCAGTCGGAGGCATGGTGGGGGCTGTGGGGGTGGTGGTAGCACAGCACATATATGAAAAAATTGTGCTGCGCTGACGTCTCTGTACTCTGTCTTCATCAGTCTAACCATAAAACGGGTTCGAAATGAAAAATCTGCTTCCTGCTTTTGTCTCCAGATAGGAATAGATCAGAAAACTCAGAAGTCACATGACCCATTAATTTTTTTGTAACTCCTCCATTTAGAACGAATTTCATCTCAAAATTCAGCAGAATTAGGGGCGTGTCATTTTGATTGACAGGTACACAATATCCAGCTGCAAGAAGGCAGAATGTAGTGCAACTGCAGGTTTTAGCTGGTTACAGCTTTAGCTTTAGCCCACCGACCTTCGTTTGCTGGTTGGCTCCGGGTTAGCTTGGTTAGCTGTTAGCTACAGGCAGGTCGGAGTTCAATAGACATCAATCACACCCCCCCCCAGACACTCACAGCCCCCGCTCTCAGCTTCACCTCTTTGCCCATTTTTGAATTTTCCAGCACATGTGATGCAGTCGAAATGGTAGCGGTCGTAACCTCCCAATGACTTTCAAATCAGCTCTTCAGAAACCTACAGGTGACGTTACATCTTTTACCGACAGTCTATTGGGAAAGGAGTTGCCATATCATTGTAAAAATTTATCCATTTATCAAATAAATGTGGTGATTTTTATCGGGATGTGAAAAGTAATGCATTAAAAAATTAAATTGCAGAAGTGACACACTGACTTTATAGAACATTAATGCATAAACCAGATGCGTATATATTAAAGACCTAAATTTGTCATTATGTCTGTGACTATGTTTGAAATTGATGCCTCCATGTACGAATGTAAGAGAATACAAATGGACCTTAAGGCTAACATTGGTAAAAATGCGTCAAATGGCAATATTTATGTATTTATGATGTGGCCACTGGCAGTGGAAGAACATTAGAGTTTGTGGGACATAACCGGCTTCCTGTAATCAGCACTTTATTGCCAATCGTCCAAGAGTACTAAAAAGAGATCAAAGTCGCACATGACTTTTGCTGGTTCCAGCTAGCGCTTCGGTCTGTTTGATTATCAAACAGAGCAAACAGTTCACACCTCATAAAATCATGTTTATAAAAAAGTAAATATTTATAGAGGTCAAAGGTCCATGAGTGTCCTGATGGAGCTTTAACCCGACCTGGCCCTCTTTACCCGGACCTAGTCCTCTTTAACCAGACCTAGTCCTCTTTAACCAGACCTAGTCCTCTTTACCCAGACCTAGTCCTCTTTAACCAGATGTAGTCCTCTTTAACCAGACCTAGTCCTCTTTAACCAGACGTAGTCCTCTTTAACCAGACGTAGTCCTCTTTAACCAGACCTAGTCCTCTTTAACCAGATGTAGTCCTCTTTAACCAGACGTGGTCCTCTTTAACCAGACCTAGTCCTCTTTAACCAGACGTAGTCCTCTTTAACCAGACCTGGTCCTTTTTAACCAGACCTAGTCCTCTTTAACCAGACGTAGTCCTCTTTAACCAGACCTAGTCCTCTTTAACCAGACGTGGTCTTTAACCTGACCTGGTCTTCTTTACCCAGATCTGGTCCTCTTTAACCAGACCTAGTCCTCTTTAACCGGACCTGGTCCTCTTTAACCAGACCTGGTCCTCTTTAACCGGACCTGGTCCTCTTTAACCAGACTTGGTCTTTAACCAGATCTAGTCCCCTTTAACTAGATCTAGTCCTCCTTAACCAGACCTGGTCCTCTTTAACCAGACTTGGTCTTTAACAAGACCTGGTCCTTTTTAACCAGTCTTGGTCTTAACCAGACCTGGTCTTTACCCTGACCTAGTCCTCTTTAATCGGACCTGGTCCTCTTTAACCAGACCTGGTCTTTAAACGGACCTGGTCCTATTTAACTATACCTGGTCCTCTGTAACCAGACCTAGTCCTCTTGAACCAGACTTGGTCTTTAACCACAGGTAATCCTGTTAAACCAGACCTGGTCTTTACCCAGATCTGGTCTTCTTTAACCAGACCTGGTCTTTACCCAGATCTGGTCTTCTTTAACCAGACCTGGTCTTCTTTATCCAGACCTGGTCCTCTTTACCCAGACCTGGTCTTTACCGAGATCTGGTCCTCTTTAACCAGACCTGTTTCTGTTTAGCCAGACCTGGTTCACTTTAACCGGACCTAGTCCTCTTTAACCAGACCTGGTCTTTACACAGACCTAGTCCTCTTTAACCAGACTTGGTCTTTACCCAGACCCAGTCCTCTTGAACCAGACTTGGTCTTTAACCAGACCTAGTCCTCTTTACCCAGACCCAGTCCTCTTTACCCAGACCTAGTCTTCTTTAACCAGATCTAGACTTCTTTAACCAGACTTGGTCTTTAACCAGACCTAGTCCTCTTGAACCCGGCCTGGTCCTCTTTTACCAGACCTAGTCCTCTTGAACCGGACCTGGTTTGCTTTAACCGGACCTGGTTCACTTTAACCAGACCTAGTCCTCTTGAACCCGGCCTGGTCCTCTTTTACCAGACCTAGCCCTCTTGAACCGGACCTGGTTTGCTTTAACCGGACCTGGTTCACTTTAACCAGACCTGGTCCACTTCCGGGGCTTGCACAATCCGTTTGACGCAGTATGAACACTAATCACACTAAAATCCTTGCAGGTCCACCTGAGAGATCACTACGGATCAAAGAAGAGGACTCTGGCCGACTGAAAGTGGAAGAACGTGAGAGTTTGTGGGACATAACCAGCTTCCTGTCCTCAGCACTTTACTGACAACTGTCCATGACTTTTGCTGGTTCCAGCTAGCGCTTCGGTCTGTTTGATTATCAAACAGAGCAAAGAGTTCAAACCTCATAAAAGCATGTTTATAAAAAGTAAATATTTATAGAGGTCAAAGGTCCATGAGTGTCCTGGTGCAACTGCCACCAGGTAGATCTGGATGGTCGTTGTGAAAGTTACTGCTCTGTGTTCTACATCGAGATCACTGCTAACCCTGTAATGCCAAACGGATCATATTTCATAAACAAGGTGAAAATACAGACATGTTCATCTTTAACCAGACCTAGTTCTCTTGAACTGGACCTGGTTTACTTTAACCAGACCTAGTCCTCTTTAACCAGGCCTGGTTTTTACCCAGACCTAGTCCTCTTTAACCAGGCCTGGTTTTTACCCAGACCTAGTCCTCTTTAACCAGACCTGTTTCTGTTTAGCCAGACCTGGTTCACTTTAACCGGACCTAGTCCTCTTTAACCAGACCTGGTCTTTACCCAGATCTGGTCTTCTTTAACCAGACCTGGTCTTTAACCAGACCTGGTCCTCTGTAACCAGACCTAGTCCTCTTTAACCAGACTTGGTCTTTAACCACACGTAATCCTGTTAAACCAGACCTGGTCTTTACCCAGATCTGGTCTTCTTTAACCAGACCTGGTCTTCTTTATCCAGACCTGGTCCTCTTTACCCAGACCTGGTCTTTACCGAGATCTGGTCCTCTTTAACCAGACCTGTTTCTGTTTAGCCAGACCTGGTTCACTTTAACCGGACCTAGTCCTCTTTAACCAGACCTAGTCTTTACACAGACCTAGTCCTCTTTAACCAGACCTGGTCTTTACCCATACCCAGTCCTCTTGAACCAGACTTAGTCTTTAACCAGACCTAGTCCTCTTTACCCAGACCCAGTCCTCTTTACCCAGACCTAGTCTTCTTTAACCAGATCTAGACTTCTTTAACCAGACTTGGTCTTTAACCAGACCTAGTCCTCTTTACCCAGACCCAGTCCTCTTTACCCAGACCTAGTCTTCTTTAACCAGATCTAGACTTCTTTAACCAGACTTGGTCTTTAACCAGACCTAGTCCTCTTGAACCGGACCTGGTTTGCTTTAACCGGACCTGGTTCACTTTAACCAGACCTAGTCCTCTTGAACCCGGCCTGGTCCTCTTTTACCAGACCTAGCCCTCTTGAACCGGACCTGGTTTGCTTTAACCGGACCTGGTTCACTTTAACCAGACCTAGTCCTCTTGAACCCGGCCTGGTCCTCTTTTACCAGACCTAGCCCTCTTGAACCGGACCTGGTTTGCTTTAACCGGACCTGGTTCACTTTAACCAGACCTGGTCCACTTCCGGGGCTTGCACAATCCGTTTGACGCAGTATGAACACTAATCACACTAAAATCCTTGCAGGTCCACCTGAGAGATCACTACGGATCAAAGAAGAGGACTCTGGCCGACTGAAAGTGGAAGAACGTGAGAGTTTGTGGGACATAACCAGCTTCCTGTCCTCAGCACTTTACTGACAACTGTCCATGACTTTTGCTGGTTCCAGCTAGCGCTTCGGTCTGTTTGATTATCAAACAGAGCAAACAGTTCACACCTCATAAAATCATGTTTATAAAAAGTAAATATTTATAGAGGTCAAAGGTCCATGAGTGTCCTGGTGCAACTGCCACCAGGTAGATCTGGATGGTCGTTGTGAAAGTTACTGCTCTGTGTTCTACATCGAGATCACTGCTAACCCTGTAATGCCAAACGGATCATATTTCATAAACAAGGTGAAAATACAGACATGTTCATCTTTAACCAGACCTAGTTCTCTTGAACTGGACCTGGTTTACTTTACCCAGACCTAGTCCTCTTTAACCAGGCCTGGTTTTTACCCAGACCTAGTCCTCTTTAACCAGGCCTGGTTTTTACCCAGACCTAGTCCTCTTTAATCGGACCTGTTCCACTTCCAGGGCTCCCACAATCCGTTTGACACAGTATGAACACTAATCGCACTCTCATGCGGACCAAAGAAGCGGACTCTGGTCCGACTGAAAGCCAGGGTCTGAGAGAGAGGTAAGTGAGAGGCGCAGGTAAGTGATGCGGCAGTGACGTAAATTTTGCGAGACGGCAGATCTTGTCAAGGCGCGTTAAAACAAAAATTCATTTTACATCATATTCTTGCCAATATAATCTTAAAACTGTTTCTGGAAGCAAACAATTAAAAAGTCTTATTCAAGGTAAACTCTGGAGCAAAGCGAGGAGGATCTCACCAGCTTGTCGGAGTTTACTGACGAGTGTTTCAACCGCATCGTCATGGGCAAGACAAGCCAAACACCGACTCCGTCTGCGCCCAGATCCGCTTCAACCTCCAAGAGAAGCCGGAAAGAAGACTCGCCCGGAGCGACGTCCTCTAACGGGGACGACACCTCGGACATCCTGATGTCCATTGACAAAAATCTCTCCAGCTTCGACGCTCGTCTGGGCCTGTTGGAAGTTCTCCACCGGGAGTTTCAGTCGCTGCGGGAGTCGCTGAAATTCAGCCAGAAGCAGGTGGAGTCTCTGGCCGCAGAGAACGCCAGCCTCAGGGAGACGGTGACTTCTCTCAACGAGGGAATGACTCGACTCACAGAGGAAAATAAGAAAATAAAGGAAACGGTGATCGATCTCCAGGCGCGCAGCATGAAGGACAACCTGGTCTTCGCAGGAATCCCGGAGCAACAAGAAGAGGATCCAGAGCAAACAATCAGATCCTTTATCCAAACCAAGCTGAAGCTACCCGAAGACGCGGTGAGGAACATCGCATTTCACCGAGTTCATCGCTTAGGTGGGAAAAGACCGGACAGCCGCAGACCCAGACCGATTGTAGCCAAGTTCGTGAGCTACAAGCAGAAAGAGCAGGTGAGGGATCGAGGTCCGGAACTCCGCGGGACCGATTTTAGTGTAAATAATCAGTTTCCCAAAGAGATTCTGGAGAGACGCAGGGTCCTGTTTCCCATCCGGAAGAAGCTCAGAGACGAAGGATCCCGTGCAGTCATCGCCGTGGACAAATTGTTCGTCAATGGACAGCTTTACCGTGACAAAAATACCACCCCCTGGCTCTACTAACCTCAGGTAATATCTATCACTCATACAGCTAATTATTGTTCAATTTACATGTTAATCTGCTATAAGCACATTAATTATGGTCATCCAGAACTGTACATTTACTGCCAGTCTTTGTAAATTTGCTGTTGTTGTTGCTTTTGTTTTGTTTTGGTTTTGTTTTTTGGCCTCCCCCCCCCCCCCCCCCCCCCCCCCCCCCTTTTAGGGCTTTTGTTTTTGCTCTTTTGTTTGTGCTATTTCTTTCTTTTTATGTGTAGTTGTAGTTGTTTGCTTTTCTCACTCCTTTCCTTTCTAGCTGCTCTTTCATTCTATTATGCCATACCAACAATAATAGGTAGGGTACGCACGTACATCCACATGACACAGACACTAAATGTCATGCACATAACACACCTACAACACAGAGCACGTTTAATCACATCAACACTCACCCCCAACTCTCACACACACTCTAAGCATGTGGACAGACATATAGGAACATTGTACACACAGATGAACTTATATACGCACACAATCTACACGCAGCATGCATGCATTAATGTGGGCTTGCACACACACAAACACACACATACTTTTATAGAAACACTTCAGTAGCTTGAGCATGACCACCCTGAGGTTTGTTACGTGGAATATACGGGGAGCTGGTTCCAGGGAGAAGAGGTTGAAGGTGTTTAGCAGATTGAATGATCTACAGGCAGACATTGTCCTGCTACAGGAGACTCATTTATTAAAAACAACAGCTAACGTACTCTCTACAGTACAGTTCCCTCACGTGTACTCGGCCTGCTTCAACTCAAGACAAAGAGGAGTAGCCATTCTGATAAACAGGAAAATTCATTTTACTGCTAATAATATAATTTTAGACCCAGGTGGAAGATTCATAATAATGACATTATCTATCCTAAACATGAAGTTATGCATTGCAAATATTTATGGCCCAAACACTGATGACCCCTCCTTTTTTCATTCCTTCTTCTCCTTACTATATGATCACCTTGATAATACACTTATCATTGGGGGCGACCTCAACATGACCTTAAACTCTGGGATGGACAAGGGGGGCGGAGCAGGGAAACATAGGGTCTGGCAGTCAGCAAGAGTTGTTAAACAATATATGGAGGATTTTGGTCTTTGTGATGTCTGGCGCTCACAACACCTCACTGCTAGAGAGTACACTTACTTTTCATCTGTCCACCACTCATACTCCAGAATAGACGACTTCCTCACTAACAGCTCTATGATGTACAATATCTCAGAAACTAAAATCCATTCCATCACTATCAGTGATCACGCACCAGTATCATTTACCCTAATGAATGAGAAAACTAAACCATCTTATAGCAAATGGAGACTTAATACATCATTACTTAAAGATCCATTACTTATCAGTTACTTCAAACGGGAGTGGTCTTTGTATATAGAAAACAATGACATACCAGGAACATCAGCATGTGTTCTTTGGGAGGCAGGAAAAGCAGTCATGAGAGGGAAAATAATTTCATTTTCATCACATAAGAAAAAGAAGGAGAGTTAGAAAACATCTGAACTAGAGCTTAAAATAAAATCACTAGAAGATGCCTACAAGGCTTCTCCAGAAGAGCAAGTTCTGAATCACATAAGAAAGGCTAAACTAGAGCTGAATGAAATAATTAACCAAAAAACCCAGTTTTTGCTACAAAGACTTCGCTTAGAGAATTTTGAACATAGCAACAAATCTGGAAGATTTCTCGCAAATCAATTAAAAGCAAACAAGGAGAAAACAACCATCTCCTCTGTTAACGATTCAAGAGGAAATATCCTCCATGATCTTGATGGAATAAATGACACATTTAGGGATTTCTATAAAACATTATATTCCTCAGAAACAGATCCATCAGACAACAGCATTGAGGAATTTCTCAGCTACCTCAATCTTCCAAAGTTACAACAGGATCAGGAAATGGTTTTGGACACACCCATTTCAGTAGGGGAACTACATGAAGCTTTAAAACACATGCCCAGCAATAAAGCTCCAGGACCAGACGGTGTTCCAGTTGAATATTATAAAGAATTTTGGTCTATACTAGCACCCACTTTTTATAAAATGGCTTCAGAAATTAAGGAAAAAGGTCGAATATCTCAAAACATGAATTTGGCTAGTATTACAGTAATACTAAAACCAGGAAAAGACCCCAAACTCCCATCTAGTTATCGTCCAATATCACTAATGAACGTAGATCTTAAAATAATCAGTAAAGTTTTTGCTACAAGACTAGAAAAAATAACTGCACTTATCATACATCCTGATCAAACAGGATTTATCAAGGGACGACATTCCACCACTAATACGCGCAGACTAATAAATCTAATTGATTATGCCACCATACATAACCTGGAAACTACAATAATCTCTCTAGATGCTGAAAAAGCATTTGACAGGGTGAACTGGAAATTCTTATTTGCAACATTAAGAAAATTCGGGTTTGGCTCATCGTTTATCGACTGGATAAAGATACTGTATAGCAATCCAAATGCATGCGTCAGGACAAATGATCAAACTTCTCACAGCTTCAGATTGCAGAGAGGCACCAGACAAGGCTGTCCACTCTCCCCCTCACTTTTTGCAATCTTTATTGAACCCTTAGCAGCTAGCATTAGACAAAACAAAGACATTAAAGGCATTAACTGTAGAAATATGGAGCATAAGACCAGTCTTTATGCTGATGATGTATTACTTTTCCTTCAAAATTCACAATCATCCATCTGTCAGACAATCGCACTCATCAATAAATTCTCATCAATTTCTGAATATTCCATTAATTGGTCTAAAACCACCGTTCTACCCATCAACTGTTCCTTCCATAATACTCCTGACACTGCTTTACAGTCAGGAGATATTAGATACTTGGGAATAAACATCTCACCCAGACTGTCAGACCTTATAAAGCTAAATTATGTCCCTCTACTAAAAACAATTGAGGACGATCTCACACGGTGGAAATCTTTACCCATATCACTAATGGGAAGAGTTGCAACTATAAAAATGATGATTCTACCTAAAAATGATATGTTTTCAATGATCCCCATTAAACCTCCCTCCACCTGGTTTAAATCGCTGGACTCTAATGTTACTAGATTTCTCTGGAAAGACAAACCACCACGGATTAGTCTAAAAACACTCCAGAAGACTAAAGATAGCGGTGGCTTAGACTTGCCTAATTTCCAAAATTACTTTATAAGCAATAGACTACAATACATCTCTAAATGGCTTAAACCTAGCTATCTAGATGAACCATGGCTTAATATAGAAGAAGCTATGTGTGAGGATATGGCAATTTCAGACCTGCCATTTATCAGCACAGCTGTCAAACGCCAAAAATGCTTTAAAAGCATTAATATCAGCTCCTCACTAATGGCCTGGTGGGAATTTCTTAAACTAACCAAATCCTTGCTTATTCCATGCAAACTTACACCTATTTGGAACAATCCCGACATCCAGCAAAACCGGAAAATGATAAACTTCCCTCAATGGAAGAATAAAGGAATAAAACAGTTAGAACATTTAATAGAAAACGGGAACTTTCTCCCTTTTGATATAATTACTTCACGATATGAAATCAGCAGCACAAAATTCTTAGAATTGTTGTAGGTGAGGGGCTAGTAGGATCCAAAGAGCAGACACTTTGAGTACAGAGAGAGGTTTATTGAATTCCCACAGATTCCTGTGAATTCTTCCAGCGGAACTTTCAGAGACTGGCAGACTGGCGAGCATCAGGAGGCAGGCAGGGGAGCAAACGAACGAGCGGGCAGGCTTTCTCTGGCAGGGGGAAGACAGGACAGGTTACAAATCAGGGTCAAGCACAAGCAAGGTAAGCTGAGGCCGAGAGCTGGTTTACCACAGGGCAATCAACAATCTGGCGCTGGATAGCAGGCAGAGCTGGTCTTAAATAGGTGGTGCATTGATTGCTGAGATGTGGATCAGCTGCGCCTCCAGTTCCCAGCTGACCGCGCCCACCAGGGAACAGGAATCACCACAAGAATACCACCAACTTAAATCTATTATAGGTAAGGAATACACCCCTGATCAATTAAACTTGCAGCTACCTATCAGGGCTGCACAATTCTTAAATCTCAATGCCCCGAAACTGTTATCCAAAATATATAGATTACTATCAAAGCTAGACGATTCCATATGTCTCCCAACTTCTAAATGGGAAGCAGACTTATCCAGTAACTTTGACCAAAATGAATGGTCACAAATCTGTTCAAATACATTTACAATGACTAAGAATTCAAACATGCAACTAATACAATTTAAAATTCTGCATAGAAGTCATTATACAGGACACAGGATGTTCAGGATGGGTCTGTCACAATCCAACATCTGTCCACACTGCACTGGCAACACGACTGACAGCTACTACCATGCTTTGTGGTCTTGCCCACCTGTCCAGGAATTCTGGTTTCAGGTATGTAAAGATCTGTCAAATTGCTTCAAATGCAACATCCCTACAAACCCCAAACTGGGCCTACTGGGTTACTTGGGTGAAATTAACATAGAATTTAATTCTGCAAACTTAATCCTCACCAGTTTATGTATCGCAAAGAAAACTATCCTTCTAAACTGGAAAAGCAAACAAAGTCTGTGTATCCAGCAGTTCAGAAATCTCTTATTAGATCAATCAGTATAGAGATGATGTCTGCCTCCTCAAGGGATCAATCAGCTGAACTTCATTCCCTCTGGTCCCCTGTGATCAGCTCCATCACTTAGTATGGGGGGAGAATGTGACCTTATTGCGCTCGGGGTTGGTGGCCGGTTGGGGGTCTCTGGGGGCTGTGGGTCTGTGGTGGGCTTCTGGGGGGGGGGGGGGGATTTGACTGCTCCACTGCTGGGGTTGCTGGGTTTCTAGCCCTACGGTGGACCTGGATGGGCCAGCGGCTGGAGTTGCCACGCGGCGGCGGGGCGAGGTCGCTGGCGGGTGCTGGGTTGGCGGGCTTGACTCCGTAACGGGCGCCTGTGCCGCCGTGGGGTGGGCTGGGCAGGGTCCCGGGCTCCGGTGCCCGGGGTTGTCCCTTGTCTCTTGGGGGTGAGGGGTCGGCTTGTGCCGTGGGGGGGGGGGGGGGCTGGGCTGACCTGGACCTGCCGCTGCGGCGGCGGGCAGGTACGTGCTCTGGTGCCTGGTTGCGACCCTGGGACTTGGGGAGTGGGGGGTGTTTGATAGTGTGGATGGGATGTGTGTGTGTGGATGGGTGTGTGTTGAGGACTGGTGGCGGTACATAGGTGTGTGGATGTGTGTGGGTAGGAAAGTGTGATGATGCGTGTGTGGGGGGGAGTGGCGGTGGTGCATGTGTGGGGGGGGGAGGGGGGATGGGGCAGGGGTGTATGTATGGGGGAGTGGGTGGATGTGTGTGGTGGGTTGGTGGATAAGTGTAGATGTGCTGGATGGGGGGGGGGGGGGATTTGGATGTGATGTGGGGGTCAGGAGGATGGTTTTGAGGGTGGGCTGAATGTGTGTGTGGGTGGACCTGTATGTGTCGGGAAGTGTGTGTGTGTGTGGCTGTAGGTGTGTGTGCTGAGACAGTGGCGGATGTGTGTGAAAGTGCTGATGTGTGGACAAGGGGGGACTTCATGTCCCCAGGTGGGGGTGTCCTCTGTGAGTGAGGGGGCGGTGGACAATCGGTCTGGGATTCCCCTTCTGCCGCCCCGCCTCCTCTTTGTCCTCATGCCCCCCCTTCTGCCGCCCCGCCTCCTCTTTGTCCTCATGCCCCCCCTTATGCCGCCCCGCCTCCTCTTTGTCCTCATGCCCCCCCTTCTGCCGCCCCGCCTCCTCTTTGTCCTCATGCCCCCCCTTCTGCCGCCCCGCCTCCTCTTTGTCCTCATGCCCCCCCTTCTGCCGCCCCGCCTCCTCTTTGTCCTCATGCCCCCCTTCTGCCGCCCCGCCTCCTCTTTGTCCTCATGTCCCCCTTCTGCCGCCCCGCCTCCTCTTTGTCCTCATGTCCCCCTTCTGCCGCCCCGCCTCCTCTTTGTCCTCATGCCCCCCTTCTGCCGCCCCTCCTCTTCTCTGTCCTCATGCCCCCCCTTCTGCCGCCCCTCCTCTTCTCTGTCCTCATGTCCCCCTTCTGCCGCCCCGCCTCCTCTTTGTCCTCATGTCCCCCTTATGCCGCCCCGCCTCCTCTTTGTCCTCATGTCCCCCTTATGCCGCCCCGCCTCCTCTTTGTCCTCATGTCCCCCTTCTGCCGCCCCGCCTCCTCTTTGTCCTCATGCCCCCCTTCTGCCGCCCCGCCTCCTCTTTGTCCTCATGCCCCCCCTTCTGCCGCCCCGCCTCCTCTTTGTCCTCATGTCCCCCTTCTGCCGCCCCTCCTCTTCTCTGTCCTCATGCCCCCCCTTCTGCCGCCCCGCCTCCTCTTTGTCCTCATGTCCCCCTTATGCCGCCCCGCCTCCTCTTTGTCCTCATGTCCCCCTTCTGCCGCCCCGCCTCCTCTTTGTCCTCATGCCCCCCTTCTGCCGCCCCGCCTCCTCTTTGTCCTCATGTCCCCCTTCTGCCGCCCCGCCTCCTCTTTGTCCTCATGTCCCCCTTCTGCCGCCCCGCCTCCTCTTTGTCCTCATGCCCCCCTTCTGCCGCCCCGCCTCCTCTTTGTCCTCATGCCCCCCCTTCTGCCGCCCCGCCTCCTCTTTGTCCTCATGTCCCCCCTTCTGCCGCCCCGCCTCCTCTTTGTCCTCATGCCCCCCCTTCTGCCGCCCCGCCTCCTCTTTGTCCTCATGTCCCCCTTCTGCCGCCCCGCCTCCTCTTTGTCCTCATGCCCCCCCTTCTGCCGCCCCGCCTCCTCTTTGTCCTCATGTCCCCCTTCTGCCGCCCCGCCTCCTCTTTGTCCTCATGTCCCCCTTATGCCGCCCCTCCTCTTCTCTGTCCTCATGTCCCCCTTCTGCCGCCCCGCCTCCTCTTTGTCCTCATGCCCCCCCTTCTGCCGCCCCGCCTCCTCTTTGTCCTCATGTCCCCCTTCTGCCGCCCCGCCTCCTCTTTGTCCTCATGCCCCCCCTTCTGCCGCCCCGCCTCCTCTTTGTCCTCATGTCCCCCTTCTGCCGCCCCGCCTCCTCTTTGTCCTCATGTCCCCCCTTCTGCCGCCCCGCCTCCTCTTTGTCCTCATGTCCCCCTTCTGCCGCCCCGCCTCCTCTTTGTCCTCATGTCCCCCTTCTGCCGCCCCGCCTCCTCTTTGTCCTCATGTCCCCCTTCTGCCGCCCCTCCTCTTCTCTGTCCTCATGCCCCCCTTCTGCCGCCCCGCCTCCTCTTTGTCCTCATGCCCCCCTTATGCCGCCCCGCCTCCTCTTTGTCCTCATGCCCCCCTTATGCCGCCCCCGCCTCCTCTTTGTCCTCATGTCCCCCTTATGCCGCCCCGCCTCCTCTTTGTCCTCATGTCCCCCTTCTGCCGCCCCGCCTCCTCTTTGTCCTCATGTCCCCCTTATGCCGCCCCGCCTCCTCTTTGTCCTCATGTCCCCCTTCTGCCGCCCCGCCTCCTCTTTGTCCTCATGTCCCCCTTATGCCGCCCCGCCTCCTCTTTGTCCTCATGCCCCCCTTCTGCATGTGGTGAGTTGGTCCCCTCTTGGGTCGGTGATGACTCTCTGGTTAGAGTCGCCGAAGGCTCTGGTTCCGGGGATGGCTGCCCCTGGCTGGTCCTGGTCCTTGGGAGGATCTGGGAGGGGGGGCATGCCTAGTGCCGCGGGCAGCTCACCTTCTGGAGGAGGGTGAGCTTTCCTCCAGACTTAAATCCCTCGACCCCTCTTCCTCCCCGCTCCCCATCACACACAGGCAGGGTATTGGGAGGTTGTATGTAATGGGGTGTGTCTGTGTTGGAGGAGTGAGGGTGTGTGTGTGTGTGTGTGTGGGGGGGGGGGGGGGGGGGTATATGCTGAGTCAGATGTGTGAGTGAGGGTGAAGCTGGCGGTCTGGGGATCCTGGTCCTCCGTCGGTGTGGGCTGTGCCCTCTGCCTGCGGGGACGGGGGGCTGCTCACGGGCTCTTGGGGCCCTGGGGCCTGCGCTCTGTCTGCCCTGGGGGGTCGGTGCCCGGTGGGATCGGCCTTTGCTGGCCTGGGCCTGCTGGGGCCTGTTCCCCCTGACTGCGGGGGACTCTGGTTGGGGACCTCCTTCGCCACCTCCTGGGCGGATGCATGGCTGACTCCGGAGTGGGGGGGTTGGGGTCTGTGCCTGGAGGTGACTGTCGGTTACCCGGGTCTCTGGGTTCTCCTGGCCTTCCTCTAGCCCTAGGCGGGCGGGGTCACATTGGCATGATCTCTCCTCTCTGAACACGTTCCACTCTGAATGTTCTGCATGAATGTTCTGCATGTGTCACAGTCACTGAGTCATCCAGCAAGTCTATTCATTAACAGCAGGTAGCTCTCTTTCTGTCTTTTTGACTTAACTTGCTACTTTCTGGTCCTCCTGATTGTCAATGGTTTTGTTCTCCACAGGGACCATGAATCTAGAGTTGGCTTGTGTGAGTGTATATATTTATGTGTGTGGGTGGGTATGTGTGTGTACATATGTATGTATGGATATGTATGGATATGTATATATGTATGTATATGTGTGTATTTGTATGTGTGTGTATATATGTATGTATATGTATATATATATATGTGTATATATATATATATATATATATATATATATATATATATGTGTGTGTGTATGTATGTATGTATGTATATCTATCTATATGTTTGTATGTATGTATGTATATGTGTGTATGTATATATGTGTGTGTATGTATGTGTATGTGTGTGTATATGTGTGTATGTCTGTATGTATATATGTATATATATAATGTATGTGCGAGTGTATATACATATATATGTAGGTGGGTATGTATGTGCATATACGTGTATGCATTGATCTCTTTTTGTTTTTTCTGTTCTCTTTTCTGTTCTCTTTCTGTCCCTTTCCTGTCCTTTCCGGTCGGGTCCAGCAGCATAAACTCTGTAAAACAAACTATTATCCAAAGCAAATAGAAAAATAAAATAAGAATCAAGAAATACAAGGGGATCATTACATCTATAAAAGTTCCCCTTGGCAAAATAAATTTGCTCAACAGAACACAGCATCCAGAACATCAGTCTGCTTGCTTAAATGCTGGACAAGACAAAAAAAAAAAAAAAAATGAAAGCCAGGGTCTGGGTTGGCTTGCAGACAGATCAGACCAGTCAGAAAGTGACGTCTCCTGTTTGAGAGGAAAAATGAAGCCAACAGCATGGGTTCAGAAAAGCCGGAACACAGACCTGCACAGGTCCAGTTTTGCCGGCGACCCGACCACCTGCCTGATGTTTAATCTGTGATTTCTACCTGTTAGACTGTCAGTGTGTGGGTAGTGTGTGTGTGTGTGTATGTGTGTTTCGCCCCGTGGTGAGCAGCTGTTTTAACTATGTCTCGTTGTCCAGCAGGTTTGGTCCGATTCAGTTGAGTCCAGTTGAAACACAAACCAAAAGAAGGTGGGAAATCCGCCGAATCAGACCGAGATCTCTGGACTGTTGTGGTGTCAATGCCCCCTTAAAGTCATAAAAACTGATCAGATGTGAACAGAAACATAATAATAAAGGCTCTTAATACAGAAGGTTTATTAGTAAAACAGGTTTTCTAGGAAAGAAAAGGAACATCAACAACTTAAAGATTTAATCCAAATAAAGATTCAAACTTGTGAATTAGTACATTTTTTTCTTTTGCACATGAAAAATCTGTTTCCAGTTCCTGGACTGCAGCAGTTTTTCTTGTTTCCATGTGTTATAACGATCATATAAAACCCTTCAGTCACACAACGAGAGGAGAGTCTGAATATCAGAGCAGATCCTGCAAATGATAACAGAATGAAACCAGAAAGATCTTCTCATCATTTCAACAAAAACAAGCTCCCTTTGGCTGAAGGACTGGTCTGTGGTTCCACCGTCAATAGGAACCCAACAGACCTGGATCTGTTCAGTCAGAGCAACGCTGCCCTCTGCTGGCCACAGGCGGAAACACACATTCCAGACTCCACCTGCAGGTCTCCAGATGATGCAGGAGGTCCTACAGCAGGGTAATCAGGTCCTTCCTGGACTTCCTCCGTCTTCTTGCTGATGATCATCATCTGGATGCTGTGGCGGCCTGGAAGAGCCGACCCAGCCAGCTCAGATTCGTCAGCGTCAAAGTGGTCCAGCGGGACCTGGACACAGTTCAGTTTCCATTTGTGGAGCAGCATCTGGATGGACCAGTCGGAACTGGAAAAGAGGTGAGATGGAGAAACCATGATCAGACAGAAACACCAGAGCAGGCAGGTTGTGTTTCCACAGAGCAGAGACCTTCTCAGCTGGTACGTGGTCCAGAACTGGACACGCGGGTTTTTCCTCAGCAGGGAGACAAACGTCACCAGGACGTCCTCAAAGTCTGAAACAGGTAAGATCTGCTCAGCGTCACGGCAACATGAACAGGTTGAAGACGGAGAGACACGTCTGTCTGGAGCCGAAACGTCACCGGGACGAGTCCTTCACACAGGAAGTCCACCGTCCTGCATCCTGCATCCGTCCTGCATCCTGCATCCATCCTGCATCCATCCTGCATCCATCCTGCATCCGTCCTGCATCCTGCATCCTGCATCCATCCTGCATCCATCCTGCATCCATCCTGCATCCGTCCTGCATCCTGCATCCGTCCTGCATCCTGCATCCATCCTGCATCCATCCTGCATCCATCCTGCATCCTGCATCCATCCTGCATCCGTCCTGCATCCATCCTGCATCCATCCTGCATCCTGCATCCGTCCTGCATCCTGCATCCGTCCTGCATCCTGCATCCATCCTGCATCCATCCTGCATCCATCCTGCATCCTGCATCCATCCTGCATCCATCCATCCATCCTGCATCCGTCCTGCATCCTGCATCCGTCCTGCATCCTGCATCCATCCTGCATCCATCCTGCATCCATCCTGCATCCTGCATCCATCCTGCATCCATCCAGCATCCTGCATCCATCCTGCATCCATCCGTCCTGCATCCTGCATCCATCCTGCATCCATCCTGCATCCATCCTGCATCCTGCATCCATCCTGCATCCATCCAGCATCCTGCATCCATCCTGCATCCATCCGTCCTGCATCCTGCATCCGTCCTGCATCCTGCATCCATCCTGCATCCATCCTGCATCCATCCTGCATCCATCCTGCATCCATCCTGCATCCGTCCTGCATCCTGCATCCATCCTGCATCCTGCATCCATCCTGCATCCATCCTGCATCCTGCATCCATCCTGCATCCTGCATCCATCCTGCATCCGTCCTGCATCCGTCCTGCATCCTGCATCCATCCTGCATCCTGCATCCATCCTGCATCCATCCTGCATCCTGCATCCGTCCTGCATCCATCCGTCCTGCATCCTGCATCCATCCTGCATCCGTCCTGCATCCTGCATCCATCCTGCATCCATCCTGCATCCGTCCTGCATCCATCCTGCATCCGTCATCCATCCTGCATCCTGCATCCGTCCTGCATCCTGCATCCATCCTGCATCCGTCCTGCATCCATCCTGCATCCTGCATCCATCCTGCATCCGTCCTGCATCCTGCATCCGTCCTGCATCCGTCCTGCATCCTGCATCCATCCTGCATCCTGCATCCGTCCTGCATCCTGCATCCGTCCTGCATCCGTCCTGCATCCTGCATCCATCCATCCTGCATCCTGCATCCATCCTGCATCCGTCATCCATCCTGCATCCGTCCTGCATCCGTCCTGCATCCTGCATCCATCCATCCTGCATCCTGCATCCATCCTGCATCCTGCATCCGTCCTGCATCCTGCATCCGTCCTGCATCCGTCCTGCATCCTGCATCCGTCCTGCATCCTGCATCCATCCATCCTGCATCCTGCATCCATCCTGCATCCGTCATCCATCCTGCATCCATCCTGCATCCATCCTGCATCCATCCATCCTGCATCCATCCTGCATCCATCCATCCTGCATCCATCCATCCTGCATCCATCCTGCATCCATCCATCCTGCATCCTGCATCCGTCCTGCATCCGTCCTGCATCCTGCATCCATCCATCCTGCATCCTGCATCCTGCATCCGTCCTGCATCCGTCCTGCATCCTGCATCCGTCCTGCATCCGTCCTGCATCCTGCATCCGTCCTGCATCCGTCATCCATCCATCCTGCATCCGTCCTGCATCCGTCCTGCATCCTGCATCCATCCATCCTGCATCCTGCATCCATCCTGCATCCGTCATCCATCCTGCATCCGTCCTGCATCCGTCATCCATCCATCCTGCATCCTGCATCCATCCTGCATCCATCCTGCATCCTGCATCCATCCTGCATCCTGCATCCATCCTGCATCCATCCTGCATCCTGCATCCGTCCTGCATCCTGCATCCGTCCTGCATCCATCCTGCATCCTGCATCCATCCTGCATCCTGCATCCGTCCTGCATCCATCCTGCATCCTGCATCCGTCCTGCATCCTGCATCCATCCTGCATCCATCCTGCATCCTGCATCCGTCCTGCATCCATCCTGCATCCATCCTGCATCCATCCTGCATCCGTCCTGCATCCTGCATCCGTCCTGCATCCGTCCTGCATCCTGCATCCGTCCTGCATCCGTCATCCGTCCTGCATCCATCCTGCATCCGTCCTGCATCCTGCATCCATCCTGCATCCTGCATCCATCCTGCATCCGTCCTGCATCCATCCTGCATCCATCCTGCATCCGTCCTGCATCCATGCTGCATCCATCCTGCATCCGTCCTGCATCCATCCTGCATCCTGCATCCGTCCTGCATCCATCCTGCATCCGTCCTGCATCCATCCTGCATCCATCCTGCATCCGTCCTGCATCCATCCTCCATCCTGCATCCATCCTGCATCCTGCATCCGTCCTGCATCCTGCATCCATCCTGCATCCGTCCTGCATCCTGCATCCATCCTGCATCCGTCCTGCATCCATCCTGCATCCATCCTGCATCCGTCCTGCATCCTGCATCCATCCTGCATCCGTCCTGCATCCATCCTGCATCCTGCATCCATCCTGCATCCGTCCTGCATCCGTCCTGCATCCGTCCTGCATCCATCCTCCATCCTGCATCCATCCTGCATCCTGCATCCGTCCTGCATCTGTCATCCATCCATCCTGCATCCATCCTGCATCCATCCTGCATCCTGCATCCATCCTGCATCCATCCTGCATCCGTCCTGCATCCATCCTCCATCCTGCATCCATCCTGCATCCTGCATCCGTCCTGCATCCGTCATCCATCCATCCTGCATCCATCCTGCATTCGTCCTGCATCCTGCATCCATCCTGCATCCATCCTGCATCCGTCCTGCATCCATCCTGCATCCATCCTGCATCCGTCATCCATCCTGCATCCATCCTGCATCCTGCATCCATCCTGCATCCATCCTGCATCCGTCATCCATCCTGCATCCATCCTGCATCCATCCTGCATCCGTCATCCATCCATCCTGCATCCGTCCTGCATCCTGCATCCATCCTGCATCCGTCCTGCATCCATCCTGCATCCTGCATCCATCCTGCATCCGTCATCCATCCATCCTGCATCCATCCTGCATCCATCCTGCATCCTGCATCCATCCTGCATCCATCCATCCTGCATCCATCCTGCATCCTGCATCCATCCTGCATCCGTCATCCATCCATCCTGCATCCATCCTGCATCCATCCTGCATCCTGATTCCATCCTGCATCCATCCTGCATCCTGCATCCATCCTGCATCCTGCATCCATCCTGCATCTGTCATCCATCCATCCTGCATCCATCCTGCATCCGTCATCCATCCATCCTGCATCCGTCTTGCATCCGTCCTGCATCCATCCTGCATCCGTCCTGCATCCGTCCTGCATCCATCCTGCATCCATCATCGATCCTGCATCCATCCTGCATTCATCCATCATCCATCCTACATCTGTCCTGCATCCATCCTACATCCATCCTGCATCCATCCTGCATCCGTCCTGCATCCATCCTGCATCCGTCCTACATCCATCCTACATCCATCCTGCATCCATCCTGCATCCGTCCTGCATCCGTCCTACATCCATCCTACATCCATCTTGCATCCATCCTGCATCTGTCCTGCATCCATCTTGCATCCATCTTGCATCCATCCTGCATCCATCATCCATCCTGCATCTGTCCTGCATCCATCTAGCATCCATCCTGCATCCATCATCCATCCTGCATCCATCATTCATCCTGCATCCATCCTGCATCCATCCTGCATCTGTCATCCATCCATCCTGCATCCATCCTGCATCCGTCATCCATCCATCCTGCATCCTGCATCCATCCTGCATCCGTCATCCATCCATCCTGCATCCATCCTGCATTTATCCTGCATCCGTCTTGCATCCGTCCTGCATCCATCCTGCATCCGTCCTGCATCCGTCCTGCATCCATCCTGCATCCATCCTGCATCCATCATCGATCCTGCATCCATCCTGCATTCATCCATCATCCATCCTACATCTGTCCTGCATCCATCCTACATCCATCCTGCATCCATCCTGCATCCGTCCTGCATCCGTCCTGCATCCATCCTGCATCCGTCCTGCATCCATCCTACATCCATCCTGCATCCGTCCTGCATCCGTCCTACATCCATCCTACATCCATCTTGCATCCATCCTGCATCTGTCCTGCATCCATCTTGCATCCATCCTGCATCTGTCCTGCATCCATCTTGCATCCATCTTGCATCCATCCTGCATCCATCATCCATCCTGCATCTGTCCTGCATCCATCTTGCATCCATCCTGCATCCATCATCCATCCTGCATCTGTCCTGAATCCATCCTGCATCCATCCATCATCCATCCTGCATCCGTCCTGCATCCATCCTGCATCCTTCATCATCCATCCTGCATCCATCCTGCATCTGTCCTGCATCATCCATTATCCATCCTGCATCCATCCATCATTCATCCTGCATCCATCCTGCATCCTTCATCCTTCCTGCATCCATCCTACATCCGTCCTGCATCCATCCTGCATCCGTCCTGCATCCATCCTGCATCCTTCATCCTTCCTGCATCCATCCTACATCCGTCCTGCATCCATCTTGCATCCGTCCTGCATCCATCCATCATCCGTCCTGCATCCATCCTGCATCCATCCATCATCCATCCTGCATCCATCCTGCATCTGTCCTGCATCATCCTGCATCCGTCCTGCATCCATCCATCATCCATCCTGCATCCATCCATCATTCATCCTGCATCCATCCTGCATCCATCCATCATCCATCCTGCATCAATCCATCATTCATCCTGCATCCATCCTGCATCCATCCATCCATCCTACATGCATCCATCCCACATCCATACTACATCTATCCTACATCAATCCATCATCCATCCATCCTACAAACGTCCTAGATCCATCAAACCATTGTATGTGAGAATGAAATAAATCTGGATGAAGATGGATGTTTGTTCAAACTCCCTGCGACCTTCGGGATCGTAGAAGACGTCCGAGCCCAGGATGACGTCTAGTTTGGGAAGCATCAGAAGTTCCGGTGAAACTTCCCCCCAGCTGAGGCCCAACACGGAGACACCCTGCAGGCCGTTGGCCTCGCAGCTCCGCCTGCAGTTCTGCAGACACAGCGGTTTGTCTGAAGCGTCGGACAGGATGACGTCGGCACCGCAACGCGCCGCCACCACACCAGGCAGACTCACACCTGCACCCAGCTGAGGACAGACAGGATTCACCAGCTTTACAGTACATGTCTCACACAGCAGAGGACAGAGGGTGGTTAACGCTCTTCTACAAAAACAGTCCAGGAGTTTGCATGTGTAGACTCTTCCCAGACACGGAGGACACAAAGTGAGGGAGGTATATACGACACTGCTGTATTATATAAAACCAGCTGTAGATGAAACCATTTCCAGAGATGAAATTAAAGGAAGTGAGGATTACTGAGGATGTTCCTCCTGAAAAAAAACTGGTTTCATCAAAGACTCTGATTATGTGTCTTATTACTGTTAGACTTGGTTCTGCTTTAGCACGGTGGACGGCTGCCCTTTACTGGGCTGGTCCGAACACTGTGTTGGCATCTTGGATCAGGTAGTCTTGTGGTAGTCCTGTAGTCGCATCTGTCTGATAAGACTCAGTATTGACTAAGCTTATATTAGACGGAGTGATGTTTGCAGTTTCAAAATAAAGTGATTTTATGAATTTTATCTTCATCCTACAATGATTAAATTCTGAATAACTCTTTCGCTCAGACTCCCATCATGCTGGAAGTGATGTGGAAATGTGTTACCATGGAAACTAGTCTCATCCCTCCACAGTAAGAGTCAGATAAAATGTAAATCTAATGTTATGAGCTGCACATGACCTGTTTTTTACATGATAAGTGACAGAATAAAACTCCTGAGTGTCCTGGGACTCACCTCCAGCACCGTTTTGCCTTTCAGATCATCTCTGTGTGCCCACACATACTGCGCCAGAACCACCGCACACGGCCACACATACATCCCGTACTGTGGGTCCAGAACCTGAACAGAGGTCCACCATCAGATTCACCAGGAAGCAACAAACCACATGGCAACACCCAGTTCAGCTGCTGCTTTATGTTTTAAACGCATTTACACAAAAACCTCATCAAAATAAAAGGAAATAGTAGATGTTTATGATCGCCAGTTTCTCTAAATTTATATATTTTCATGTCTTCATTTATTGGTACACATTAGATGACACTAATTACATTTTTTTATTATTTTGTTTTTTTATAATCTTTTTTTTTCTATGACAGCACAACATAGCAACTCTTACACAGGATATTCATTCATGTAAAAGCAACAGCTTAATATTCATAATAATGAGTTTATGGACACAAACAGACCTCAGGTATGGAGACAGAAAGTGTCTCTCCTTTGCTTTTCTTGTCATCAAACGTGAAAACTTTATAAGCTATGTTCGCTGCTTCGTTCCCACTATGCTCCATTTTAAAACTACATAATCACATTACAACTTTAAGACTATGCTAATTTTTTAGATAGATGGTCTAAGTTCAGACATTGCTTTCATAATATTGAGTTTATTGCTAACAACGTTTTTTTTCTTCTTCCGCGTTGACCAAAACACAGGAAGTGTACATCTAACAAGCCAATGAAATCAACGGGCGGGAAGCGTCAGTCCGTAATGTGACCAATCAACGAGTTCGTTGTGAAGCCACTTTAACCAATCAGTTGCCAGCTTTCATTAGAGGCGGGCAGTAATTAGGTAATCAATTGCATTGTGTGTAGCGCTGTCAGCTAGGTTAGCTACCTCTGCTGTAACTTTCTACCAAAGTTCACATCGCGGGCAGGTTTTAAAACATTTCCAGCTGTAAACTGGAGGTTTTCAACACATCACACAGCGTTTGGTTTTAACAGACACTTAACTCTGAGGGTTCACGTACAGTGTAGCTAGCCTGGTGTGAGAACAGGCTTGTGAATGTGTTTCTACGGGAGCCCCGGCTTAGCTTGGTAGCTAGCTGAGCAGCGACAACAATCAGGAGGAATGAACCATAAAAGCAAGAAGAGGATTAAAGAAGCAAAACGGAGCGCAAGGCCGGAGCTGAAGGACTCATTAGACTGGACGAAGCACGGTTATCATGAGCATTTTGACGTGTCACCCCGCACCGTCAAGGTAATTGTCAATGAAGCTTAAAGCTAAGCTAATAGCGGCTATCGAAGCTAAGCTAAGAGGGGCTATCGAACTAAACTAACAGTGGATATCGAAACTAAGCTAACGGCGGCTACCGACGCTACGCTAACGACGGCTGTCGACGCTACGCTAACGGCGGCTTTCGACGCTAAGCTAACAGCGGCTATCGACGCTAAGCTAACATCGGCTATCCGCCGCTCGGCAGGAGTGCAGCTTGTCACGTAGACCATGTAGGTGCCGGTGTTACGAAACACACCGTTTCCCGGGACATCCCGGGAAAAAGGGTTTAATCTAAACTCTTTTTCACTTTCATACAATGTTATTTTGGTTTTATTTGACAGTATGAACCGATCTTATTCATTGTCACGTCATTTTACCTGCAACACAGTGAGAGAAAGTTGGGATGGGTCAGTAATGAGCTGGGAAGAGGTTTAAAAACGTTTCTTGTAATGGAGATTTGGTCTAAAATATGTAATCAGAAGCTTCAAATGTTACTTCAAACTTTGCTGAGCGGAAACGAAGCCACATGTTTACCTGTCCAGAGGTGTTGGGTTTTTTTTTTTTTTTGTTTTTTTTGTTTTTGTTTTTTGTTTTTTATTTATTCATTTAGATTTTTACTGTGAACGGATAGAAAGTAAATAACTAATTTATATTCAATAAAATATATCAAATCTTTGTAAATCACAATTCTTAAGTGTCTTTTGAGATTTTTTTCTTTGGAACCAAGTGATGTGTAAACAAAAAAAGTCACAATTGAACCTTTTCACAAAATAAAATTCTGTGTGAACATAGTTTAGAGAAGATCTGAAGATTTGTTTTAAAAAGTTTCATGTGTGAAAGATTAAAAAAAAAATAATAATAATAAAATGAAAAGTTTGTAAGGGGTAAGGAGTTAATTTAGATCAGATTTATCAATAAGAGAATAAAGATTGGTAGCTTGGGCATTTTTTGATAGATTTTTAGCTTTTGTAAAATAGTTCATGTTTGAAGGCATTCCATGTTGGGGAGGATTTTGTGAACCGGCATTTATGTAACCGGTCCAGAGGTGTGAACATGTCTGGGCTCGTGGCTGGGACGAGCCATGACGCGGTCAACACTGGATGTACATGAGACAAAACCCTAAATGTTAGTTCATTTTATCTAAAATAAAGTCATGGAAAGTTAGTGGAATAAAATTCTCCATACCCTCCTAACCTCTTCTGGCTTGGGGTTGTATCACATGGCATTTCCTGCAGTATAAATCTAGTTACCATCTGATCACATGCAGTTGCTATAAAGGTGTTTAGGTTTAAAGGAAATTTAAATATTTCAGTCTAAATATAATAATTAAAAACTTTAAGGTGAACATTTGTGCACTATAATGCTTCCGTAAATATTTTATTCTTCATCCCAGTCTGAACCAGTTAGAGAAACAGAAACCTGCTGGTTGTGAAGGCTCTTCATTTTCTGATATCATTTACGCCCTTCAGACTGATACCATAGTCCAGTTATTGGTTCCCAGTTGCTCCCACTGGTTACTAGTAAGTCATGTTTTAATTAATAAATTGTATTGGATATTAATAATGTTCTTTGGACATGTGATTTAATAATATCCAAACTAGTTGTCATCAATCCCCAACATGGTCTCCAGGAACAGTTTCCAGGATCCTTGAAAGACTTTCCAAAACTATTCTCTGTATTTTTTTTTTTTTTTTAACATTTGTTCTGTTCTTTATCCAGATGATCCCACCCTGCTTCAGTAATGGTCAGGTCTGGGTTCTGGTGAGGACCCGCCCCTCCCATTAGACCCGTTTAGAAGATTAAAACAAAGTCTGGGATGAAGACTTGAAGGATGGTTGTGGTGGTTTCTGTGTGTTGTAGATGGACCCGGGTTACTAGACCGGTTAAAGGAGCCGTCTTTGTGGCGTGTTGGGTTTAAACAGACAGTCATGAATGTGATGGAAGTTATCTTACAAATGAAAGTAAATCCTGTAATAAATGTTGCAGGACAACGTGGAGCGTGTGGACACCCTCCATCTCAGCCCTGATGAGTTCATCCAGCGCTTTGAGCGGCCCTACAAACCCGTCGTCCTGCTCAACTGCCAGGAGAGCTGGCCCGCCAGAGAGAAATGGACCCTGGAGCGCCTCAAGCGGAAGTACCGCAACCAGAAGTTCAAGTGTGGCGAGGACAACGACGGCTACTCTGTGAAGATGAAGATGAAATACTACGTGGAGTACCTGGAGTCCACCAAGGACGACAGCCCGCTCTACATCTTCGACAGCAGCTACGGTGAACACGCCAAGCGCAGGAAGCTCCTGGAGGACTACGAGGTGCCGGTGTTCTTCAGGGACGACCTGTTCCAGTTTGCCGGAGAGAAGCGCAGACCGCCATACAGGTCTCGTGTTTCGGGTTTCACGTCTCGCACCAGCGTGAAATCATCCTTTCTAATCAGACTTTATCGCTTCTTCAGGTGGTTCGTGATGGGTCCGGCCCGTTCTGGTACCGGCATCCACATCGACCCGCTGGGCACCAGCGCCTGGAACGCCCTGGTCCAGGGCCACAAGAGGTGGTGCCTGTTCCCCACCAACACGCCGCGAGAGCTGATCAAGGTGACCCGAGAGGACGGCGGGAACCAGCAGGACGAGGCCATCACCTGGTTCAGCGTGGTCTACCCCCGCACACAGCAGCCCACCTGGCCCGCCGAGTTCAGGCCGCTGGAGATCCTGCAGAGACCCGGAGAGACCGTCTTCGTCCCTGGTCAGTGTTTGTGGACGTCTCATTAAGTCCTTAAAAGTCCAAATTTATTTACACTTTTATAAAAGTAAACACAAGACCAGAACAAAAAAAAAAACAATTACATATGAAATAAACAATTAGAGAAAACACATTTTAAAATAAAAATAAATAATAATATAAATAATAATAACAGAGAAATAAATACAAGAAAAAATGACAAAGTCATAAATAAGAAATTACAATTAAATAATAAATATATAATAGAAAATATAACAGTTATATAAAAATAAATACAGGAAAAATAATGAAAGTATAAAAACTAGAATGAGAAACTACAATTACATATTTAATAAATTAATCATATTTAGAAATATCAAATCAAAGATACTTTATTTATCCTCGGGGAAATTATACATCATTTTGAAATATAACAGTATTAAAATTTGATTAAAATAACAGTTTTAAAATATAAAATCTGATGCATAATTAATAGTAAATCAACTCATTTATTATATCAGAACCATTGAAGTAAAAAGACAGGAAGTGGTTTGTCCTCAGAGTTCATCCTCCCATAAACTAACGCTGCCTTTCTACATTCCTGCTGAATATGATAAAAGATTTAGTGATACGATCAAAGCATGAAAGAAATGCAACGAGTTGGCAGGATTCTGAGTCCTGGACCTCCAGGCCTGCAGGGTTGTGGACTGGTGTCGTTGTAGACCTGAGTCTTGTCTTGCAGGCGGTTTGTCTTCACCTGCTGCTCCAACTAACATCTAGAAAATCAGCTGCCGGAGCACCAAAACTCTCCTTAACTCTCCACTCTGCTGGCTTCAGCTCGATCAGCCCCCCCCCCACTTCCTCCATGTCTGGAAACAGCAACGGCTGAGCAGAAAGCTGGTCGTAAAGATTAGACGGGACTTACAGCAGCTGGAAGCTGACGCTGACCTGAAGTTGTGTTGGAGGCCAAACATCACAAACTTAAAACAGGAGGACGAGTCTCTGCTGCAGGTTTAGGAGACAGTCAGCTGTTCACATGAGAGATTCCTCCGCTGTGGGCAGACTGGAGTCCAGCGGGAGACTTGGATCTCTGCAGAGGGTTTAGGAACATCCGAAGGAGAACAGACAAGGCTTCAGGTGGAAATGGCGACAACATGGGAGAGATTCTAGGCACGCCATCGCCGCCTGGTTGTCCATGAGCGCAGGTTTGCTTTTCCTTTCCTGGAAGTGGTTTCCACGAGTCAGACATGTTTACTGGATCTTTATTTGTATCGTTTGTCTCTCCTGAAAGTAAATGTTGCAGTAAACATGGTGTTTAAAGCAGGAAGTAAGCGGTTTGTTGTTTCCATGGCGACGCTGCCAGCCCTGCAGCTATGACCCATTTTCAGCTCACGCCAACACAGCTACAACGAGGTCAGATTAACGCTCCAGGATTTAGACCGCGCCTGACCCGACTAACCCTGAACACAGACTTGACCCTGCCGTCTCCACGGAAACGCTCTGTTGGGGTCAGATTAGGATTATTTCTCACATGAATCATCAACACGTAACCACAACTGTTAGGAGGTCGCGTGTTTCCACGGCAAAACCTTCACAGCCCAAACAAACAAACAAACAAACAGGCCTCTTCTGTGCGTTTCCCCGCAGGAGGATGGTGGCACGTCGTGCTCAACCTGGACACCACCATCGCCGTCACCCAGAACTTCGCCAGCACCACCAACTTCCCCATCGTCTGGCACAAGACTGTGAGAGGACGACCCAAACTGTCCAGGAAGTGGTACCGGTAAGTTCCTGCTCCTCCAGGTGTGAGACGGGTCCACGCTGACCCGGAATCTGATGGCCGACACGTCCAGCATGCTGCAGAATATCACAGTTACAGCTGCCCTTTACCCAAATACGTCTTAGTTCTGACATGACTCCATGTCCGTTCAGCAGGGGTGGCAGTTCCCGGTCCAGAAGGTAAAAGTCCAGTCCGGCTGCTGCTCCAACCGAACCAGCTGAATTTAATGAGCAGAGTTTATTTTCCAGGTAAACGAGCCTGTTAGTGAAAACACCTGTTCTAAATGTACAGGTAGATCCAAAACATGGAAGGACTTTTACTTTCTGGACCAGGAATCGCCTCCTCTGCTCATCGGCGGGACATCTGGTGCCGTTGGTTCCTGTAACCGCCTTAAGCTGGTTCCATCCTCCATGATGAAGCTTTGTCTGCAGCAGAGAGGGGTCGCTGCAGGCGGCCATGTCTGCACGTTCACGCTGCCGGGTCAGGGTCGTTCACGCTGCCGGGTCAGGGTCGTTCACGCGGCCGGGTCAGGGTCGTTCACGCTGCCGGGTCAGGGTCGTTCACGCGGCCGGGTCAGGGTCGTTCACGCTGCCGGGTCAGGGTCGTTCAGGTGGCCGGGTCAGGGTCGTTCACGCTGCCGGGTCAGGGTCGTTCAGGTGGCCGGGTCAGGGTCGTTCACGCTGCCGGGTCAGGGTCGTTCACGCGGCCGGGTCAGGGTCGTTCACGCTGCCGGGTCAGGGTCGTTCACGCTGCCGGGTCAGGGTCGTTCACGCGGCCGGGTCAGGGTCGTTCACGCTGCCGGGTCAGGGTCGTTCACGCGGCCGGGTCAGGGTCGTTCACGCTGCCGGGTCAGGGTCGTTCACGCGGCCGGGTCAGGGTCGTTCAGGTGGCCGGGTCAGGGTCGTTCACGCTGCCGGGTCAGGGTCGTTCAGGCGGCCGGGTCAGGGTCGTTCACGCGGCCGGGTCAGGGTCGTTCAGGCTGCCGGGTCAGGGTCGTTCAGGCTGCCGGGTCAGGGTCGTTCACGCTGCCGGGTCAGGGTCGTTCACGCGGCCGGGTCAGGGTCGTTCAGGCTGCCGGGTCAGGGTCGTTCAGGTGGCCGGGTCAGGGTCGTTCACGCTGCCGGGTCAGGGTCGTTCAGGCGGCCGGGTCAGGGTCGTTCACGCGGCCGGGTCAGGGTCGTTCAGGCTGCCGGGTCAGGGTCGTTCAGGCTGCCGGGTCAGGGTCGTTCACGCGGCCGGGTCAGGGTCGTTCACGCTGCCGGGTCAGGGTCGTTCACGCTGCCGGGTCAGGGTCGTTCACGTGGCCGGGTCAGGGTCGTTCACGCTGCCGGGTCAGGGTCGTTCACGCTGCCGGGTCAGGGTCGTTCACGTGGCCGGGTCAGGGTCGTTCACGCTGCCGGGTCAGGGTCGTTCACGCTGCCGGGTCAGGGTCGTTCACGCGGCCGGGTCAGGGTCGTTCACGCTGCCGGGTCAGGGTCGTTCACGCTGCCGGGTCAGGGTCGTTCACGTGGCCGGGTCAGGGTCGTTCACGCTGCCGGGTCAGGGTCGTTCAGGCGGCCGGGTCAGGGTCGTTCAGGCGGCCGGGTCAGGGTCGTTCAGGCTGCCGGGTCAGGGTCGTTCACGCTGCCGGGTCAGGGTCGTTCACGCTGCCGGGTCAGGGTCGTTCACGCGGCCGGGTCAGGGTCGTTCACGCGGCCGGGTCAGGGTCGTTCACGCTGCCGGGTCAGGGTCGTTCACGCTGCCGGGTCAGGGTCGTTCACGCGGCCGGGTCAGGGTCGTTCACGCGGCCGGGTCAGGGTCGTTCACGCGGCCGGGTCAGGGTCGTTCACGCTGCCGGGTCAGGGTCGTTCACGCTGCCGGGTCAGGGTCGTTCACGCTGCCGGGTCAGGGTCGTTCACGCTGCCGGGTCAGGGTCGTTCAGGCGGCCGGGTCAGGGTCAGGGTCGTTCAGGCGGCCGGGTCAGGGTCGTTCAGGCGGCCGGGTCAGGGTCGTTCAGGCGGCCAGGTCAGGGTCAGGGTCGTTCACGCGGCCGGGTCAGGGTCGTTCACGCGGCCGGGTCAGGGTCAGGGTCGTTCAGGCGTCCGGGTCAGGGTCAGGGTCGTTCAGGCGTCCGGGTCAGGGTCAGGGTCGTTCAGGCGGCCGGGTCAGGGTCAGGGTCGTTCAGGCGGCCGGGTCAGGGTCAGGGTCGTTCAGGCGGCCGGGTCAGGGTCGTTCAGGCGGCCGGGTCAGGGTCAGGGTCGTTCAGGCGGCCGGGTCAGGGTCGTTCAGGTGGCCGGGTCAGGGTCAGGGTCGTTCAGGCGGCCGGGTCAGGGTCGTTCACGCGGCCGGGTCAGGGTCGTTCACGCTGCCGGGTCAGGGTCGTTCACGCTGCCGGGTCAGGGTCGTTCACGCTGCCGGGTCAGGGTCGTTCAGGCGGCCGGGTCAGGGTCGTTCAGGCGGCCGGGTCAGGGTCGTTCACGCTGCCGGGTCAGGGTCGTTCAGGCGGCCGGGTCAGGGTCAGGGTCGTTCAGGCGGCCGGGTCAGGGTCGTTCAGGCGGCCGGGTCAGGGTCGTTCAGGCGGCCGGGTCAGGGTCGTTCAGGCGGCCGGGTCAGGGTCAGGGTCGTTCAGGCGGCCGGGTCAGGGTCAGGGTCGTTCAGGCGGCCGGGTCAGGGTCAGGGTCGTTCAGGCGGCGGGGAAGCAGCAACTTTCCGGTTCATCCTTTTCCATGTTGACCACGCCCCCCTCAAATATCCGACCAATCCCACGATATTTCTCGGAGCCCCACAAGAAGAAACCTCTGCCAGCCTGATGTGTCGAACTGTCTTCAAACGCGTCCACGGTAGCAAAATGACGTCATTTGAGGATGGATGAAGCTTTCATGTCATCATCGGTTTCTCCCATCAGTGCAGAATCAGCGTCTTTCCTGTCAGACAGCTGCTGGTAACAACATGGACTCAGTACTGAGGAGCCATCCAGTTTGGATCTTCCTGCTGGTCCTGGTCCTGGTCCCTTCCTCCGTCCACTTTCAGACAAACATGCAGACAAATCGTTGCACATTGAACGATTAGAAATCTCGGAGTTTATTCATCCTGCACCTGCAGGCGGCGCCAAGCAAACCATTTAAACCAGAAATTGAAATGAAGCTGGTTTTTCCACAAACCTCACGTTATATCTGAGTCCGGCTGAGGTGGACGATCAGAGTCCAGATCACCTGGTCGGACCTGTTAAACCGAAGAACTTTATTCATCCCCGAGGGGAAATTCAGAGTCAAGCTCGTCCAGGCTTTGACATACAGACGTGTAACATTAGTGACAAAAGAATAATGCAGAACCAAGCAGAACTCCGCCCCGCAGCCAGTTTTACCGGCGCCGCCTTATAACAGGTAAGAGGGGTCAAGGGGAAAAGGTCATGTGACTCCGGGGCGCGGTCCCAGGTGCGGTGTCACATGCATCTGGATTTGTGCTTTCAGGATCCTGAAGCAGGAGCGTCCAGACCTGGCGGCGCTGGCGGACAAAGTGGACCTGCAGGAGTCCACCGGCATCGCCTCGGACAGCTCCAGCGACTCTTCGTCCTCATCTTCCTCCAGCTCATCCAACTCCAACTCAGACGTATGTATGAGACACGCAGGTGTCTACAGTCTCTGCGAGGACCGCTGTCCTGCAGGTTTGAGATGTTGTCCTGCTCCGACGACGTTCACAATGAGTCCCTCAGCCAATCAGCTCACAGCTCTGCACAGTGCAGTCAGGTGCGTTGGAGCAGGGAAACCTCTACAAGCTGCAGGACAGCGGGGACCCGGGTTGGAATCCCTGCCTCAAAGCAGGACCCGGATCAGGACTCGGATCTCACGTGGTCCTTTTGTCTCGGCCGCAGGCGGAGTCGGGCTCCGAGGGCGACGCCATGTCTCACCGCAGGAAGAAGCGCCGTACCTGCGGTGCGTCCGTCAACGGAGACACGACCAGCCAGGACGACTGCGTCAGCAAGGAGAGGAGCTCGTCCCGGTGACCTCCTCCCGGCCTCCGCTGGGGACTCCAGACCCCAACGGAGGGCCCCGCTGGGCTCTGGAGATAAGATGGCTGCCGCAGAGAGGCGAGGGGTAGATAAGGACGGGCGTCCTCCGGGGCGTGGACCTGCTGGAGACCCGCCACCACTGTGCTTTCCTACACTGATCACACACCTGTCCCTCGCGAGACGACTGGACCAGCTTGACGGGGACTCGCCTCATTTCCCAAGTGCAGGTTTTCAGGCGCCGTCATCGGCTACTTTGCACACTTTTCTTCTGATGCTGCGTTCCTGAAAGTCCCGCGGACGTAAATCCTCCTCCTCCGCTCAGACCTGCAGTTTCACAGCAGGAACCTGGTTTTAGAAGTCTCCCTCCTCCTGGTTTCAGGTCTTCATCAGCCCTGTTTACATAAAACGGTTCCATGTGTCCCGGCGTCTCCAGAGGAGCAAAGTGGGACGCATCGTCTGGTTACCGCTGTCAGACTCCAGGTCCCCATCTGGATCTGTGGTTCTGGGATGGATAGATGAAAACCCGTCTCCGTGTAGCTCCACATGTGGACACGCGACATCCCGCCCGCTGCAGATGTCCCGCCCGCCGCAGGCGTCCCGCCCGCCGCAGACGTCCCGACATCCCGCCCCGCTGCAGGCGTCCCGACATCCCGCCCGCTGCAGATGTCCCGCCCGCCGCAGACGTCCCGACATCCCGCCCCGCTGCAGGCGTCCCGACATCCCGCCCCGCTGCAGGCGTCCCGACATCCCGCCCCGCTGCAGGCGTCCCGACATCCCGCCCCGCTGCAGGCGTCCCGACATCCCGCCCCGCTGCAGGCGTCCCGACATCCCGCCCGCTGCAGACGTCCCGCCCGCCGCAGGCGTCCCGACATCCCGCCCGCTGCAGGCGTCCCGACATCCCGCCCGCTGCAGACGTCCCGACATCCCGCCCGCTGCAGGCGTCCCGACATCCCGCCCGCTGCAGACGTCCCGACATCCCGCCCGCTGCAGACGTCCCGCCCGCCGCAGGCGTCCCGACATCCCGCCCGCTGCAGGCGTCCCGACATCCCGCCCGCTGCAGACGTCCCGCCCGCCGCAGGCGTCCCGACATGCTGCAGACGTCCCGACATGCTGCAGGCGTCCCGCCCCGCTGCGGACGTCCCGACATCCCGCCCCGCTGCAGACGTCCCGACATCCCGCCCGCTGCAGGCGTCCCGACATTCTGCAGACGTCCCGACATGCTGCAGACGTCCCGACATGCTGCAGACGTCCCGACATGCTGCAGACGTCCCGACATGCTGCAGACGTCCCGACATCCCGCCCCGCTGCAGACGTCCCGACATCCCGCCCGCTGCAGGCGTCCCGACATGCTGCAGACATCCCGCCCCGCTGCAGACGTCCCGACATCCCGCCCGCTGCAGGCGTCCCGACATGCTGCAGACGTCCCGACATGCTGCAGACGTCCCGACATGCTGCAGACGTCCCGACATGCTGCAGACGTCCCGACATCCCGCCCCGCTGCAGACGTCCCGACATCCCGCCCGCTGCAGGCGTCCCGACATGCTGCAGACATCCCGCCCCGCTGCAGACGTCCCGACATCCCGCCCGCTGCAGGCGTCCCGACATGCTGCAGACGTCCCGACATGCTGCAGACGTCCCGACATGCTGCAGACGTCCCGACATGCTGCAGACGTCCCGACATGCTGCAGACATCCCGCCCCGCTGCAGACGTCCCGACATGCTGCAGACGTCCCGACATGCTGCAGACGTCCCGACATTCTGCAGACGTCCCGACATGCTGCAGACGTCCCGACATGCTGCAGACGTCCCGACATCCCGCCCGCTGCAGGCGTCCCGACATGCTGCAGACGTCCCGACATGCTGCAGACGTCCCGACATGCTGCAGACATCCCGCCCCGCTGCAGACGTCCCGACATCCCGCCCGCTGCAGGCGTCCCGACATGCTGCAGACGTCCCGACATGCTGCAGACATGCTGCAGGCGTCCCGACATGCTGCAGACATCCCGCCCGCTGCAGGCGTCCCGACATGCTGCAGGCGTCCCGACATGCTGCAGGCGTCCCGACATGCTGCAGACATCCCGCCCGCTGCAGGCGTCCCGACATGCTGCAGGCGTCCCGACATGCTGCAGACATCCCGCCCGCTGCAGGCGTCCCGACATGCTGCAGGCGTCCCGACATGCTGCAGGCGTCCCGACATGCTGCAGACGTCCCGACATGCTGCAGACGTCCCAACATGCTGCAGACGTCCCGACATGCTGCAGACGTCCCGACATGCTGCAGACGTCCCGACATGCTGCAGGCGTCCCGACATGCTGCAGACGTCCCGACATGCTGCAGGCGTCCCGACATGCTGCAGGCGTCCCGACATGCTGCAGGCGTCCCGACATGCTGCAGACATCCCGCCCGCTGCAGACGTCCCGACATGCTGCAGACATCCCGCCCGCTGCAGGCGTCCCGACATGCTGCAGACATCCCGCCCCGCTGCAGGCGTCCCGACATGCTGCAGACATCCCGCCCGCTGCAGGCGTCCCGACATGCTGCAGACGTCCCGACATGCTGCAGACGTCCCGACATGCTGCAGACGTCCCGACATGCTGCAGACGTCCCGACATGCTGCAGACGTCCCGACATGCTGCAGGCGTCCCGACATGCTGCAGACGTCCCGACATGCTGCAGACGTCCCGACATGCTGCAGACGTCCCGACATGCTGCAGACGTCCCGACATGCTGCAGACGTCCCGACGTCCTGCAGACGTCCCGACATGCTGCAGGCGTCCCGACATGCTGCAGACGTCCCGACATGCTGCAGACGTCCCGACGTCCTGCAGACGTCCCGACATGCTGCAGACGTCCCGACATGCTGCAGGCGTCCCGACATGCTGCAGGCGTCCCGACATGCTGCAGACGTCCCGACATGCTGCAGGCGTCCCGACATGCTGCAGACGTCCCGACATGCTGCAGACGTCCCGACATGCTGCAGACGTCCCGACATGCTGCAGACGTCCCGACGTCCTGCAGACGTCCCGACATGCTGCAGGCGTCCCGACATGCTGCAGACGTCCCGACATGCTGCAGACGTCCCGACGTCCTGCAGACGTCCCGACATGCTGCAGACGTCCCGACATGCTGCAGGCGTCCCGACATGCTGCAGGCGTCCCGACATGCTGCAGACGTCCCGACATGCTGCAGGCGTCCCGACATGCTGCAGGCGTCCCGACATGCTGCAGGCGTCCCGACATGCTGCAGGCGTCCCGACATGCTGCAGACGTCCCGACGTCCTGCAGACGTCCCGACATGCTGCAGACGTCCCGACATGCTGCAGACGTCCCGACATGCTGCAGGCGTCCCGACATGCTGCAGGCGTCCCGACATGCTGCAGGCGTCCCGACATGCTGCAGACGTCCCGACATGCTGCAGGCGTCCCGACATGCTGCAGGCGTCCCGACATGCTGCAGGCGTCCCGACATGCTGCAGACGTCCCGACATGCTGCAGGCGTCCCGACATGCTGCAGACGTCCCGACGTCCTGCAGACGTCCCGACGTCCTGCAGACGTCCCGACATGCTGCAGGCGTCCCGACATGCTGCAGACGTCCCGACATGCTGCAGGCGTCCCGACATGCTGCAGACGTCCCGACGTCCTGCAGACGTCCCGACGTCCTGCAGACGTCCCGACATGCTGCAGACGTCCCGACATGCTGCAGACGTCCCGACGTCCTGCAGACGTCCCGACATGCTGCAGGCGTCCCGACATGCTGCAGACGTCCCGACGTCCTGCAGACGTCCCGACGTCCTGCAGACGTCCCGACGTCCTGCAGACGTCCCGACATGCTGCAGGCGTCCCGACATGCTGCAGACGTCCCGACGTCCTGCAGACGTCCCGACATGCTGCAGACGTCCCGACATGCTGCAGACGTCCCGACGTCCTGCAGACGTCCCGACGTCCTGCAGACGTCCCGACATGCTGCAGGCGTCCCGACATGCTGCAGACGTCCCGACATGCTGCAGGCGTCCCGACATGCTGCAGACGTCCCGACATCCCGCCCGCTGCAGACGTCCCGACATGCTGCAGACGTCCCGACATGCTGCAGGCGTCCCGACATGCTGCAGACGTCCCGACATGCTGCAGACGTCCCGACATGCTGCAGGCGTCCCGACATGCTGCAGGCGTCCCGACATGCTGCAGACGTCCCGACATGCTGCAGACATCCCGACATGCTGCAGACGTCCCGACATGCTGCGGACATCCCGACATGCTGCAGACGTCCCGACATGCTGCGGACATCCCGACCCGCTGCGGACGTCCCGACGTCCTGCAGACGTCCCGACATGCTGCAGACGTCCCGACATGCTGCGGACATCCCGACATGCTGCAGACGTCCCGACATGCTGCGGACATCCCGACCCGCTGCGGACGTCCCGACATGCTGCAGACGTCCCGACATGCTGCAGACGTCCCGACATGCTGCAGACGTCCCGACGTCCTGCAGACGTCCCGACATGCTGCAGACGTCCCGACATGCTGCGGACATCCCGACATGCTGCAGACGTCCCGACATGCTGCGGACATCCCGACCCGCTGCGGACGTCCCGACATGCTGCAGACGTCCCGACATGCTGCAGACGTCCCGACATGCTGCGGACATCCCGACCCGCTGCGGACGTCCCGACATGCTGCAGACGTCCCGACGTCCTGCAGGCGTCCCGACATGCTGCAGGCGTCCCGACATGCTGCAGACGTCCCGACATGCTGCAGGCGTCCCGACATGCTGCAGGCGTCCCGACATGCTGCAGACGTCCCGACATGCTGCAGACGTCCCGACATGCTGCAGACATCCCGACATGCTGCAGACGTCCCGACATGCTGCAGACATCCCGACATGCTGCAGACGTCCCGACATGCTGCAGACGTCCCGACATGCTGCAGACGTCCCGACATGCTGCAGACGTCCCGACGTCCTGCAGACGTCCCGACGTCCTGCAGACGTCCCGACATGCTGCAGACGTCCCGACATGCTGCAGGCGTCCCGACATGCTGCAGGCGTCCCGACATGCTGCAGACGTCCCGACGTCCTGCAGACGTCCCGACGTCCTGCAGACGTCCCGACGTCCTGCAGACGTCCCGACATGCTGCAGGCGTCCCGACATGCTGCAGGCGTCCCGACGTCCTGCAGACGTCCCGACATGCTGCAGACGTCCCGACATGCTGCAGACGTCCCGACGTCCTGCAGACGTCCCGACGTCCTGCAGACGTCCCGACATGCTGCAGGCGTCCCGACATGCTGCAGACGTCCCGACATGCTGCAGGCGTCCCGACATGCTGCAGACGTCCCGACATCCCGCCCGCTGCAGACGTCCCGACATGCTGCAGACGTCCCGACATGCTGCAGGCGTCCCGACATGCTGCAGACGTCCCGACATGCTGCAGACGTCCCGACATGCTGCAGGCGTCCCGACATGCTGCAGACGTCCCGACATGCTGCAGGCGTCCCGACATGCTGCAGACGTCCCGACATGCTGCAGGCGTCCCGACATGCTGCAGACGTCCCGACATGCTGCAGACGTCCCGACATGCTGCAGACGTCCCGACATGCTGCAGACGTCCCGACATGCTGCAGGCGTCCCGACATGCTGCAGACGTCCCGACATGCTGCAGGCGTCCCGACATGCTGCAGACGTCCCGACATGCTGCAGACGTCCCGACATGCTGCAGACATCCCGACATGCTGCAGACGTCCCGACGTCCTGCAGACGTCCCGACATGCTGCAGACGTCCCGACATGCTGCGGACATCCCGACCCGCTGCGGACGTCCCGACATGCTGCAGACGTCCCGACATGCTGCAGACGTCCCGACATGCTGCGGACATCCCGACCCGCTGCGGACGTCCCGACATGCTGCAGACGTCCCGACGTCCTGCAGGCGTCCCGACATGCTGCAGACGTCCCGACATGCTGCAGGCGTCCCGACATGCTGCAGGCGTCCCGACATGCTGCAGACGTCCCGACATGCTGCAGACGTCCCGACATGCTGCAGACATCCCGACATGCTGCAGACGTCCCGACATGCTGCAGACATCCCGACGTGCTGCAGACGTCCCGACATGCTGCAGACGTCCCGACATGCTGCAGACGTCCCGACATGCTGCAGACGTCCCGACGTGCTGCAGACGTCCCGACATGCTGCAGGCGTCCCGACATGCTGCAGACGTCCCGACATGCTGCAGACGTCCCGACGTGCTGCAGGCGTCCCGACATGCTGCAGGCGTCCCGACATGCTGCAGACGTTCCGACATGCTGCGGACGTCCCGACATGCTGCGGACGTCCCGACATGCTGCAGACGTCCCGACATGCTGCAGACGTCCCGACATGCTGCAGGCGTCCCGACGTGCTGCAGGCGTCCCGACGTGCTGCAGACGTCCCGACATGCTGCAGGCGTCCCGACATGCTGCAGACGTCCCGACATGCTGCAGACGTCCCGACATGCTGCAGACGTCCCGACATGCTGCAGACGTCCCGACGTCCCGCCCGCTGCAGACATCCCGACATCCCGCCCCGCTGCGGACGTCCCGACGTCCCGCCCGCTGCGGACGTCCCGACGTCCCGCCCCGCTGCGGACGTCCCGACATCCCGCCCGCTGCGGACGTCCCGACATCCCGCCCCGCTGCGGACGTCCCGACATCCCGCCCCGCTGCGGACGTCCCGACATCCCGCCCGCTGCGGACGTCCCGACATCCCGCCCCGCTGCGGACGTCCCGACATCCCGCCCCGCTGCGGACGTCCCGACATCCCGCCCCGCTGCGGACGTCCCGACATCCCGCCCGCTGCGGACGTCCCGACGTCCCGCCCCGCTGCGGACGTCCCGACGTCCCGCCCGCCGCGGACGTCCCGACGTCCCGCCCCGCCGCGGACGTCCCGACGTCCCGCCCCGCCGCGGACGTCCCGACGTCCCGCCCCGCCGCGGACGTCCCGACGTCCCGCCCCGCCGCGGACGTCCCGACGTCCCGCCCCGCCGCGGACGTCCCGACGTCCCGCCCCGCCGCGGACGTCCCGACGTCCCGCCCCGCCGCGGACGTCCCGACGTCCCGCCCGCTGCAGACGTGTCCACAGCCTGGACAGAGAGACGGGTTCTCTTCCTGTCGGTTGTGGTTCAGTTGTGCGAAGGTCGAGATGATGAAGGTGCATCATCTTCCTCCTCCTCCTCCGATCAATTCTTTCTGCCTTTGACGTGTTGGTCTCACTGAAGACACGTGAAGACGTTTCTGACATCTTTTCCTGTAACGTTGGAGACATTCGGAGCGTGTTGCTGCCAACCAGACTACCGGAGACGTCTCGCTGGACGAGGACGTGGTGGGGGCCGATGATGGGGGCGGAGCTTCTGCAGCTGAACCTTGTCCTCTGCGTAGACATCCAAGTGCCTGCACGCGTCCGCCGCGTTCCTGTTTTTAATGTCCCGAAGAGGACGTAAAGGCACTCGGCCCGTCACTCCGTGCCTTCGCCTGAAGCTGTCCGCCTCGGCGCGTCACCTGAAGCGACCTGCACGCTGGAGCTCGGTGAGGAAGAGGAACATCTTCCTCGCTGATGTGATCAGTTTCTTTTTGTTGCTCAATAAAACTTTTCTATAAATCACAACGTGGTTTTGTTTCATTCACTTCAATAATCTGACTGAAATCATCAAACATCCCAAAATATCGACAAAAATCAGATGATTCGTAACTTTCTAAACAGATTTATCGGACACCTGTCAATCAAGAAGACACGCCCCTAATTAAGCAGCGTTGCAGGTGAAATTACTCCTCTGAGAAGCAATGATATGGACCATCGAAGTTCGCTGTGTTCTGTCGAGATGTCTGCTCGAAACGTGGACAGAATCCACGGACCAATCAGCTGCCAGACGGATAAAAGTACCGCGTCACATGAAAAGTAGTTCAATTTATTTTATCCACATATTTGTGAATTAATAGTTATGATTCCTCAACAGGGTAAATCAGCATCCAGGTCCATTAATTGAAATCATGAAAAACGAGTTGAATTTTGTGTTTAAAAAAACAAACCTGAGGTGAAAGTTTCATGACGTACAGCCGCCAAACCTCAACACGAATGTCCAGCTGTTTGGCGCGGCCATGAGGGCAGCGTGGACTTACGGACGTGTCCTAACGGCACGTGATGATGATGAAGGTGATGCTAGCGCGTCTCCGGGAGTAGGAGGAGATGATTGAATGCCAGCTCGGCAGCTGCCGCTTGCTTTCTCATCTCGGTCTGTTGGCATTTTGGGAAGATTGTGCCGGTTTGAGCACCAACAAGAACATTTAGTTTTAAATGTCACCGCCTGATGTGAACGCAGGAGCTGAACTGGTTTGGACGGTCAGGTTAGCTAGCAACATGCTTGACGATGAACAATGGTCACTCCTAACAGCAGCTAGCTTTCAGCCTCCCAACATGGCGGCGTGGCGTCACTAAGAACGGTACCTTATCTAATCGGTTCGGAGTTATTTACAAATAAAACCAAAATATTTAGAATTTTGTTTTAGTTCATAATATCTGAGCCTCCTTTTCATCCACAGCCTCCGTGATTCGATATGAGATTTCACCAAACCATAAATGTGCTAAAAATAAATGATTGGATCAAATCAAAGATACTTTAGCCATCTTGAATTTCCCCTCCGGGATAAAATAATTAGTGTTAAACCAGTCAATGTGTAATCAGTAATAAACTTTATTGTCCCTGCTACGTCGACAGTACATGAACAGCAACAAACACCACGGTGAGACACGTGCGGCGCCAATAATCAGAATGAAATAAAACGTATATAAATTCAACCAGTCGTGTAAAAGTTTCATTAATCTGCAAGAATAAAACCAACTAAATAAATAAATATGAAGCTTTTCTGAACCTGCCTCAGGATGTTGATGCTAATTAGCCAGTTAGCTGTTATCCTGCATGCTTACAAACGTCCATTAATATGCACCGTCCCTCAAAAATAAAGAAAGATAAAAATGTTCGAATCTAGTTTGATTTTTATCAGGATCAAATCTGAACAGTGTTACAACAAGGTGCAGTTATATGTAAAAAACCAAGATCCATCTCCTGTTCTCACTGCTTATCTGCCCAACTGGTTCTTTCCCAGTAAAGATGGATTAACAAACTGGAAATACCAGAAGAATAAAAGCAAAAAAAAAAAAAAACATGCAACGTTCCAACAAAGTGAAGGTGTGAAAGAAAAACAGAATAGAAACATCCAGCAGGTTACAGACATTATGAGGAAATACATCGTCGTCCGACTTCAGCTCTACGTCTTCACGTAATTATAAAGATTAAACTGGGGCACAAACTGGTGCTGAGTTATCAGGGTCAAAACTAGGAAAACAATCAACTCTTAAATCTCCTCTCTGCAGAGATCTGCTGCAGGCATGTTTCCCTTCAGAAACACACCTGAGTCACTGGACTTGTGCAGAACTTCAGCTGAATCAGGTGTTGCAGATATCTTCAATACCTGCAGGACACCGAGTTGCTGATAACTGGAGCTGTGTTCATGAACGAGCCGGTTCAAAGAACCGAGTCTTTGTAGTGTCATCGGATGCAGTGACACGCCTGACACAAATCAGTGCCTCTTTAACAGGCAGGTGCAGAGAAAGACAAGTTGTTGGAGAAACTTTTCATTTGAATCAACTGTGTTGTAGCAGGGAAGCACTAAAACCTGCAGCATGATAGCTCACGGGGACCGGAATTGGAGATGAATAGAGTAGATAATTTGATAGGTTAGAGTTAGTTACTGCCTTATTGATCATGGAAGAATTATGGGAACTCTGTGCTTACAACAGTAAAAACAGTAATAAAATATAAAGTAAAATTAAGCTGCCATAAAAACTAAAGGGGAATTTAAATTCATTTCATTTGTCTATTTAAGAATTAATGTACATTTTCTTGCAAATATACAAGATCATTGCCAAATTTCCAGAGTCTTTAGGCATGTGGATGGATTTAAAATATAACAATTAAACTCATAATAAGGTCATATTGGAACAGAAGATAAGACATGGACAAGAGCACACATTAACAGGAAAGGTTCAGATGTTTACTCATGTAAAAAATATAAAATGTGAAGAGTGTAGTTGCAGAGAGAGACTGTGGAGCTGGATGTAAATGCAAGCGTATTATCAGGTAAAAGCAAAGAAATGAGCAGAAACTGAAAAAGAGGTAGCATGAGACATAATTTAAGTGATTTTAGAGGGTAGAAATATGGAATTAGAGCTAATGATCAGCATTTTTAGCACAGAAATGCACTGAAGACTCAACTGAAGGTTTAAAACGTTGGCTTTTATCCTCATGTGGATCCGTGTCCACACCAATTTAAATATTTTGAAATCTCAACACAGCGTTCTTTTTTGGTTGAGGGAAAAGGGTTAAACCATCAATAATGACTGTTTTAGGTTAAATTTTAAGCTGTAATTGACTGAAAGTGAAGAACCCTCGTGAAGCCAGAAGAGTCGGCTCTTCTCGGTGAGTCGCGCCAAAAGAAGCGACTCTCTGAAACGAGCCGGACTTCCCATCCTGTTGACGCCAGTCAGCTGTTCAGGTCAGAGTGTGTGTGTGACCGCAGCCTGAACACACACCGTCCCGCTCCTCTGAAACACTTCGGAACTCTCTGAACCAGCATCATGGATCTGGACCCGACCTTCATCATCCCCGCCGTCCTCTTCACCGTCGTTGCCGTTTATTTCGCCTCCTCTCTGCTCAGCAAGAAGCCCGACGGCTCCTCTGCCTCTGCGGGGAAGAAGAAGCCCCAAGTCGGCTACGGAGACGACGTCCCGCCGTCCAGAGCGCTGGCCCCGCAGGTCTCCCCGCGACCCGGTCCCGCAGCTCCGGCCGTGAAGAAGCAGGACGTCCCGGACTCTAAAGTTCAGGTCAGACATGGAAACCCAACCAGAAAGTCCGGACCGGCTCACATGTTTTCTATTGATCAGATATTAAGGTAAAAATAAAACGGATCCTAAAAGCAGGCGAATATTTAACTAAAACAAGACATTTAGGGAATAAAAAGTTAGAGAAATAAAACCATTTTCTGTATTTATTGATTAGTAGATTGATGTAAATTTAGATTAGTTGGTTTTATGTAATATTTAAAAACAAAAGCAGGTTTAAAATCTGCTTCAGAGTTCCAGTTGAATCTAAATGTGCTGCTTTACACTGTTTCACAATCTTTTCTCGGTGTATTTCTAATTCATCCTGACAACCACAATTACTGAACATTGATCAGCGATCAGAGTCTCTGGGGAACAAAGTGTCCAGGCTGATCAGTAAACTGCTGGATCTCTGTGTTCCAGCTGAAAGATTAGTTTGCAGAACTGAACCAGAGACCACTCTGGGTCCAGGTTTACATGGTAACCTGAGGAGGAGGCTGAGGTCTACCTGTCAGGAAAGACCCTGGTTCAGATGAAGTATTGATCGTTAAGCCGTGACCTACAGGTCATGTCTTCATGCAGCTGCTAGTGATTTATGCGGCAGAAAATATGATCTCTGGCGGTGTGAGAGGACAGAAGTGTGTTAGGCCCCGAAGAAAAAAAACCAAATATTCTGACTTTAATCTCAGAATTTTTAAAGATTTGGGGGAAAAAAGTAAAAATTCTTACTTTTTACCCACAAATGAAAAATAAAATCCTCTAAAAAAAATGTTTAATGGAAGAAAAGGTCAGATTTTTTTTATCTTCAGTGACTTTATATTGAGAGGAACTGCGAATTATATTGAATGTATTCAACACGTGGGGTTTATTCATGTTGACCAAGCATTTTTAACCTACGGAAGCCGAGAGTGGTCAAAATTGATGTGTTTACACTTAATAACACCATCAGCTGAAGATAAAAGTGATTTTTTTTCTGAAGATAATATTTTTTTTTCCCACTGAAAGCAATGATAAAACAAAATCTGCAGTAAAGTTGGGAAAGTCGTGACGTGGAGCCGACGTTTGTTAAAATCCAGCTTTGCACCCGCGATGGTTACCCAGTCAGCCGCCTCCTTCTTTAGATGCTGGGTTTCTCTCAGGTGGAACAACACTTCATGTCGGTGAGGAAGACTCTTATACGTGTGTCTAAGGGTCAGTATCTCAGAAAACACCCCAGTGGGTCATATTTCAGAGCATGAATCCGTGAGCCAGGTTGGACTCACGGGGAGCTAACGCGAGCTTGGCTCCCCTGAAAACACACACCTGAGACACCCAGGTGGAGCTCTGACGTTAGCCCACTGTCAGCTTACTTTGAACAGTACTTTTCATAAGGTTTGTTCCCCCATGTATCCAGATAAAGTCCCTTCAGGGTGTCCAGGCTCCTCCACAGGGCCTCCTCCTGGTGGAACACGTCCAGAAGAGGCTTCCTAACCAGATGCCTCTTCTGACTCCTCTGGAGACGGAGACACCGCTCGTATCCGTGACCTGTTCCTTCGCTCACCTGTAAATGAAGGCGCTTCCTGAAAGCTCCCGTGTGACGAAGCAAACCTGCAGATTTTGGGGTTTGAACTGTAACTGGTTTCCATACAGATCCCTGAGAAGGCAAACGGGTTTAAAGGAAGCTAAATATGTAAATAATTCAACAATGAAACAAGACTTTAGAGGTTCAGGATACGTTTCCTTCTTTAACTTGATGTGAATCCTTCATTTTTTTTAACTTCGTTTAGAGTAGATCCAAAGCAGCAACAATAAACCTTATTTTCCTCACAGTCTCGTCCCTCCCAGACACTCTTCATCCTGTCTCTTCTCTGACATCTCTCCAGCCAGTAAAAGTCAGTCCCATGGGGACTCATAATGCCCTCTTCTTGTTTAGCTTAATCAGCTACAGAGATGTTTAGAAGAGCCGGTGGGTTGATATCCGCTTGCTAGCAGCCGTACCGTGATGCAGCTTCATTAAGATGAACCGGTAAAGTGTGGTTCAGACGCTGCAGGTCAACAGGAATGTAGATGGTACATGTCAGGATGGCACCTAAAGGAGTCAGAAACTACTTTAATATAAAAAGTTAAATGTTTTAATCATGTTTTATTTGAATGTAGACGATAATAAAATGTCAGACACAGAGTGGACCAACCTGCAGGTTGTCTGAACGACTGAACCAACATGTCCTGCGGCTACCGCTGACCCGATTCCCAGACGTATCCGCAGCGCCTTTCCCCTCTGGGTCTGCTGATTAAAGACCCGTCCCGTAACTTTCTGACCTTAAAGCTCGGCGTCCCGGGCGTGTTCGATGCCACAGTGACGTCTACCATGTGCATTTCTAGAGGCTGAGAAACGTTGGCTTCCTGCTATCATAAGGAACCGGCTGTTCTGAACACGCAGCGTCGCTGATCCAGCAAAGAAACAAGGAGATTAAAAGACAGACAAAAGAGTCGTTATAAGGCGGTCTTCTGCTGGCTGGAGAGAGCCAACAGGTCAGGTAGGATGGAGAGCTGGGTTAGCCATCGCTAAATGTCACGGCAACGTTGCTAAGTTGGCAGCGCTGGTGGAACCATTGGACCCAGCAGGAAGCTCCAGGACCCCCTGCAGCTGGTTGAATACAGGCATGCAGCGCAGGCGGGGGCCGAGCACGGCTGCACGCCGCTTTCTGAGACGAGGCCTTTAGAACGGCAGAATGTGCCCACAGCAACATGCATCACACCAAACGTCTATATTTGGTTCCAAACCTATATCCTATATTTACAGGCATGTTGGAGGTGTCGCGTGTCTGAAATGGACACGCGGGCTGCAGGGAGAGGTGGAGGTGGGCGTGGTGGCTTCATACCAGTACATGTGATGTTTGACAGCTGAGAAGTGTGTGTGTTATTTCATCCAGCAGGACGAACCAGAGCGTTCTGATCTGAAAGACTCTGGTGGACGACCGGATCTAGAAAAGCCCGAAACAACGGCACATTAAAATGACGTGAAACCTTTTACCTCCATGTTTACAAGATGTTGTCTTCAGTCCGTTGGATGGAAGAACATCTGGAGTTCGGTGTTGGACTTCCACAGCTTCATTTCGCCCTGAGGTCGGAGGTGGGAGCAGCTTTCCAGCGGATCCACCGGGTCGGAAAAGCGAAGCCGCACTGGAAAGGTCATCGGGTCGGACAGAACTGTGTGACCCGCCTCACACACATCCACGTGCAGAAACGTGGAGCGATGAAAGACTTAAAAAGATCAAATGAGTTAATCATGAACTAAAACCAGATCAAACTTTGCTCTGATGTGGTTTTAGCTTCGCTAATCAGCTGCGAGTTTTTCTGTTTAGATGTTTGAGCTGCAGCTTCTGATCAATCAATATCAATGTCGGATCAATATTTCATCAGATTTTCATGTTTTGTGGTAAAAACTCATCTGATGAGTAAAGTTTAAATCATTTGAACATGTTTTCCCGCACCGCAGTACGACCCGTTTCCACCATCAGGTTGGAGACTAAAGCTGGGAAGATCCGCCAGCAATCTGGGGCCTTCACTGGTGTCCAACTTACCGATCCGATGGATAAACCAGTTAAACCAGAGCTGGGAAGGGTCTTCCGCCACACGCTGCAGGAAGAAACGAGTGAGGTGCCACCATAAGTTCAGGGGAAACCCTTTCCTATTGGTGGAAAAATTAGCCACATCAACCAATGAAAAACTTTAATTAAAAGTGACACAACTGGTTGCTGAGGAGGAGGAGCAGACTGAAGCGCTGCCTCCTGGTGGACGGGAGGACTAACACACCCTAGACATGTCCAACCTGTGATGCCTCGCTGTCTTTTAGTGGACAGGGAATTAAACAAATGTACGTTTTGTAGCATATTTAGATGAAAAGTGACTGTTTTGTAAACACTTGCTTGAATTCATTTTGAAGTCATGAGGCGACTCGCCGGTTAAACGCTGCAGCGTCTCACTAAAAGACCTGCGTTGTGTGGTGAGAGACGAGGCGGAGACCACTGTTGTCTTGCAACTGCACTGCAAAAACTGAAATCTAAGTAAAATTAAAAATCTTAAATTGAGTACACATATGCTTATTTGTTTTAAAAGTAAGATAATTCTTAGTTTTTATGCCAAAGAAGTCCTCTTGTTTTAAGAGTATTTTTTACTTGTTTTGGGAAGTCTTGACAAGCCTTATTTTCTTGTTCTGTTGGCAGGGTTAGGGTAAGGATAAGATAAATATTTATCTCATTTTAAGCAACATTTAACTAATCTTTGTATATTTTTTCTTGTTATTTAAGGCTGAGTTTTTACAGTGTGGTAGGTTTATTCTGGGAACCACACTGTTAGAAATAACATTCCGTCAGTGGCTTTATCATGACCACCTTCATCAGGGAAAAGACAGAAAAACCATGAGAGAGACCAGACACATGAGTTTCAGTAAAAGTTCTGTCCTGCATCCAAACTAACAAACATGGCAGCATAACCAGAACAAGCAGGTCGAAGCTGGAACCGCCGTTTCACGTCGTAGCGGGTGGAGATCCTCCCAGAATGCCCTCAGCGAGGCTGCGAGCAAACTGAGGAGCAAACAGGAAGTGATGTCGCAAAAGGGAAACTGGAATCACATTTTAAAAAAATAAAAGCTCAACAAAAAAAAAACAAAAAAACAAAAAAAAAAACAGAAAAATAATAGAGAACAAAGCGGATTTTCAATCAATCAAAACTTTATTTATAGATTACTTTCATAAACCACAGGGTGTCCAAAGTAATAAAATAAGTCAGCATTAACAGCTTGAATAAAAACAGTTAAATAGACAATATATGACAAAAAAAACTTCATATTTTTGGTGAAATATGAAGTATTTTAACATACTGGTTAAACTGGGACCATACCATTATGGAAAGGAGAGTGAAAGAGTCAGATCTTCATCATGAAGTTTCCATTAACCGTTGATGTATCCTCCATTAGCGTAGCAGTGGGGTCAGGCTCCAGTCCTCCAGGGCCGTATCCAGCAGCTTTATCTCGTTTCCCCGCTCCAACCCCCGCTCCGTGTTGGAGCAGGGAGACAACAGAAACCTGGAGGACGGGAGCCTGACCGCCGTGGCGTAGCTGCTGTTCCCACACTGACTTTGTTCCTGCCTGGAAAAGACAACATGGAGAGAATCTTGTTGTTTTTCAGCTTTTTCATGAAGAAACGTTTCTAAAAACACGTAACCATGTCGATCAGTTGCATTAATAAGATGGATTCATGTGATTGGTGGAAACTCCAGATGTCTGAACCCTGATTGGCTGGTTGAATGCCGGCGCCGGCCAGCGATTTGTCACGTCGCCCGCTGGTTCCCACTCTGCCTCCTCTGCTGCCTTAATGTCGCTGAGTTTTCCATTTGTGGTGGGATTGGCCCTTCAGGGCCACCGTAGTGGAGCGGCAGCAGGAACTGCAGCCGTCCTCCATGGTGGTTGGGTTGTCAGGGCGCCATGGCGTCCCTCTGCCTGCTCATGAACATACATGTGAGCTGGACGACCACACGCATGTCCCAGAAGTCCTGCGACGGCAGCTCTCTGCTGGACGCCAACGCCGCATCACGCCGCCGTCCAGTCGCTTCATAAAGGACCTTTGTTCAGCTGGAACACAGTCCTGTTGTCCGGACTCCGTCGGGGGGGCGGGGCACAGCTGGAGCTCCAACATGGCTTCTCTGTGTGACGTCAGGCTGCAGCGTTACCATGACGACCTGTTTGTAGACGAGCCGAGCGAGCTGGGTAACGGCTGCAGACCTCCTGCAGAGTCCTGGTCCCGCCAGGCGGTCTGCGGGACTCCTGGTCCCCGCCAGGCGGTCTGCGGGACTCCTGGTCCCCGCCAGGCGGTCTGCGGGACTCCTGGTCCCCGCCAGGCGGGCGGTCTGCGGGACTCCTGGTCCCCGCCAGGCGGTCTGCGGGACTCCTGGTCCCCGCCAGGCGGTCCGCGGGACTCCTGGTCCCGCCAGGCGGTCCGCGGGACTCCTGGTCCCCGCCAGGCGGTCCGCGGGACTCCTGGTCCCGCCAGGCGGTCCGCGGGACTCCTGGTCCCCGCCAGGCGGTCCGCGGGACTCCTGGTCCCCGCCAGGCGGTCCGCGGGACTCCTGGTCCCGCCAGGCGGTCTCCAGACCTCCTGGTCCCCGCCAGGCGGTCTCCAGACCTCCTGGTCCCCGCCAGGCGGTCTGCGGGACTCCTGGTCCCGCCAGGCGGTCTGCGGGACTCCTGGTCCCCGCCAGGCGGTCTGCGGGACTCCTGGTCCCGCCAGGCGGTCTGCGGGACTCCTGGTCCCCGCCAGGCGGTCCGCGGGACTCCTGGTGCCCGCCAGGCGGTCCGCGGGACTCCTGGTGCCCGCCAGGCGGTCCGCGGGACTCCTGGTGCCCGCCAGGCGGTCCGCGGGACTCCTGGTGCCCGCCAGGCGGTCCGCGGGACTCCTGGTCCCGCCAGGCGGTCTCCAGACCTCCTGGTCCCGCCAGGCGGTCTGCGGGACTCCTGGTCCCCGCCAGGCGGTCCGCGGGACTCCTGGTGCCCGCCAGGCGGTCCGCGGGACTCCTGGTCCCCGCCAGGCGGTCCGCGGGACTCCTGGTCCCCGCCAGGCGGTCTGCGGGACTCCTGGTCCCGCCAGGCGGTCTGCGGGACTCCTGGTCCACGCCAGGCGGTCTGCGGGACTCCTGGTCCACGCCAGGCGGTCCGCGGGACTCCTGGTCCACGCCAGGCGGTCCGCGGGACTCCTGGTCCACGCCAGGCGGTCTGCGGGACTCCTGGTCCCCGCCAGGCGGTCTCCAGACCTCCTGGTGCCCGCCAGGCGGTCTCCAGACCTCCTGGTGCCCGCCAGGCGGTCTGCGGGACTCCTGGTGCCCGCCAGGCGGTCTGCGGGACTCCTGGTCCCCGCCAGGCGGTCTGCGGGACTCCTGGTCCACGCCAGGCGGTCTGCGGGACTCCTGGTCCCCGCCAGGCGGTCTGCGGGACTCCTGGTCCACGCCAGGCGGTCCGCGGGACTCCTGGTGCCCGCCAGGCAGTCTGCGGGACTCCTGGTCCCCGCCAGGCGGTCCGCGGGACTCCTGGTCCCCGCCAGGCGGTCCGCGGGACTCCTGGTCCACGCCAGGCGGTCTGCGGGACTCCTGGTCCCCGCCAGGCGGTCTCCAGACCTCCTGGTGCCCGCCAGGCGGTCTCCAGACCTCCTGGTGCCCGCCAGGCGGTCTCCAGACCTCCTGGTGCCCGCCAGGCGGTCTGCGGGACTCCTGGTGCCCGCCAGGCGGTCTGCGGGACTCCTGGTCCCCGCCAGGCGGTCTCCAGACCTCCTGGTGCCCGCCAGGCGGTCTGCGGGACTCCTGGTGCCCGCCAGGCGGTCTGCGGGACTCCTGGTCCCCGCCAGGCGGTCTGCGGGACTCCTGGTCCCCGCCAGGCGGTCTGCGGGACTCCTGGTGCCCGCCAGGCGGTCTGCGGGACTCCTGGTGCCCGCCAGGCGGTCTGCGGGACTCCTGGTGCCCGCCAGGCGGTCTGCGGGACTCCTGGTCCCCGCCAGGCGGTCTGCGGGACTCCTGGTCCCCGCCAGGCGGTCTGCGGGACTCCTGGTCCCCGCCAGGCGGTCTGCGGGACTCCTGGTGCCCGCCAGGCGGTCCGCGGGACTCCTGGTCCCCGCCAGGCGGTCTGCGGGACTCCTGGTGCCCGCCAGGCGGTCTGCGGGACTCCTGGTCCCCGCCAGGCGGTCTGCGGGACTCCTGGTGCCCGCCAGGCGGTCTGCGGGACTCCTGGTGCCCGCCAGGCGGTCTGCGGGACTCCTGGTCCACGCCAGGCGGTCCGCGGGACTCCTGGTCCACGCCAGGCGGTCTCCAGACCTCCTGGTCCCCGCCAGGCGGTCTGCGGGACTCCTGGTCCACGCCAGGCGGTCCGCGGGACTCCTGGTCCACGCCAGGCGGTCTCCAGACCTCCTGGTCCCCGCCAGGCGGTCTGCGGGACTCCTGGTGCCCGCCAGGCGGTCTGCGGGACTCCTGGTGCCCGCCAGGCGGTCCGCGGGACTCCTGGTCCACGCCAGGCGGTCTGCGGGACTCCTGGTCCCCGCCAGGCGGTCTCCAGACCTCCTGGTCCCCGCCAGGCGGTCTGCGGGACGTCAGAGTGGTGACCCTGTGTGACATGTCTGCAGGAAGCATGTTGTCCTGCTCCTCCTGGTCGGGTTACAGGCTCCGCCCCCGTCCTCCCTGCAGCCTAAATAAGGCCGAAGCCGCCCGTCAGGCTCAGATTGGAGTTAAAAGGTTTTGTTGGGCGTGAGAAGCAGCTTCCTGCTGTCCCTCCTCCGTCTCTGTGAACCGCATGGCGGCGATGCAGCGCTCCTTTTACGGAGCGCGCTCACATCCTGCCGGTTTCCGGGGGGAACGTGGACTTTGGCTTCTGGATCATGTTTCATGTCCTCCAACGTACAAACCTGCTGCAGCAGAAACGTTCTCCTTCATCCTGACCTGGTGACTTGTCTCTTCTTCTGCTCCTCATGTGGAACACCTCCGCTGAGCTCCAGCTCCAGATCCTGGTCACATTCTTCTTCACGTGATGGAGCCTTAACCCAGTCGTGTGGAATTCAGGGTGAACTGGGATTCCTGAGTCCATGCACTGGTTTCCAGCTGGGACTCATGTTTCATGCAGAAGATCACCAGCATACAGAGATTCCTTCTGGTTCTGTTAACGACGTCTTTTCTCCGAGGCCTCCCCAGACAGGAAAAGTCAGTCTGATGCTGACTCTCATCTTTCTCTCTGCGTTTATGTCTATTTGCTTTTGTTTCTGATGAATTGCCATGGTTACCGTGGAAACAGTCGCTGTGATGTCCAGTTGCTAGCGTGTGACGCGGTGCGGTGACGCTCCTTCCTTCATTGTGAAATAATCGTATAAAAACACAAAACTGCTTCCTTTTCAAAGTGAGTTAAAGGAGCTCTGAGCTGTTCTTCATGCTGTCTGACACCCCTCTGCTGGCATTTCCCCCGGTCTGGACCGGTTCCTGGACCGGTTCCTGCTGCTCCTCCCTCTGAGGGTCTGGCTCCACGACGCTGCTGGACGGCCATCAACTCACAACAATGGCTTCAAATTCCAGCATCGCCGCTAATCCCCCCCCCAGCATTAACACCACGTTAGCAGATGTTTCAGGTGCAGAGGGAGGAGGGAGGTCTGCAGAGGTCCGACATGAACTCAGACCTGCAGAGAGCAGCAAAGCGCCGTCGGGGGGGACGAAGAGGGAAACAAGATGGCTGCCAACTCGCCAAAACAATCCAGAACGCCTGTCAGAGAGGAAGAGGTCGTGATGGTGGAGTTGTTGTCGCAGAGACCAGATCGGATCCCGGTCCATGATGAAGCATGCGTTGCTGTCTCCAGGAGGGGCTCGGTGTTTGCTGCACTGACAGAAACAGGACCTCGTAGACCAGTTTCAGACCTTTTGGAAAAGATGAGTTTCATCGTTTACTGGCCGGCACATCGTGGGAAAGCCAGGACGTCCACAGAGACTCGTCTTCAGCAGGGAAATGCCACAAAGTTACGTGGTTTTATTCCAGTCGAAGAGGAGAGAAGTCACGGAAACGGGGGAGAAGTTTTCATTGGTTTCCAGTGAAGAACCAGCGATCTGCTGATCTAAAAACCCGTCAGACCTGCAGGAAAATGGCCGATACACCAGATGTCCAGTCTGTCCCAGTATACTGGCTTCAGTGGGCCTTTTTTCTTCTGTTCAAGTCACTTTCAGCCGTTTTGACATTAGTAGTATCTTCCTGAGTCGGTTGGTATCAGAAGCCAAGGCTACTTGAGCTGTAGGTCAATTTTCTTCCCCTTCTTCAAAACCAGACATTTTACCTGAATTTCTAAAGTTCTTTACATCAGTGAGAAAATATGACACAGAAAGACTCTTCCAGCAGGCTGTGGTAGTTGCAGGAATGCCTCAGTGCTCCAACGCACCTGACTCAAATGTATGGGTCAGCTGTGTTGGAGCAGGGAAATAAGGAAATCCTGCAGCAGTCCTGATCTCCGGTATCCAGCTAGACGGGATGCAGACGATGAGCTCCATCAGGCATTGGACTGGAAGCTGTAAAATCTCCTTCACCTGCTGGAAAATCTCCAGTTGGTTGAGTGGAAACTTCCCACTGGGCTGAGTGGGAACTCAGAACCGAGCAGACATCCGGCCCGTCTCACCGGCAACGTTCAGATCCCACGCCGGACCGGCCGCCTCACGTCTGAAATCTCCCTCCTGGAGGCCATGAATGATTCCAACATTCTGTAAACATCGAGTCTGCCAATCACTGGTCAGACATCGAGGAAAACCAGCAGAACTCGGAGGAGACAAAGGTTTACACGTCTTAACGTTCGCTGACTTCATCTCCATGTTTTTTTAATGTACTGGTTCCTCACGGATCGGATCTGCAGCCGGTTCAGGCAGGATCCTCCGGATGTCCCGAGGATCAGTCTGGTGACCCGTCATGGCGGATACCTCGGTCTTCTGTTGCTGTGGAAACTGGTTTCCATGTAAAAGAAAACAAAGTAAAAAGCTGCAGCAGGTCTGTGATTCCGGCTCATTTCTTCCGTTTGGTTATAAAGAGATTTATTCTGATAACATAATGATATAAAACCGTTAATTCTGTTGAATAAAGGTGAAATTACAGCTGTTCCTGCCAGAGGCAGAAAGGTGCGATGCAAGGAGAGTTTATCGGGTGATGGTCTTCACTTGCATGTTCCAGCTGATCTGAGGTGTTTCTGCCAGACATGTGGAACATAGAAGCTGAATGCAGCTCCTCCACGTCTGTTTCTGACTCTGGAACTGATGAAAGACCGGATCCAGATGACCTGAGGGGTCTGCTGGGGTCATACTGGGTCCTGAACCATTTAGAGCTTTGCAGACAAATAACAGGACTTTAGAGTCCTCAGACAGACAGACAGTGCTCAGAACTGGACTAATGTGGTCCACTAGGTCTTATCGAGGACTGGAGGTGGACGGTAGACCTGGAAAGACCTCTGTACAGAACACGGTGGCGTCGCAGAAGGCGATCTAGAACACGGTGGCGTCGCAGAAGGCGATCTAGAACACGGTGGCGTCGCAGAAGGCGATGTAGAACACGGTGGCGTTGCAGAAGGCGATCTAGAACACGGTGGCGTCGCAGAAGGAGATGTAGAACACGGTGACGTCGCAGAAGGCGATGTAGAACACGGTGACGTCGCAGAAGGCGATCTAGAACACGGTGGCGTCTCAGAAGGCGATCTAGAACACGGTGACGTCGCAGAAGGCGATCTAGAACACGGTGGCGTCGCAGAAGGCGATGTAGAACACGGTGGCGTTGCAGAAGGCGATCTAGAACACGGTGGCGTCGCAGAAGGCGATCTAGAACACGGTGGCGTCGCAGAAGGCGATCTAGAACACGGTGGCGTCGCAGAAGGCGATCTAGAACACGGTGGCGTCGCAGAAGGCGATGTAGAACACGGTGGCGTCGCAGAAGGCGATGTAGAACACGGTGGCGTCGCAGAAGGCGATGTAGAACACGGTGGCGTCGCAGAAGGCGATCTAGAACACGGTGGCGTCGCAGAAGGCGATCTAGAACACGGTGGCGTCGCAGAAGGCGATCTAGAACACGGTGGCGTCGCAGAAGGCGATCTAGAACACGGTGGCGTCGCAGAAGGCGATCTAGAACACGGTGGCGTCGCAGAAGGCGATGTAGAACACGGTGGCGTCGCAGAAGGCGATCTAGAACACGGTGGCGTCGCAGAAGGCGATGTAGAACACGGTGGCGTCGCAGAAGGCGATGTAGAACACGGTGGCGTCGCAGAAGGCGATCTAGAACACGGTGGCGTCGCAGAAGGCGATGTAGAACACGGTGGCGTCGCAGAAGGCGATCTAGAACACGGTGGCGTCGCAGAAGGCGATGTAGAACACGGTGGCGTCGCAGAAGGCGATGTAGAACACGGTGGCGTCGCAGAAGGCGATCTAGAACACGGTGGCGTCGCAGAAGGCGATCTAGAACACGGTGGCGTCGCAGAAGGCGATGTAGAACACGGTGGCGTCGCAGAAGGCGATGTAGAACACGGTGGCGTCGCAGAAGGCGATGTAGAACACGGTGGCGTCGCAGAAGGCGATGTAGAACACGGTGGCGTCGCAGAAGGCGATGTAGAACACGGTGGCGTCGCAGAAGGCGATCTAGAACACGGTGGCGTCGCAGAAGGCGATCTAGAACACGGTGGCGTCGCAGAAGGCGATGTAGAACACGGTGGCGTCGCAGAAGGCGATCTAGAACACGGTGGCGTCGCAGAAGGCGATCTAGAACACGGTGGCGTTGCAGAAGGCGATGTAGAACACGGTGGCGTCGCAGAAGGCGATCTAGAACACGGTGGCGTCGCAGAAGGCGATGTAGAAGACGGTGGCGTCGCAGAAGGCGATGTAGAACACGGTGACGTCGCAGAAGGCGATGTAGAACACGGTGGCGTCGCAGAAGGCGATGTAGAACACGGTGGCGTCGCAGAAGGCGATCTAGAACACGGTGGCGTCGCAGAAGGCGATGTAGAACACGGTGGCGTCGCAGAAGGCGATGTAGAACACGGTGGCGTCGCAGAAGGCGATGTAGAACACGGTGGCGTCGCAGAAGGCGATCTAGAACACGGTGGCGTCGCAGAAGGCGATGTAGAACACGGTGGCGTCGCAGAAGGCGATGTAGAACACGGTGGCGTCGCAGAAGGCGATCTAGAACACGGTGGTGTCTCAGAAGGCGATGTAGAACACGGTGGCGTTGCAGAAGGCGATCTAGAACACGGTGGCGTCGCAGAAGGCGATGTAGAACACGGTGGCGTCGCAGAAGGCGATGTAGAACACGGTGGCGTCGCAGAAGGCGATCTAGAACACGGTGGCGTCGCAGAAGGCGATGTAGAACACGGTGGCGTCGCAGAAGGCGATGTAGAACACGGTGGCGTCGCAGAAGGCGATCTAGAACACGGTGGCGTCGCAGAAGGCGATCTAGAACACGGTGGCGTCGCAGAAGGCGATCTAGAACACGGTGGCGTCGCAGAAGGCGATCTAGAACACGGTGGCGTCGCAGAAGGCGATCTAGAACACGGTGGCGTCGCAGAAGGCGATCTAGAACACGGTGGCGTCGCAGAAGGCGATGTAGAACACGGTGGCGTCGCAGAAGGCGATGTAGAACACGGTGGCGTCGCAGAAGGCGATGTAGAACACGGTGGCGTCGCAGAAGGCGATGTAGAACACGGTGGCGTCGCAGAAGGCGATGTAGAACACGGTGGCGTCGCAGAAGGCGATGTAGAACACGGTGGCGTCGCAGAACTACTGTAAAGTAGATGAAACGCTGCATTCAGTTGTCGTTGGACATCTGATGTTTACCAGGAGAAAGTCGGTTGAATATTGATCAGAGTTTTATCGTTTATTTTCAGGAGACTCCAGGAGATCAGTCCCCGCCCCCTCTTGCCTTTTGCCCCTCCCACCTGCTGTCTGCATGTCGTACAGCAGCATCCACCATGTTTTGTGTCCCCTCCATCAGTTTCTCGTGCCTCCTCTTCCTCCTCTTCCAGAGCTGAAACGGTGTTTATGACTGCAGCCGGGTGTCGCGTTACCGAGCGGATATATTTACCGGGAGGTGCTAACAGACGGCGAGAAGGCTGCGATGACTGGGACTAAATCCAGAGAGCTTTAAAAGTCTCACTTTGCAGGTCGTCAGGGTTCCGCGGGGCCTCTTGGTGGTTTCGATTCAGTGTCCGGATATTTTCTTTACTAGCTCATAATCTCTATTAGACATGATCATGATGTAATCCAGAAAGCCATGATGTCATGTTGTCTTCATGTTTATGTAACGTTAAGTCACAACATCTCCTTTAATCTGAATTCCCTGTCGTGGTTTCACGTCTCACAATGTTCAAGTTTTATTCTCCTCTGATCTGATTCCAATTCATTTCCATGTGAATCCAGGTTTTCATTTCCTTTCCAGCTCTGATCCGGTCTCACGACGCTGGTTCAAGTTTCTACACAAAAACTTCATTTCTTTTCTTCATATAAGCCACACTTCCTAAACTTGGTTAAAAACAACTTTTAATCCGTTTTAATGTCCATTTGACACGAATCCGTTTCAGGATTATGACCTTCATCCAGGTCTGCTGGCTTTAAGCACGGCTGGAAAAAAGTTCTGAGAAATTGTAATGAAGTAAAAGTATCTGAAATTTGCTTAATTTCTACTAAAGTAAAAAAGAATCTACTCTGGTAAAATAAACGAGTACTCAGTTTAAAATTTACTTTGAGTAAAAATGACTTCCAGTCACCTGATACAAAGTACGAGTCATAAATCCAGTCAGCACTGTTTTTAATAAACTTTAAACGGTTCATCTGCCAGCACAAACTCGTGCACGTCTATACACGTCTGTGCACAAACTCGTGCACGTCTATACACGTCTGTGCACATCCGTGCACGTCTATACACATGCACACACAACTGTTTTCCTTTCAGAGCAGCGTGACGGGAGCAGATCAGCAGCAGATCTTTGACCTTCAGGTTTTTCTCTGCATTTTCTGCTCAGTAAAGTTTCCACTGCAGACGTAAAATACTCGAGTAAAAATGTACTTGAGTAAAAGCAAAATTACGTTTCAAAACCTTCTTTAAAAAAAATACAAATCACTCACAAAGTCTCCTACGTTACAGTAAAGTGATTAATGAAATCACTTATAATGATTTTATGCCAAATGAACTGATATTAATCCTCATTTAGTTTCTTAGTATTAATCATATATATATATATATATATATATATAATATAGCAAACATAATATAATATAGCTGTTGCCGAGGCAAAAATTCGGGCATGGGAGGAGTTCGGCGAGGCCATGGAGAAAGACTTCCGGACGGCTTCGAGGAGATTCTGGTCCACCATCCGGCGGCTCAGGAGGGGGAAGCAGTGCTCCATCAATACTGTGTACAGTGGAGATGGGGAGCTGCTGACCTCAACTCGGGACGTTGTGGGTCGGTGGAAGGAATACTTCGAAGACCTCCTCAATCCTACCAACACGTCTTCCCATGAGGGAGCAGAGCTGGTGGACTCAGGGGTGGACTCTCCTATCTCTGGGGCTGAAGTCACTGAGGTGGTCAAAAAGCTCCTTGGCGGCAAGGCCCCGGGGGTGGATGAGATCCGCCCGGAGTTCCTTAAGGCTCTGGATGCTGTGGGGCTGTCCTGGCTGACACGCCTCTGCAGCATCGCGTGGACATCGGGGGCAGTACCGCTGGATTGGCAGACTGGGGTGGTGGTCCCCCTTTTTAAGAAGGGGGGCCGGAGGGTGTGTTCCAATTACAGGGGAATCACACTCCTCAGCCTCCCTGGTAAGGTCTATTCAGGGGTCCTGGAGAGGAGGGTCCGCCGGATAGTGGAATCTCGGATTGAGGAGGAGCAGTGTGGTTTTCGTCCTGGTCGCGGAACAGTGGACCAGCTCTATACCCTCTCTGGGGTCCTGGAGGGGGCATGGGAGTTTGCCCAACCAGTCTACATGTGCTTTGTGGACCTGGAGAAGGCATTCGACCGTGTCCCCCGGGGGCTCCTGTGGGGGGTACTTCGGGAGTATGGGGTACCGGACCCCCTTGTGCGAGCTGTCCGGTCCCTGTACGACAGGTGTCAGAGCTTGGTCCGCATTGCTGGTAGTAAGTCGGATTCGTTTCCGGTGAGGGTTGGACTCCGCCAAGGCTGCCCTTTATCACCGATTCTGTTCATAACTTATATGGACAGAATTTCTAGGTGCAGCCGAGGTGTTGAGGGGATCCGACTTGGTGGCCTCAGGATTGGGTCCCTGCTTTTTGCGGATGACGTGGTCCTGTTGGCTTCATCTGGTCGTGATCTCCAGCTCTCGCTTGAGCGATTCGCGGCTGAGTGTGAAGCGGCTGGGATGAGAATCAGCACCTCCAAATCTGAGACCATGGTCCTCAGCCGGAATAGGGTGGATTGCCCTCTCCGGGTCGGGAGTCAGGTCCTGCCTCAAGTGGAGGAGTTTAAATATCTCGGGGTCTTGTTCACGAGTGAGGGAAGGATGGAGCGCGAGATCGACAGACGGATCGGTGCGGCGTCTGCAGTAATGCGGACTCTGCGCCGGTCTGTCGTGGTGAAGAAGGAGCTGAGCCAGAAGGCGAAGCTCTCGATTTACCAGTCGATCTACGTTCCTACCCTTACCTATGGTCATGAGCTGTGGGTCGTGACCGAAAGAACGAGATCTCGTATACAGGCGGCTGAAATGAGTTTCCTCCGCAGGGTGGCCGGGCTCTCCCTTAGAGATAGGGGGAGGAGCTCAGTCATCCGGGAGGAGATCAGAGTAGAGCCGCTGCTCCTCCGCATCGAGAGGAACCAGTTGAGGTGGCTCGGGCATCTGGTCAGGATGCCTCCTGGACGCCTCCCTGGTGAGGTGTTCCAGGCACGTCCCTCTGGGAGGAGACCCCGGGGAAGACCCAGGACACGCTGGAGGGATTACATCTCTCGGTTGGCCTGGGAACGCCTCGGGATCCCCCCGCAGAGTTGGCAAATGTGGCTGGGGAGAGGGAAGTCTGGGCTTCTCTGCTTAGGCTGCTGCCCCCGCGACCCGACCCCGGATAAGCGGCAGAAGATGGATGGATGGATGGATATAGCAAACACACACACACACACACACACACACACACACACGGCTGTCTTCTTTAGCTTCATCCTAATCTCTGTGTAAAACTTTGATTTTCCTCCTCGTAGTTTAACGCTGAATCATTCCATGATGATCTCAGCAGAACTGTGACCAGTTCAGACCAGCAGCACCAGTTCATCATGCTGCTGAATCATGGAAGCGGTTTTTATTCCAGTCTGAGTGACGGAGGCTCCTGTGGGATTAGAACAGCAGCAGCTGCTGCTGCAGAAGACTTAATGCAGCTAATCTGTCGGCTTCCACCGACACTTCCTGCTCACTGCTAATCCACCTGCCGCCGCCTGAATTCCAGCAGACGCAGAATCAACCTCCTCAGAGGTGACAAACGAGCCGAAACTGCATAAAAAGTTCATAAAGGTGTGAGAAATAAACTGTTACTAACGAAGAAATAATAAAAAATGAATGATGGAAACAAGCTACAACAGTTAAATATGCAGATTTTAGAAAAAGCTGCATGTTTACGATGAGAAGTCAAACAGAGAAGTTGCATAAAAAGCAGGTTTTTATCCGGAGAAAAATCATTTTAACTTTCCATAAAAGCAGATCACATATTTTCCTACATTCTCCGAATGCAGCTGTGAGCCAATAAAAGTCCAGCAAAGAACTTTCCTTCTTTGAATTTAGAAAACACTTCATATGCAGTCATCCTCAGGTGTATTCTCACACACACACACACCCTTATTCTGGTTCAATAGAAATATATATGATAAAATAATATGTTACATCAGTCATAAACTAATATTTAGTTGAACAATCCTTTAATGTTTCCGCTACAGTCAGGTGTTTTCTGTTCCTCCCAGTCAGACTTCTGCATCATCATCTTCATCTTCTGCCGCTTTTCCGGGGTCGGGTCGCGGGGGCAGCAGCCTAAGCAGGGAAGCCCAGACTTCCCTCTCCCCAGCCACATTTGCCAACTCTGCGGGGGGGATCCCGAGGCGTTCCCAGGCCAGCCGAGAGATATAATCCCTCCAGCGTGTCCTGGGTCTTCCCCGGGGTCTCCTCCCAGAGGGACGTGCCTGGAACACCTCACCAGGGAGGTCCAAGAGGCATCCTGACCAGATGCCAGAGCCACCTCAACTGGTTCCTCTCGATGCGGAGGAGCAGCGGCTCTACTCTGATCTCCTCCCGGATGACCGAGCTCCTCACCCTATCTCTAAGGGAGAGCCCGGCCACCCTGCGGAGGAAACTCATTTCAACCGCCTGTATACGAGATCTCGTTCTTTCGGTCACGACCCACAGCTCATGACCATAGGTGAGGGTAGGAACGTAGATCGACTGATAAATCGAGAGCTTCGCCTTCTGGCTCAGCTCCTTCTTCACCACGACAGACCGGCGCAGAGTCCGCATTACTGCAGACGTCGCACCGATCCGTCTGTCCATCTCACGCTCCATCCTTCCCTCACTCGTGAACAAGACCTCGAGATATTTAAACTCCTCCACTTGAGGCAGGACCTGACTCCCGACCCGGAGAGGGCAATCCACCCTATTCCGGCTGAGGACCATGGTCTCAGATTTGGAGGTGCTGATTCCCATCCCGGCCGCTTCACACTCGGCCGCGAATCGCTCAAGTGAGAGCTGGAGATCACGACGAGATGAAGCCAACAGGACCACGTCATCTGCAAAAAGCAGGGACCCAATCCTGAGGCCACCAAGCCGGATCCCCTCAACACCTCGGCTGCGCCTAGAAATTCTGTCCATATAAGTTATGAACAGAATCGGTGATAAAGGGCAGCCTTGGCGGAGTCCAACCCTCACCGGAAACGGATCTGACTTACTACCAGCAATGCGGACCAAGCTCTGACACCTGTCGTACAGGGACCGGACAGCTCGTACAAGGGGGTCCGGTACCCCATACTCCCGGAGTACCCCCCACAGGAGCCCCCGGGGGACACGGTCGAATGCCTTCTCCAGGTCCACAAAGCACATGTAGACTGGTTGGGCAAACTCCCATGCCCCCTCCAGGACCCCAGAGAGGGTATAGAGCTGGTCCACTGTTCCGCGACCAGGACGAAAACCACACTGCTCCTCCTCAATCCGGGATTCGACTATCCGGCGGACCCTCCTCTCCAGGACCCCTGAATAGACCTTACCAGGGAGGCTGAGGAGTGTGATTTTGTCCCACTGTTCAACAGAAAAATGCTCTAATTTGTCCAGGACCAATTTGTTTTAGTTTTTGCTTTAATAAAAATAAGTGACCGACCCATGTCTTCTGTGACTAAATTATAATTTAGCACATTTTTAGTTCCTTGTTTAGGTCTCCAGTTATCTTACTGACTGTAATAAATTCAGCTTTTCTTTAATGAAAGGGGACGAAGACGACTGTCCGACTAACCGTCCAGCGCTGCAGTGTGTGCGGTTTTCTGAAGGCCCAAACCCAGTCCGCTACGAAACCTGTCATGTGTTCTGATTCTGAGGGTCCGTGTGCCCACCAGCAGGAATGTTTTTGTGTGTTCTGAGAGCAGGTGGAGGCGTGTTTCTCTACCCAAGTCCAGTTTGAGGCTTTCAGATACTGACACCTGAAACTGGAGGGAAAATGAGGAAATCGGATCAACATGACACATTTGGTTCCATGGAACCATCCACAGCTTGAAGTTTCCATCCACACAAGGCCCTAGTTTACTGTCCCCTCTGGGTAGGTAAGGAGCTACTGGTGAGAGCTTCTCATATTTAAGCTCGGCATGTTTTAGTACTGGACTTCAGTCCGACCTGAAGCCGAGACCGGAACAGTTGTGCAGATTTCAACCATGCAGGCTGGACGCTTTGTGGAGACCATAGACCGTATATCGCTGTAACATGTCAACCACCTGTCTTCACAGGCTGCTCCGGAACCAGCATCAGAACCACAACCAGCACCAGCAAAAGCATCGGAACCAGAACCAGCAAAAGTACCAGAACCAGAACCAGCAAAAGCACCAGAACCAGCAAAAGTACCGGAACCAACACCAGCAAAAGCACCAGAACCAGAACCAGCAAAAGCACCGGAACCAGAACCAGCAAAAGCACTGGAACCAGAACCAGCAAAAGTACCGGAACCAGAACCAGCAAAAGTACCGGAACCAGAACCAGTAAAAGTACCAGCACCAGAACCAGAACCGGAACCTGTTCCAGAGCCAGTAAAAGTACCAGAACCTGTCCCAGAACCCATAAAAGAGCCAGAATCTGTCCCCGAGCCTGAGTCTGTTCCTGAACCAGCTGCAGCCCCAGAGCCTGAACCTGAACCAGAATCAGTGGTGGAGCCTGAACCAGAACCTGAAGTGGTCCAAAAACATGCAGACGAACCAGAAAAAGCTGAGACGGTGGAGGAACTAGTTGCTGAGTCTACTGAACCTGAGGTGGAGGTGTCCGAAGAACCAGAACCAGTGATTGTCCTGAACGGTAAGACAGCCTTTAGGTCTTCTGGTGTTTTTAGATCTTGTTGTGGTTCTGATTCTGTTGCAGACATATGGGGTTCTTCGGGCTCCATTCTGGACTCTGGTCTGGGAACATGTTCTGGGACCAGGAACTGTCCCAGAACGTAAACCCAGTTTGCTGAAGTTCAAGAGCCGCTTCCACAAAGTTCCTCCATCGGAGGGATTTCCTCAGACCAAACGCCGGGTCTGGGTTAGACCCGGTTCCTTCTCTGGGTGTTACTGCAAGCTTTATGGCAGTAATACGGTTTCCATGGAGACAAACATAAATGGAGATAAAACACTGATGCAGTGAGAAAAGGAAATTGTCACATTTGCTATATTTAAAGAAAAATACCAAGTTAAATCATGATAATAATAACTAGAAGCAGCAGTTCAGAACTGGACCGACTCGGTTCCGTCTGTTGCATAAGTCCGGTTTTCTTGAAGTTGCAGGTAGAACAGAGTCTGGATCAGGACTTTTGCTCAGTTCTGCAGACCTTGCTCTGCCTCGGCAGAGAAGAAGAGGCAGGAAATGAAAGCAAACATCTGCTTCTGCTGATAAAACTGCAGATTAGGAGACGAGCTTGTTGCATGTCGGCAGCAAGAGGCCGTGTGCGGTTTTTAACTTGCGGACACCAAGACCAGCAGACAACCCTGGATGCTGCGATGGAGTTTAAAGGCCTGAATGTGACCCTCAGGCCTGCAAGCGCAGGTGTTTGTGTAGAACATGTGCAACGGCGTGCAGACAGGACTTCTTTGTTCGGGCTGCATGTCATCTCGTGCAGACGGCAGCTGGGACAGACAGATAAGTCCCTCCCCGCCGCGGCTCCGACCAGCCTGCAAAAACCGTTTCATTTACTGCAGAGGCCCTGGAGGATCTGGCCTCCACACGCGTAAAGCCATCCAGGTGCGTTCAGGGTGACGAAACAAGCAGGTGTGAGGTCCACAACCACCCCTGATCCTGGTCCGCAGACCGGAACCAACCCTGATCCTGGTCCGCAGACCGGAACCAACCCTGATCCTGGTCCGCAGAGCAGAACCCACAATGATCCTGGTCCACAGACCGGAACCAACCCTGATCCTGGTCCGCAGACCAAACCACCCCTGATCCTGGTCCGCAGACCAAACCACCCCTGATCCTGGTCCGCAGACCAAACCAACCCTGATCCTGGTCCGCAGACCAAACCAACCCTGATCCTGGTCCGCAGACCGGAACCAACCCTGATCCTGGTCCGCAGAGCAGAACCCACAATGATCCTGGTCCGCAGACCAAACCAACCCTGATCCTGGTCCGCAGACCAAACCAACCCTGATCCTGGTCCGCAGACCGGAACCAACCCTGATCCTGGTCCACAGACCGGAACCAACCCTGATCCTGGTCCACAGACCGGAACCAACCCTGATCCTGGTCCACAGACCGGAACCACCCCTGATCCTGGTCCACAGACCGGAACCAACCATGATCCTGGTCTGCAGAGCAGAACCCACGATGATCCTGGTCCACAGACCGGAACCAACCCTGATCCTGGTCCACAGACCGGAACCAACCATGATCCTGGTCCACAGACCGGAACCAACCATGATCCTGGTCCACAGACCGGAACCCACGATGATCCTGGTCCGCAGACCGGAACCAACCCTGATCCTGGTCCACAGACCGGAACCAACCCTGATCCTGGTCCACAGACCGGAACCAACCATGATCCTGGTCCGCAGAGCAGAACCCACAATGATCCTGGTCCGCAGACCAAACCAACCCTGATCCTGGTCCGCAGACCAAACCAACCCTGATCCTGGTCCGCAGACCAAACCAACCCTGATCCTGGTCCGCAGACCGGAACCAACCCTGATCCTGGTCCACAGACCGGAACCAACCCTGATCCTGGTGCACAGACCGGAACCACCCCTGATCCTGGTCTGCAGAGCAGAACCCACGATGATCCTGGTCCACAGACCGGAACCAACCATGATCCTGGTCCACAGACCGGAACCAACCCTGATCCTGGTCCACAGACCGGAACCAACCCTGATCCTGGTCCACAGACCGGAACCAACCATGATCCTGGTCCGCAGAGCAGAACCCACAATGATCCTGGTCCGCAGACCAAACCAACCCTGATCCTGGTCCGCAGACCAAACCAACCCTGATCCTGGTCCGCAGACCAAACCAACCCTGATCCTGGTCCGCAGACCGGAACCAACCCTGATCCTGGTCCACAGACCGGAACCACCCCTGATCCTGGTCCACAGACCGGAACCAACCCTGATCCTGGTCCACAGACCAAACCACCCCTGATCCTGGTCCGCAGACCAAACCACCCCTGATCCTGGTCCGCAGACCGGAACCACCCCTGATCCTGGTCCGCAGACCAAACCACCCCTGATCCTGGTCCGCAGACCGCAACCAACCCTGATCCTGGTCCGCAGACCAAACCAACCCTGATCCTGGTCCGCAGACCAAACCACCCCTGATCCTGGTCCGCAGACCGGAACCAACCCTGATCCTGGTCCGCAGACCAAACCACCCCTGATCCTGGTCCGCAGACCGGAACCAACCCTGATCCTGGTCCGCAGACCAAACCACCCCTGATCCTGGTCCGCAGACCGGAACCAACCCTGATCCTGGTCCGCAGACCAAACCACCCCTGATCCTGGTCCGCAGACCAAACCACCCCTGATCCTGGTCCGCAGACCGGAACCAACCCTGATCCTGGTCCACAGACCGGAACCACCCCTGATCCACAGATCAGAACCACCCCTGATCCTGGTCCGCAGACCGGAACCAACCCTGATCCTGGTCCGCAGAGCAGAACCCACAATGATCCTGGTCCGCAGACCAAACCAACCCTGATCCTGGTCCGCAGACCAAACCAACCCTGATCCTGGTCCGCAGACCAAACCAACCCTGATCCTGGTCCGCAGACCGGAACCAACCCTGATCCTGGTCCACAGACCGGAACCACCCCTGATCCTGGTCCACAGACCGGAACCAACCCTGATCCTGGTCCACAGACCAAACCACCCCTGATCCTGGTCCGCAGACCGGAACCACCCCTGATCCTGGTCCACAGACCGGAACCAACCCTGATCCTGGTCCACAGACCGGAACCAACCCTGATCCTGGTCCACAGACCGGAACCACCCCTGATCCTGGTGCACAGACCGGAACCACCCCTGATCCTGGTCTGCAGAGCAGAACCCACGATGATCCTGGTCCACAGACCGGAACCAACCCTGATCCTGGTCCACAGACCGGAACCAACCATGATCCTGGTCCACAGACCGGAACCAACCATGATCCTGGTCCACAGACCGGAACCCACGATGATCCTGGTCCGCAGACCGGAACCAACCCTGATCCTGGTCCACAGACCGGAACCAACCCTGATCCTGGTCCACAGACCGGAACCAACCATGATCCTGGTCCGCAGAGCAGAACCCACAATGATCCTGGTCCGCAGACCAAACCAACCCTGATCCTGGTCCGCAGACCAAACCAACCCTGATCCTGGTCCGCAGACCAAACCAACCCTGATCCTGGTCCGCAGACCGGAACCAACCCTGATCCTGGTCCACAGACCGGAACCACCCCTGATCCTGGTGCACAGACCGGAACCACCCCTGATCCTGGTCTGCAGAGCAGAACCCACGATGATCCTGGTCCACAGACCGGAACCAACCATGATCCTGGTCCACAGACCGGAACCAACCCTGATCCTGGTCCACAGACCGGAACCAACCCTGATCCTGGTCCACAGACCGGAACCAACCATGATCCTGGTCCGCAGAGCAGAACCCACAATGATCCTGGTCCGCAGACCAAACCAACCCTGATCCTGGTCCGCAGACCAAACCAACCCTGATCCTGGTCCGCAGACCAAACCAACCCTGATCCTGGTCCGCAGACCGGAACCAACCCTGATCCTGGTCCACAGACCGGAACCACCCCTGATCCTGGTCCACAGACCGGAACCAACCCTGATCCTGGTCCACAGACCAAACCACCCCTGATCCTGGTCCGCAGACCGGAACCACCCCTGATCCTGGTCCACAGACCGGAACCAACCCTGATCCTGGTCCACAGACCGGAACCAACCCTGATCCTGGTCCACAGACCGGAACCACCCCTGATCCTGGTGCACAGACCGGAACCACCCCTGATCCTGGTCTGCAGAGCAGAACCCACGATGATCCTGGTCCACAGACCGGAACCAACCATGATCCTGGTCCACAGACCGGAACCCACGATGATCCTGGTCCGCAGACCGGAACCAACCCTGATCCTGGTCCACAGACCGGAACCAACCCTGATCCTGGTCCACAGACCGGAACCAACCATGATCCTGGTCCACAGACCGGAACCCACGATGATCCTGGTCCACAGACCGGAACCAACCCTGATCCTGGTCCGCAGACCAAACCACCCCTGATCCTGGTCCGCAGACCAAACCACCCCTGATCCTGGTCCACAGACCGGAACCAACCATGATCCTGGTCCACAGACCGGAACCCACGATGATCCTGGTCCGCAGACCGGAACCAACCCTGATCCTGGTCCACAGACCGGAACCAACCCTGATCCTGGTCCACAGACCGGAACCAACCATGATCCTGGTCCACAGACCGGAACCCACGATGATCCTGGTCCACAGACCGGAACCAACCCTGATCCTGGTCCGCAGACCAAACCACCCCTGATCCTGGTCCGCAGACCAAACCACCCCTGATCCTGGTCCACAGACCGGAACCAACCCTGATCCTGGTCCGCAGACCAAACCACCCCTGATCCTGGTCCGCAGACCAAACCACCCCTGATCCTGGTCCGCAGAGCAGAACCCACGATGATCCTGGTCCACAGACCGGAACCAACCCTGATCCTGGTCCACAGACCGGAACCAACCCTGATCCACAGATCAGAACCACCCCTGATCCTGGTCCGCAGACCGGAACCAACCCTGATCCTGGTCCGCAGACCAAACCAACCCTGATCCTGGTCCGCAGACCAAACCAACCCTGATCCTGGTCCGCAGACCGGAACCCCCCCTGATCCTGGTCCGCAGACTGGAACCAACCCTGATCCTGGTCCGCAGACTGGAACCACCCCTGATCCTGGTCCGCAGACCGGAACCAACCCTGATCCTGGTCCACAGACCGGAACCACCCCTGATCCTGGTCCGCAGACCAAACCAACCCTGATCCTGGTCCGCAGACCAAACCAACCCTGATCCTGGTCCACAGAGCAGAACCCACGATGATCCTGGTCCACAGACCGGAACCAACCGTGATCCTGGTCCGCAGACTGGAACCAACCCTGATCCTGGTCCACAGACCGGAACCAACCCTGATCCTGGTCCACAGACCGGAACCACCCCTGATCCTGGTCCGCAGACCAAACCAACCCTGATCCTGGTCCACAGACCGGAACCAACCCTGATCCTGGTCCACAGACCGGAACCAACCCTGATCCTAGTCTGCAGACCAGAACCTCACACACTAAAATTCAGGATCCTGAAAACCATCATTCTTCCAAGAAATAAGATTATTCTTTCAAGGAACCAGGACTCGGTATGGTCCAGACCTCATCCTGACTGCAGGAACCAGACCGGCTGGATGGGGACCAGGACTCATTGTGGTCCAGACCTCATCCTGACTGCAGGAACCAGACCGGCTGGATGGGGACCAGGACTCATTGTGGTCCAGACCTCATCCTGACTGCAGGAACCAGACCGGCTGGATGGGGACCAGGACTCATTGTCGTCCAGACCGCATCCTGACTGCAGGAACCAGACCGGGTGGAGGGAGACCAGGTCTCGGGGTGGCTCTGAGACCTCCAGATCCTCTGATCGTGGGGTTTTCCTTCTGATCAGGAGCAGATGAGGATGTACCCCACAAAGATTCTGCCCGTTGTGGACCACCAGACCCGGATCTGACGCGTCTTTGTGTTTCAGATGCGGCTGCAGCTGAAGATGAGGCGACGCCCGCTTCTGGAAAAAAACCCAGCAAGGCCGAGACTCTACTGACGAAGGAGGAGGTGGCGGAGGAGCAGAGGTGGGTGTAAACGGTCCCAGTGGAGGTGATACGGCGGCATGCAAACACAAACACCCCGCATGTCCACTTGAATCCGGTTCCTGCATGCACGCTGGTCCTGCTGCAGTGTCAGAGTTCTTTCTGATCCACCTGGAATAAAACCTGATTCTCCGTCATCTCCAGGCTGAATGCAGCCAGCTGTTGCGTAACGCATGTGTCTTTGTCTGAGCGGGACCAGCCTGAGGAGGAGAGCCGTTTCCAGCTTTTATTTTCAGCTCTGGAACATTCCCGTGGCTTGGCAGTGCTGCTTTTTTTTTTTTTTTTTAACATTTCTGCTGTTAGTGTGGAGCAAAGAGGAAAAAGCCTGTTGTGTTCCCTTCAGATAGATATTTTCCTCCCTGTAGGTGCACGCACCACGTTTCTCTCAGGCTTCTTCTCCTGTCTGACAGAAGCTCCCCAGTGCAGGTCAGAGGTCAGCGAACAGGCTCAGGGGATCCATAAGATGACAACAAAGAGATGAAGCTAAAAACCAGACCGAAAAGCATGCCCAAACATACAGAGACTCCATAGAAATACATTCTAAACAGACTTATGAGGACAGGAACCCTTCTGTCTGGAATTTGTTCTTTTCTGTGGAGAAACAAAGACGTCAAAATGACAGATTAAGACAAGTTTTTAGATATATTTAAAAATGAAACCGTTTATGTTTGGCAGCTCATTCTAAAGCGTCTCACAGGGGACCAATCATGTCTCAAGATGTAGTTAGACACGCCCACCTTATTACCATACAACTAATTAATATAGGAATAAGTAAGGGGAAATAAATGTAGAAAACATATGAAATTATACAAGCAATGGTTACAAAAACTCAGACCAACCGGCTGTGTGTGTGTATATATGTATATGTGTTTAAAATGTATGGATTTAGAAGTCAATAATAATAATAATAATAATAATAAATCAAATTTTTTTAATATCTATGAAAAGCCAGCAAGCTAAAGTATAAGAAACATTGAAAACACACAATGCAAAATCCCCCCCGTACGTGTCGAGGGAGGTTGGGGGAGGGGCAAATGGCAGTTGGTAATTGTTTAGGTGGGTTAAAGCACTTCTCGTCCGTTTAGTTTTGTATTCAAGCATTTGATTAACTGGCTGCAGGGGGGGGGGGCGGCATCTCCTACCTGCCTTTAAATAAAGATAGAAATATGCTCTTGTTGCCATTTTAGCTCCTTTGTCGCTCCAGTTATTATAGTGTTTGTGAGGATTTTTGAGACTTGAATGAAACAGGAAATGATGTCATATCTTCAGACTGACTGACCACCAATCAGCCCCAAACCTCTTTTTATCCAACTCTGTTGACCCCGGCACCCCTCCCTCCACCCCCAGTCAGCACGACGCCTCTTACTTTGAAATGAACATTTTCAGAAATGTGTCGGTGTCTGATGAACTGCACCTTTATCTTCGCAGGATAGAGCTTACATCTGACTTTACCTGTCTGTAATCATCCTGAGCAGACACACACACACACACACACACACACTGTGTGGTAGGAAGGACATGGTAAGGCGATGTTCAATATAACCCCCGCCTTATCATAACCCCAGTCCCCCCAAACCGACCCCAGCGAGGACAGACTGATCCCAGTAATGACCCAGTTACCTCGGGATGCCAGGAAACCATGACGTTTAGCTGAAGCTTCATCCACGTGGCAACGGAAGCAGAAACCCAGTATGGACGCAGCACCGTCATCCTTCACTGGTAGCAGCTGGCTCGTCAAAGAACAGGTTAATGTGGCGTCGTCATCCTTTGGCTCGTAACTATGGAAACCAACCAACGGCATTGGGAAAAGTATCATTTCCAGGCTCCAAGAACAGCCAGTTTCATCTGGATGAAATATCCAGACAAACAAAACATTTTCTGTTTATTTAATGGGACAGTGAAGGTTGACAACCTTTATTAGCAAAACAGCATGATGTAAACATGTGAGACAAATAAATAAAACATCTTCACACTAAAACTAGGGAATGATTCCGGGTCTGATGTTCCTTTATGGAAAATGTGGAAGAATTCACTTTCTGTTTCACTGAATGCACCTGAACTCATTTCCACGTGGACATGACCAATAGCAGGGATCACCAAATCCGACCTCCTCGGCTAGTATCCCGATTGAGTCATTATTCAAACGCTGTAGGATCCATTTCACCCTCTAATTCCTCATGAAACTCAGTTTCTGAGACATTTTGCATCATTCTATGGTAAAAACTTTGCTCAAAACCCTGTTGAACACAATCCAACGTGTCTTCTGCCCCCTGGTGGACACCTTCTACACATCACATGATAATAAACCGTAAATATACAAAAGTGATTTTTGTTAAAAAGTTTTTAAAATATTGTTGAATGAGACAAAGAGTTCAAATGTATTATTAGAATTTTCTCTGTTTTTCCTCCTTTTCTATGAAGGGTTCATGTAAGTCAGGCACTAACCCTGTGCGGGACACTGGAAACCTGCAGGACTCTGGTCGACGAGGTTCGACAGGATCCTGGCTTACAGAAAACATAAATTACTACAATATTCTCCCCGTTCTTCTACTCTGGATGTTGATGGGAACACTGTTAGCTGTTAGCTAACGTTAGCCGCTGCTCAGATTATAGACGTTTCATCGGCTTTGGTAGTCCAGAATAAAGATAAACTGAGACAGGGGCTGAAATTATTTATTTTTTGTCAGCGCTGACAGATTTGTGAAGAAAGGCCGGTTTCCCACGCTTTAAAGCTGCAGGTGAACGCATCATGAAACTGATATGTGAATCCTGATGTCTTCCTTTCTATTAATCCACACATAAACCCAACCTGGTGACCTAGATATGTGACCTCATGCATCGTGGAGGTCGAGTATCAGTCTGTCCCTGCTGATGAAGCACCTCCTCTTCCTCACCGACCCCATGACTCTCCCTCTACCATCATGCTGGACCCCCGTGTGGCTGCTTGGTGCTGATAATCAGGTCATGTGGTTGTGTTTACGCCCAGCTGTTGCTGAGCGAGCGGCCAGCCACTGCTCCAGATGGCGTACACTTTATCCTCTTATTCCTCTCCTCCTGCTAACAGAAAAGCAGCCAGTCCTGCCACTACACCTCCCAGTACCAACCAGTTCAGTGTGGAGACAAAGGAGAATGCAGAGGGAGGGGGTGATGTGGGTCACGTGCTCTGAGGGGATAAGAGGTCCATACAGGACACACAATGGATCGTGTAGGAAGCCTGTTTAGGAGGAAGAGCAGGAATAAACATGTTTACAGGCTCAGAAGATGGAAGATCTCATCTTCATCTCACTCAGACATTAAATTAACTTCAAAACAGACTAATTTGTAGCTGTTTGACTTCATGGTGGCGCTGTCGCCTCCCTGGAACAAAAGCCAGCAGATTCGTTCTGATCCGTTTCAGTTCTGCTTTGAAAGTCGTAAAGTCAGCAGATGTGACGACTGAGACGTAACAAATACGATCAAACTTATGATTGGGTTGAATTTTTTCTTATTATCAGCGAATAATCTATGTTTTTAGGTGCAACCCTTCTCCAACAAACCTGAATCTAATAAGTGGCTTGTTAGCAGCCTCTGCAGAGCTGGATGACATGCAGGAGAGGAGTTCAGCTGTGCTGGACAGGGGTTGCATCTAAAGGTTGCTGGATGGTCGATATCCAGGACTGGACTTGGGCGCCCCTGATCTAGAGTCTTTACGTAACTTTGGTTGAAATAAAACAGACTTGCTTTTACATTGTTTTTAATTAGAACCAGAAGCGCTCGCAGACCTCTGCCAAGCTGTTTCAATGTCTTTTATTTCTGGGTTAGAAGCTGGAAATGCTGCAATGCTTCAACATCATGAAGAATAAAAATTTCCTGGATCCAGGCGGTGATCCGGATCACTCCCAAAGTCTAGTCTAGATTTCATCCCAACAGTGTTCTGTTGCTAACAGACAGACCGGGATGCGTGACCTCCACCTTGGTAGAGTCAAACTCCACATGAAGCTTTAAAGGTGGAGTATGTAAGATTTTCAATATTTAAAAAAATAAATAATTAACTAATAAAATAACTACAAAACTACTAAAACATAACATTTCCAGCCACCTTTTCCACAGTCCGTGCTTGGCCCCCCCATCACAATCTCTGTAGACCCGCCCCTGGATGTCTTGGCGAATGTAGCGTCACTGTTGAGTTTCTCTTCTTTTAAAAAGCCTGATTTCTGAAAAAGGGGTCAGAATGAACAGATGTCTTCGTACCAAAACACAGCAAATCCTCTTCATGTTTCTGCCTGCGTGAAGCCTCCCATCCTTCCACTGCTGAAGGACGCTGATGATGCTGCATGACTGTCGCCAGGTTTCAGCCTGCTGATGGACACGTTGGGTGTAAACTCTCCTCAAGCCGATGCTTTCCAGATGTGTGCACGTCTTCCCTCATCTGCCATGCCAGTTGATCTGCACGCATCAGAGCTGATTGTTCAGCAATGTGCTGCCGTTTGGTGGAGAGAAAAGTCTGAAAACACGTTTGATTGCATCCAGATAAATGATTGACCCCAGAAAGTCTCCTGGGGAGTGATCGGTGGAGTCTGCAGAACTCTCTGAAACCACGGCAGGCCTTCAGGCTACGGGATGGAAATCAGGGCCGCAGATGCTGGATGTGGACTTGGTATCAGTGCAGCTCTGATTTAAGCAGCTTCCTGCCAGACGACATATCGGCCTCCTGCAGAGACCTATCAGCATCTCTGCAGGTCCACCACAGATCTACAGCCGCATTTATCAGGAATTATTAGCTTTTTTTTTTTATAGCATCTGATTAAAGCTGCAGCTTTGAGTCTGATGCGTTGGCGCCCCCTGCTGGCCAAACTGTGCAGGAGGAGCTCCTCTGCTTCCTGCCTTTCCGCCTCGCCTGCTTCAGCCCGGCTAACCCTGCATGCTGCCTGCTAACACAGCTAACGGTGAGTCCCACTATCAGACTCTCATCTGCTCAGCAGAATTTACAGGTTTCTGACGTGTTCTCATGGAGTCAGATTGGGACAGTCATCCAGTCCATCTGATTGGATGGTGAGTAATCAAACTGTCCAATCAGAGAGCAGATGCATCCTGCTCTTCGGCGCCATTGCAGGATAGAAAGAAGATATTTACTGTAAAAAGTTGTGACGTATCCACAACAAACCCAGACGCCTGAAAGACTGAAGCACTTTTACTTCATTACATCCAACCACTGACTGTGATGCCTAACTGGGTCCTCTGCTCCCTTCCAGCTGATCTGTGAGGATGAGGAGCAGCTCTGAGGAGGTGAAGATCATCATCCAGCTGAAGCTTTGCCAGTGTTTCTGTGGACTTTACCGATGGAGGCCTGAGCTGCTTGTGAACAGCAAACGGGTTTGACACCAACGTGCCTTCAGGATCAGCCCCGTTTGTTTGCTTTTGTCTGGTTTTCTGCAGAGGAGGAGGAGGAAGAGGAGTTACTTTGCAAACTGCTTCTGCTCAGTCTGTTTTCCATGTCCGTCCTGCTGTAAACGAGTGTGTAGCTGCTGCTGAGGTTTCTGTAAAGTCTGGATCATTAAAGAGATGTTGGTACATCTGCAGTTTGTTTACTTCAGCAAGCAGAAAAACGTATGCTAAAAAATCTGCACTCAAACCAGAAAAAATGAAAAGTATCTGCAAGGAAATTTTGCTTGTTGAGGCTTTCGAACTGAAACGATCTCACTTTGTGTTTTATCACCCAGGTTTTTCTGACACAAAGAAAGATTAAAACACTTCAAATTAATAAATATTTAAACATCAAAGTTGTTGGGAATAAATATCTTCCCAGGATGAAATAAGCATTGATCTAAGATATTTGTTCTTGCTTAAACCGACACTGACAACCAGCACTCAAACGCACCACAGAGCACATCCCACTGCAGTGTGGGACCTTCCAGCTTTATTTATAAATAACTTTCACACAGCTGGATGAAATGTGGGATAAATTTCATTTTGAGCAGGTTGGTGATTTCCAAAAATCGCATTCTTCCTGGAACGAGTCTATTCCTCCCTACATTTCTCCGTTTATCAGATAAATCATTTTAACAGACTCAACGTCCAGACAAAACAGAAACAAGCCGAACAAACTTCGACTGATTTATTCTGTTTCTCCTTTAGAGGCGGTTGAGAGAAAATGTTTACATAAACAAGCTTCAAAACACAAAAACAGAGTAAAAGAAAACCTCAAAGAAAAAAACCCAATGACTGGGTCTGCTTCATTTACCCTACCGGGCTAGCCAATGGCCAGCTGGGTGGGCGGGTGGGGCACCAAGCCCACATCCTGGCCTACAGCCCACAGGATGCCATGGCATGATTAAAGGAGCCGTTCACCCTAAAATGTGTTTTTCAGCTGTAAACATGTTTTGATGAAAACCACTGATACTGTTAAAATTATTTTCTTTTATATCTTTAAAATGGGGATTTTGTGGGTCAAAAATGCCTGAAAACGCGCTCCATACGGTCCCCACAGGGTCCCCACACAGTCTCCACAGGGTCCCTAAACAGTCCCCACAGGGTCCCCACACAGTCTCCACAGGGTCCCTAAACAGTCCCCACAGGGTCTCCACAGGGTCCCCACACAGTCTCCACAGGGTCCCTAAACAGTCCCCACAGGGTCCCCACAGGGTCCCCACACAGTCTCCACAGGGTCCCCACACAGTCCCCACAGGGTCTCCACAGGGTCCCCACAGGGTCCCCACACAGTCTCCACAGGGTCCCCACACAGTCTCCACAGGGTCCCCACACAGTCTCCACAGGGTCCCCACAGGGTCCCCACACAGTCTCCACAGGGTCCCTAAACAGTCCCCACTGGGTCCCCACACAGTCTCCACAGGGTCCCTAAACAGTCCCCACTGGGTCCCTAAACAGTCCCCACTGGGTCCCCACACAGTCTCCACAGGGTCCCTAAACAGTCCCCACTGGGTCCCTAAACAGTCCCCACAGGGTCCCCACACAGTCTCCACAGGGTCCCCACACAGTCTCCACAGGGTCCCTAAACAGTCCCCACAGGGTCCCCACACAGTCTCCACAGGGTCCCCACACAGTCTCCACAGGGTCCCTAAACAGTCCCCACAGGGTCCCCACACAGTCTCCACAGGGTCCCTAAACAGTCCCCACTGGGTCCCTAACGGTCTCCACAGGGTCCCCACACAGTCTCCACAGGGTCCCTAAACAGTCCCCACTGGGTCCCCACACAGTCTCCACAGGGTCCCCACACAGTCTCCACAGGGTCCCTAAACAGTCCCCACAGGGTCCCCACACAGTCTCCACAGGGTCCCTAAACAGTCCCCACTGGGTCCCTAACGGTCTCCACAGGGTCCCTAAACAGTCCCCACTGGGTCCCTAACGGTCTCCACAGGGTCCCCACACAGTCTCCACAGGGTCCCTAAACAGTCCCCACTGGGTCCCTAACGGTCTCCACAGGGTCCCTAAACAGTCCCCACTGGGTCCCTAACGGTCTCCACAGGGTCCCCACACAGTCTCCACAGGGTCTCCACAGGGTCCCCACACAGTCTCCACAGGGTCTCCACAGGGTCCCCACACAGTCTCCACAGGGTCCCCACACAGTCTCCACAGGGTCCCTAAACAGTCCCCACTGGGTCCCTAAACAGTCCCCACAGGGTCCCCACACAGTCTCCACAGGGTCCCCACACAGTCTCCACAGGGTCCCTAAACAGTCCCCACAGGGTCCCCACACAGTCTCCACAGGGTCCCTAAACAGTCCCCACAGGGTCCCCACACAGTCTCCACAGGGTCCCTAAACAGTCCCCACTGGGTCCCTAACGGTCTCCACAGGGTCCCCACACAGTCTCCACAGGGTCCCTAAACAGTCCCCACTGGGTCCCCACACAGTCTCCACAGGGTCCCCACACAGTCTCCACAGGGTCCCTAAACAGTCCCCACAGGGTCCCCACACAGTCTCCACAGGGTCCCTAAACAGTCCCCACTGGGTCCCTAACGGTCTCCACAGGGTCCCTAAACAGTCCCCACTGGGTCCCTAACGGTCTCCACAGGGTCCCCACACAGTCTCCACAGGGTCCCTAAACAGTCCCCACAGGGTCCCCACACAGTCTCCACAGGGTCCCTAAACAGTCCCCACTGGGTCCCTAACGGTCTCCACAGGGTCCCTAAACAGTCCCCACTGGGTCCCTAACGGTCTCCACAGGGTCCCCACACAGTCTCCACAGGGTCTCCACAGGGTCCCCACACAGTCTCCACAGGGTCTCCACAGGGTCCCCACACAGTCTCCACAGGGTCCCCACACAGTCTCCACAGGGTCCCCACACAGTCTCCACAGGGTCCCTAAACAGTCCCCACAGGGTCCCCACACAGTCTCCACAGGGTCCCTAAACAGTCCCCACAGGGTCTCCACAGGGTCCCCACACAGTCTCCACAGGGTCCCCACAGGGTCCCCACACAGTCTCCACAGGGTCCCCACACAGTCTCCACAGGGTCCCCACAGGGTCCCCACACAGTCTCCACAGGGTCCCCACACAGTCCCCACAGGGTCTCCACAGGGTCCCCACAGGGTCCCCACACAGTCTCCACAGGGTCCCCACACAGTCTCCAAAGGGTCCCCACACAGTCTCCACAGGGTCCCCACACAGTCTCCAAAGGGTCCCCACACAGTCTCCACAGGGTCCCCACACAGTCCCCACAGGGTCCCCACACAGTCTCCACAGGGTCTCCACAGGGTCCCCACACAGTCTCCACAGGGTCCCCACACAGTCTCCACAGGGTCCCCACACAGTCTCCACAGGGTCTCCACAGGGTCCCTAACGGTCTCCACAGGGTCCCCACACAGTCTCCACAGGGTCTCCATAGGGTCTCCACAGGGTCCCTAACGGTCTCCACAGGGTCCCTAAACAGTCCCCACAGGGTCCCTAACGGTCTCCACAGGGTCCTCACACAGTCTCCACAGGGTCTCCATAGGGTCTCCACAGGGTCCCTAACGGTCTCCACAGGGTCCCTAAACAGTCCCCACAGGGTCCCTAACGGTCTCCACAGGGTCCCTAAACAGTCCCCACACAGTCTCCACAGGGTCCTCACAAGGTCTCCACAGGGTCCCCACACAGTCTCCACAGGGTCCCCACACAGTCTCCACAGGGTCCCCACACAGTCTCCACAGGGTCTCCACAGGGTCCCCACACAGTCTCCAAAGGGTCCCCACACAGTCTCCACAGGGTCCCCACACAGTCTCCACAGGGTCCCCACAGGGTCCCCACACAGTCCCCACAGGGTCCCCACACAGTCTCCACAGGGTCCCCACAGGGTCCCCACACAGTCTCCACAGGGTCCCCACACAGTCTCCACAGGGTCCCCACAGGGTCCCCACACAGTCCCCACAGGGTCCCCACACAGTCTCCACAGGGTCCCCACAGGGTCCCCACACAGTCTCCACAGGGTCCCCACACAGTCTCCACAGGGTCCCCACAGGGTCCCCACACAGTCCCCACAGGGTCCCCACACAGTCTCCACAGGGTCCCCACACAGTCTCCACAGGGTCCCCACAGGGTCCCCACACAGTCTCCACAGGGTCCCTAACGGTCTCCACAGGGTCCCCACACAGTCTCCACAGGGTCCCCACACAGTCTCCACTGGGTCCCTAACGGTCTCCACAGGGTCCCCACACAGTCTCCACAGGGTCCCCACACAGTCTCCACTGGGTCCCTAACGGTCTCCACAGGGTCCCCACACAGTCTCCACAGGGTCCCCACACAGTCTCCACAGGGTCCCCACAGGGTCCCCACACAGTCCCCACAGGGTCCCCACACAGTCTCCACAGGGTCCCCACACAGTCTCCACAGGGTCCCCACAGGGTCCCCACACAGTCTCCACTGGGTCCCTAACGGTCTCCACAGGGTCCCCACACAGTCTCCACAGGGTCCCCACACAGTCTCCACTGGGTCCCTAACGGTCTCCACAGGGTCCCCACACAGTCTCCACAGGGTCCCCACACAGTCTCCACAGGGTCCCTAAACAGTCCCCACTGGGTCCCTAACGGTCTCCACAGGGTCCCTAAACAGTCCCCACAGGGTCCCTAACGGTCTCCACAGGGTCCCTAAACAGTCCCCACACAGTCTCCACAGGGTCCCCACACAGTCTCCACAGGGTCCCCACACAGTCTCCACAGGGTCCCCACACAGTCTCCACAGGGTCCCCACAGGGTCCCCACACAGTCTCCACAGGGTCCCCACAGGGTCCCCACACAGTCCCCACAGGGTCCCCACAGGGTCCCCACACAGTCTCCACAGGGTCCCCACAAGGTCCCCACACAGTCCCCACAGGGTCCCCACACAGTCTCCACAGGGTCCCCACACAGTCTCCACAGGGTCCCCACAGGGTCCCCACACAGTCTCCACAGGGTCCCCACACAGTCTCCACAGGGTCCCCACAGGGTCCCCACACAGTCTCCACAGGGTCCCCACAGGGTCCCCACACAGTCTCCACAGGGTCCCCACAGGGTCCCCACACAGTCTCCACAGGGTCCCCACACAGTCTCCACTGGGTCCCTAACGGTCTCCACAGGGTCCCCACACAGTCCCCACAGGGTCCCTAAACAGTCCCCACTGGGTCCCTAACGGTCTCCACAGGGTCCCCACACAGTCTCCACAGGGTCCCTAACGGTCTCCACAGGGTCCCCACACAGTCTCCACAGGGTCCCTAAACAGTCCCCACAGGGTCCCTAACGGTCTCCACAGGGTCCCTAACGGTCTCCACAGGGTCCCTAACGGTCTCCACAGGGTCTCTAAACAGTCCCCACAGGGTCCCTAACGGTCTCCACAGGGTCCCTAACGGTCTCCACAGGGTCCCTAACGGTCTCCACAGGGTCTCTAAACAGTCCCCACAGGGTCCCTAACGGTCTCCACAGGGTCCCTAACGGTCTCCACAGGGTCCCTAACGGTCTCCACAGGGTCTCTAAACAGTCCCCACAGGGTCCCTAACGGTCTCCACAGGGTCCCTAACGGTCTCCACAGGGTCTCTAAACAGTCCCCACAGGGTCCCCACACAGTCTCCACACAGTCTCCACAGGGTCCCCACAGGGTCCCCACACAGTCCCCACAGGGTCCCCACACAGTCTCCACAGGGTCCCCACAGGGTCCCCACACAGTCTCCACAGGGTCCCCACACAGTCTCCACAGGGTCTCCACAGGGTCCCCACACAGTCTCCACAGGGTCCCCACACAGTCTCCACAGGGTCCCTAAACAGTCCCCACTGGGTCCCTAACGGTCTCCACAGGGTCCTCACACAGTCTCCACAGGGTCTCCATAGGGTCTCCACAGGGTCCCTAACGGTCTCCACAGGGTCCCTAAACAGTCCCCACAGGGTCCCTAACGGTCTCCACAGGGTCCCTAAACAGTCCCCACACAGTCTCCACAGGGTCCCCACACAGTCTCCACAGGGTCTCCACACAGTCTCCACAGGGTCCCCACACAGTCTCCACAGGGTCTCCACAGGGTCCCCACACAGTCTCCAAAGGGTCCCCACACAGTCTCCACAGGGTCCCCACACAGTCCCCACAGGGTCCCCACACAGTCTCCACAGGGTCCCCACACAGTCTCCACAGGGTCCCCACACAGTCTCCACAGGGTCTCCACAGGGTCCCCACACAGTCTCCAAAGGGTCCCCACACAGTCTCCACAGGGTCCCCACACAGTCCCCACAGGGTCCCCACACAGTCTCCACAGGGTCCCCACACAGTCTCCACAGGGTCCCCACACAGTCTCCACACAGTCTCCACAGGGTCCCCACACAGTCTCCACAGGGTCCCCACACAGTCTCCACAGGGTCTCCACAGGGTCCCCACACAGTCTCCACAGGGTCCCCACAGGGTCCCCACACAGTCTCCACAGGGTCCCCACACAGTCTCCACAGGGTCTCCACAGGGTCCCCACACAGTCTCCACAGGGTCCCCACACAGTCTCCACAGGGTCCCCACAGGGTCCCCACACAGTCCCCACAGGGTCCCCACACAGTCTCCACAGGGTCCCCACAGGGTCCCCACACAGTCTCCACAGGGTCCCCACACAGTCTCCACAGGGTCCCCACAGGGTCCCCACACAGTCTCCACAGGGTCTCCACAGGGTCCCCACACAGTCTCCACAGGGTCCCCACACAGTCTCCACAGGGTCTCCACAGGGTCCCTAAACAGTCCCCACTGGGTCCCTAACGGTCTCCACAGGGTCCTCACACAGTCTCCACAGGGTCTCCATAGGGTCTCCACAGGGTCCCTAACGGTCTCCACAGGGTCCCTAAACAGTCCCCACAGGGTCCCTAACGGTCTTCACAGGGTCCCTAAACAGTCTCCACACAGTCTCCACAGGGTCCCCACACAGTCTCCACAGGGTCCCCACACAGTCTCCACAGGGTCTCCACAGGGTCCCTAAACAGTCCCCACTGGGTCCCTAACGGTCTCCACAGGGTCCCCACACAGTCTCCACAGGGTCCTCACAAGGTCTCCACAGGGTCCCCACACAGTCTCCACAGGGTCCCCACACAGTCTCCACAGGGTCCCCACAGGGTCCCCACACAGTCTCCACAGGGTCCCCACAGGGTCCCCACACAGTCCCCACAGGGTCCCCACAGGGTCCCCACACAGTCTCCACAGGGTCCCCACAGGGTCCCCACACAGTCCCCACAGGGTCCCCACACAGTCTCCACAGGGTCCCCACAGGGTCCCCACACAGTCTCCACAGGGTCCCCACACAGTCTCCACAGGGTCCCCACAGGGTCCCCACACAGTCTCCACAGGGTCCCCACACAGTCTCCACAGGGTCCCCACAGGGTCCCCACACAGTCTCCACAGGGTCCCCACAGGGTCCCCACACAGTCTCCACTGGGTCCCTAACGGTCTCCACAGGGTCCCCACACAGTCCCCACAGGGTCTCCATAGGGTCTCCACAGGGTCCCTAACGGTCTCCACAGGGTCCCTAAACAGTCCCCACAGGGTCCCTAACGGTCTCCACAGGGTCCCTAAACAGTCCCCACACAGTCTCCACAGGGTCCCTAAACAGTCCCCACACAGTCTCCACAGGGTCCTCACAAGGTCTCCACAGGGTCCCCACACAGTCTCCACAGGGTCCCCACACAGTCTCCACACAGTCTCCACAGGGTCTCCACACAGTCTCCACAGGGTCCCCACACAGTCTCCACAGGGTCCCCACACAGTCTCCACACAGTCTCCACAGGGTCCCCACACAGTCTCCACAGGGTCCCCACAGGGTCCCCACACAGTCCCCACAGGGTCCCCACACAGTCTCCACAGGGTCCCCACACAGTCTCCACAGGGTCCCCACAGGGTCCCCACACAGTCTCCACAGGGTCCCCACACAGTCTCCACAGGGTCCCCACAGGGTCCCCACACAGTCCCCACAGGGTCCCCACACAGTCTCCACAGGGTCCCCACACAGTCTCCACTGGGTCCCTAACGGTCTCCACAGGGTCCCCACACAGTCCCCACAGGGTCCCTAAACAGTCCCCACTGGGTCCCTAACGGTCTCCACAGGGTCCCCACACAGTCTCCACAGGGTCCCTAAACAGTCCCCACAGGGTCCCTAACGGTCTCCACAGGGTCCCTAACGGTCTCCACAGGGTCCCTAACGGTCTCTACAGGGTCCCTAAACAGTCCCCACTGGGTCCCTAACGGTCTCCACAGGGTCCTCACAAGGTCTCCACAGGGTCCCTAACGGTCCCCACTGGGTCCCCACACAGTCTCCACAGGGTCTCCATAGGGTCTCCACAGGGTCCCTACACAGTCTCCACAGGGTCTCCACAGGGTCTCCACAGGGTCTCCGCAGGGTCTCCGCAGGGTCTCCGCAGGGTCCCCACAGGGTCCCCACACGGTCTCCACAGGGTCTCCACAGCGTCTCCGCAGGGTCTCCGCAGGGTCCCCACACGGTCTCCACAGGGTCTCCGCAGGGTCTCCGCAGGGTCCCCACAGGGTCCCCACACGGTCTCCACAGGGTCTCCGCAGGGTCCCCACAGGGTCCCCACACGGTCTCCACAGGGTCCCCACACGGTCTCCGCAGGGTCTCCATAGGGTCTCCGCAGGGTCTCCACAGGGTCTCCATAGGGTCTCCACAGGGTCTCCACAGGGTCTCCGCACGGTCTCCGCAGGGTCTCCACAGGGGGTCCCCACACGGTCTCCGCAGGGTCTCCACAGGGTCCCCACACGGTCTCCGCAGGATCTCCACAGGGTCTCCGCACGGTCTCCGCAGGGTCCCCACACGGTCTCCGCAGGGTCTCCACAGGGGGTCCCCACACGGTCTCCGCAGGGTCTCCACAGGGTCTCCACAGGGTCCCTAACGGTCTCCACAGGGTCCTCACAAGGTCTCCACAGGGTCCCTAACGGTCCCCACTGGGTCCCCACACAGTCTCCACAGGGTCTCCATAGGGTCTCCACAGGGTCCCTACACAGTCTCCACAGGGTCTCCACAGGGTCTCCGCAGGGTCTCCGCAGGGTCCCCACAGGGTCCCCACACGGTCTCCACAGGGTCTCCACAGCGTCTCCGCAGGGTCTCCGCAGGGTCCCCACACGGTCTCCACAGGGTCTCCGCAGGGTCTCCGCAGGGTCCCCACAGGGTCCCCACACGGTCTCCACAGGGTCTCCGCAGGGTCCCCACAGGGTCCCCACACGGTCTCCACAGGGTCCCCACACGGTCTCCGCAGGGTCTCCATAGGGTCTCCGCAGGGTCTCCACAGGGTCTCCATAGGGTCTCCACAGGGTCTCCACAGGGTCTCCGCACGGTCTCCGCAGGGTCTCCACAGGGGGTCCCCACACGGTCTCCGCAGGGTCTCCACAGGGTCCCCACACGGTCTCCGCAGGGTCTCCACAGGGTCTCCGCACGGTCTCCGCAGGGTCCCCACACGGTCTCCGCAGGGTCTCCACAGGGGGTCCCCACACGGTCTCCGCAGGGTCTCCACAGGGTCTCCACAGGGTCCCTAACGGTCTCCACAGGGTCTCCACACAGTCTCCACAGGGTCCCTAAACAGTCCCCACTGGGTCCCTAACGGTCTCCACAGGGTCTCCACACGGTCTCCGCAGGGTCCCCACACGGTCTCCGCAGGGTCCCCACACGGTCTCCACAGGGTTCCTTAACAGTCCCCACTGGGTCTCCACAGCCCCTCCCTCCAGATTTAAATAAGGAGGGTTCTCCTCTTGCAGGCCTAAAAGCCCCGCCTACCGACACACGTGCACATGTTAACTTGTCTGATGCCTTCTCAGACTAGTTGAGGAAAATCTGGCAGCGACGTGGAAGATTTGTGTAAAAGTAGCAGTTTACCTGCTGATCCTCATCTGCAGACAGACGGCAGCTCAGACCTTAGCAGCGGATCTGATACAGGCTAGCGCTACATGCTAACGGCTAAGACTGATCCGGTTCAGGACCACCTTTTTCTACCACCGCTGAATTGTGGATCTGGGGGGAGACGTGTCTGTTTAGTTACTTCTGTTTTATAGAAGACCCGCCGGCTCTCCACCACCTGATCACCTCCCAGACCTCGCACCCCACGCCTTTCTAAATTCAGCGGTGGGTGGAGTTACGCTGAAACACTGCTCAGATGAAGCCGATCCAGATATGATGAAGCATTTCTGCAGGTTTCTGTGTTATTTGTTAAAATTCCAAGACAGATTAAAGCTGCAACCTCAACCGAGTTGCCTCCTATGTTCCTGAAAGCAGCAACGAGACGTCTTTAAGTCCGCTTGATGCTGCTGGAGAACATCTGATGCACCGTTAGGAGGCACTGTGGCCCCCAGAATGATCATGTTTCTGCTTTGCCACCAGTTAAACCCCCCCCCAGTCTGAGACCAGTGGTCCTCTGGTGTCTTCAGGACCAGATTTTTAAGTATGTGGAGTCTTAGATGCGTCTGTTGGACCGACGTCCATCAGAATTAGACTTCCGACCAAATTCAGGCATCAGAGAAGAAAAAGGAGAAAATGGCTGAAAAGTGATGTAATGTTAAGTTTAAACCCTTAACATCTTAACATAATTATCATTAAATAAGGAGGAAGCCAGACGAGACGATCTTGTTTAACTTGCAAGGAGGCTCATCCCAGAAGCCTGAACTTAAAAAAAAAAAAAACAAGCCATTTATTGAAAGATACCACATGACATTCATACAAGCTGATACAATTCAATGTGTGTTAGGTGCACAAACGTGCACGCATGTGTGTGCAACTTCAGTCCATGTGAATGTGTTTGCACAGACTGTGTGTGTGTGTGTGTGTGTGTGGGTGTTTGCTTGTTTCAAAAGTCCAATGCATATGTCCTGATAGGACAATGCGTATGTGTGCTCTTCTTTAAGATACCATTCTGATAGGAACCGAATGTTTATGAAACTTGGTCAGACCACTCTGACCTTGCACGTCACTGGAATGTCCTGCTTATCCAAACAGCACACAGAGGAAAACTTTTAACTTGTACATGAGGATTAATGAAGAACATCAATGTAAGATTAATAAAAGATTATCATAATATGAACTAAAAATATTATAACTAAAATTCCCCAACATGTAACGTGACTGCATGTCCCCAGGGTGCAACAGGAGCAGCTGGCGGCCATATTTAACCTGCTGAAGCACGACCAGGAGGTGACGGAGGAGGACGGGGAGCAGCAGCTGAAGCTCTACTCCATCTGAGAGACGACTAGTGTGGAAGTTACATGACAACAGTCTGGTGGCGTTTCCCTGGAAGATGTCCAGCAGAGTCCAGTTGGTGTCTTCTGCTTGTCCTCCTGTCTGAACGTGCAACGCTCTGAGTCCTCCTCGTATTTCAGGACTTCGCTCAGCTTTAAGGCTCCTGCAGGAGACCAGAAAACAGGACCGTGTGAAATATTTTAACTCTCTCCTGAAAGATTCTAGTTTTTATCACAGCCGTTTCTTTCATAGCGTTGATTAAAAAATATTTAAACTTTTTGTGAAATATGTTCAAAATTTTACACAAATTTCAGCATTTTCTAGTATTTTGCTTTTTTTTTTTTTTTTTTACTAAATTTAAAATAATTGTCTTCTTGATAAAAATCCAACAGTTTAGATTCACATTGAAACATAGAAAGTGTCGTGTTTACAACAATCTGCTGCTGTGAGTTGTTCAGCTTGTTTTTTTTCATTGTTTCCAGATTCTGTTTTCTGTGATAAATTAAAAAATTTTTTGCTATTGATGCTGATGAAGCTGAATCCAGAAAAACAGAAACATTTTCCACATTAAAATGTGATTTAAATATTTCCTGAATTTTGACGTGACCGTCAGCAGCAGCGTTGATCTGGGACAGAACTGGACATGGTCCCTACAGACCTGCAGGACCTGCTACCAGTCTGAGACTCCAGAGCTGGACTGTCAGATCCGGTCTGAGTCCCAGGAGCAGAAGGTGGACATAGAAAAGCCGTCCAGGTCTCTGAAGTCCTGCATCATGTGGAAAGCTGCAGGTGGAAGCTGGAAGGTGCGTTTCCTCCTGTGACCAGCAGAGGGCAGCGTTTCTCTGAGCTGCAGTCTGAACAGAAGCCACTGATTTATTGGAAACTTATCTTATTATTGCAGATCAATAATTATTATAAGACATTAAACAGTAAAGCTGTGACAGTAAATTAAATCTTTTTAAAGAAAAATAGATCAATGCTTCATCTTGTCATGGCTGCATTAAGTTGTGAGTACAGAACAGTATTTAACAAGATTAGATAAGTAAGTTGGTTGTTGGGGCATCTTCTCCTTTCCTGATGGCTGTTTAAACAATATTACTTCCTGTTACTGTTCATTCCTCACACCGTAACTCCGATTTCAGCCATTTTATCTACTTTATTGGAGCTTTTTCTCCCACTTTGACTTGTCTTGTACATTAAATGTGACGTAACAGTTTTCAAATTTCTGCTCCTCATTTACTGATAATTACAAACACACCTTTGTCATGTGTTCCAACATTCCTCCCTCCACCCACCAGAACTGGTCCTGGTTCACAGTAAAAGCCTTCAGGCAGATTCATCAGAGTTTCATGTTGCAACTTTATTTCCTTGATAATAATCTACCTTATTCCACATGAAGGAAACAAAAGAAACGGTTGTGAGAAAATGTTTATTGCGTGCGACCACGGTGAAGACTCCGTCTCATGCTACCACTAGAGTGAAAGCACCGCCAGCATTCAGACCAAAACATCATCCAGAAAGCATCGGAACTGAGAAGTGGTCTGTGGTCTCCACCTGCAGAACCACTCCTTTATTGGATGTGTCTTTCCAGTTGCCTATAATTTCCACCTGTTGTCTGTTCCATTTGCACAACAGCAGGTGGAACTGATTGTCAATCAGTGTTGCTTCCTAAGTGGACAGTTCCATTTCACAGAAGTCTGGTTGACTTGGAGTTACATCGTGTTGTTTAAGTGTTCCCTTTTTTGAGCATTTCTCTACCAGAGTCCTGGGAGCTGGGAGTGACACACTCATGTCCATTTCTCTTAAAATTGCCATCTATCAACTGATTGCAGGCGGTGATGTACTGTGTCAGTTGTGCGACCCAACAGGTTCTTCAGGGTGGCTCAACAAGCTGAGTGCAACAATTTTCAAAGTTAGATGAGGCAATGTCAATCCCTCCCCAAACCATCCCGGAGATCACACCTCCGGAAAGATTTTCATTGATGTAGTGTTTGAGGGGAGGAAACAAAAAACACCTGTTCATAAAAAGGCCATCGAAACAGCTTACCTGTAGCAAGACGTCGACACAGAGACATCAGACACCATCTGATCTAACCGGACGAAGATAAGCAGCATGGCTGAAAATTCTGGTAATTATGTCATTTAGGTTGGAGACAAATCAGCAAAACAGCAGCTGGTAAAGTTACATAGATGAACACATTTTAACACTTTCATGAACTTTTGGTTAAAGTAATAATGACTTTAATCATATTATACATCCACATTTAGCATCTAATTCTCTTTTTGTTGTGCTTTTCTTTTCTTTGTATTTAAGGGTTATTAGTTCTCACTTTTACTTTCAAATGATTTTGTGTTCTGTAAATAACATGGATAAACAAATTACATACATGTAGTCTTTTCTTATGAAGGTTTCTGTATTTATTTAGACAATCTTTAGATTAGTTTTCAGTATGGGTCTTAAAGAGTCTAAAAGTTTTACATTTAACATCATTATTTTGTTTTTGATCACTTTTATAGAAAATATTACTGGACTCAGATTTTTACTGATAAACACTTCAAGGAGACTGACATTTTAATATTAATTACCTTTACAGTCCATTTGATGGAAGTTAGTTGGATTTTAAATTTGTTCAAAACAAATAATATATTTAATATTCATGTAATTTTAATATCTTTCAGACACTGAACTTGGTATTCCTAAAAAGTGACTTGTGACAGTTAAAATTATCTTTAGCTTTAATCTGATTCTTTCTTATGTATTTATTTTTTGCCACAATTTAAGAATAATTCTAAGATTTTATATCCTTATTTTATCTTTATTTTAATTCATTGGACAATTCCTGAGATTAAAATTAAACAACTTTTCTCCTAGCAAGGTCACAAGACTTAGACTGCACAGAACCTCAGAAAAACAAGTGAAATCAGAAAACAGCTGAAATCTTAAAGATTTGTAATGCTAGATAGAGATGTCAGGCAAAAATAGAAGCTTATCATCTGCATAGAGACAAACATGACACAAACAAGTAGATTTTGTGTCGTCAGCATAATTGGGAGCTTTGTGGAAATCCTCAGGTTATTTTTGTTTGGTCATAATTATATTTAGCTATAGACACCAAGTATTCCCTGTCTTTTAAACAGGAATTAAATCAACTAGTTACTGTTCTAGAAAGTCCGACCTGCTTTTTCAGCTGGTCTAGTAGGATGTTATAAAAATGAATATTTAAATGAGCTGAATTAGTTTATTATTGTATCAGCAGAAGTTATTATGTTATTTACTTAATGCATGACTGACAAACCTGCAGCCTGAGTTTAATCACATTGTAAAATTCTCCAACAGGGTCAGAGCTGAGAATTCTGCTCTGGGGAAAAACTGGAGTCGGGAAGAGCGCAACAGGAAATACTATCCTGGGGAAGAAGGATTTCGAAGCGGTATCCTCTTTTGAATCTCACACTGCGGCATCCAGCTGTGGGAACCTGGAAAGCAAGGAGATGCCATTTTTAGTTGTTGATACTCCAGGTCTGTTTCACACAGAGAAAGATGAAACTGCACTGAAGGATGCGCTGCTAAAAAGCATCTATCTGATCTCTCCTGGTCCGCATGTGATCCTGTTAGTGCTGGAGCTGGGTGAATACGGGAAAGAGAATGAAAAAGTGCTGAAGGGCTACAAGGAGGGCTTCAAAGATGCAGCACCTTACACCATCGTCTTGTTCACCCATGGTGATAAAAAGAAACCTGAGGTTGAGGCATTCATCAAAGCATACAAATCTCTGGATGCATTCATCAAGGACAATTCTGTGGGGTACCATGTCTTCAACAATCTGGAGGGTTGCAAACCCGATGATCCTCAAGTGGAAGAACTACTGGAGAAGATCCAAAAGATGGTGGAGGATAATAAGAAGAAACGAAGTGAGCATTACAGCAACGACATGTTTCAGGAGGCTCTGGAGACCTTCGGGGAAATTGAGTCTCAGAAAGAAATCCCAGTGGAGCTATCCAAGTTAGAAAAATTACAGCGACTGGGTCTGGAAATAATGGACGAAAATTTTCCTGGTTTTACAGCTGTGAAAGGTTTGCTTGGTCAGATAGAAAAATGGGCAATGAAATGTATGCCAAAGGAATGATCAGGCAAAGGAAAATATAAAGCTGCAGTTTTAATCATTTCCTTTCCAGTCCAGTCCAGCTGAATCCAGTCCAGTTAAATCCAGTCCAGTTAAATCCAGTCCAGTCCAGCTGAATCCAGTCCAGCTGAATCCAGTCCAGTTAAATCCAGTCCAGCTGAATCCAGTCCAGCTGAATCCAGTCCAGCTGAATCCAGTCCAGTAGAGTCCAGTCCAGTTTATTCCGGCCCAGTTGAATCCAGACCAGTCCAGTTGAATCCAGACCAGTTAAATCCAGTCCAGCTGAATTCAGTCCAGTTTATTCCGGTCCAGTTTAATTCGGTCCAGTTGAATCCAGTCCAGTCCAGTTGAATCCAGTCCAGTCCATTATAATCCGGTCCAGTTGAATCCAGTCCAGTCCAGTTGAATCCAGTCCAGTTGAATCCAGTCCAGTCCAGTTGAATCCAGTCCAGTCCATTATAATCCGGTCCAGTTGAATCCAGACCAGTCCAGTTGAATCCAGTCCAGTCCATTATAATCCGGTCCAGTTGAATCCAGTCCAGTCCAGTTGAATCCAGTCCAGTCCATTATAATCCGGTCCAGTTGAATCCAGTCCAGTCCAGTTGAATCCAGTCCAGTCCATTATAATCCGGTCCAGTTGAATCCAGTCCAGTCCAGTTGAATCCAGTCCAGTCCATTATAATCCGGTCCAGTTGAATCCAGTCCAGTCCAGTTGAATCCAGTCCAGTCCATTATAATCCGGTCCAGTTGAATCCAGACCAGTCCAGTTGAATCCAGTCCAGTCCATTATAATCCGGTCCAGTTGAATCCAGTCCAGTCCATTATAATCCGGTCCAGTTGAATCCAGACCAGTCCAGTTGAATCCAGACCAGCTGAATCCAGTCCAGCTGAATCCAGTCCAGTCCAGTTAAATTCAGTCTGGTTAATTCCAGATCACTCCAGTTAAATCCAGTCCAGTAGAGTCCAGTCCAGTTTATTCCGGCCCAGTTGAATCCAGACCAGTCCAGTTGAATCCAGTCCAGTCCAGTTGAATCCGGTCCAGTTGAATCCAGTCCAGTCCATTATAATCCGGTCCAGTTGAATCCAGACCAGTCCAGTTGAATCCAGTCCAGTCCAGTTGAATCCAGTCCAGTCCATTATAATCCGGTCCAGTTGAATCCAGTCCAGTCCAGTTGAATCCAGTCCAGTCCATTATAATCCGGTCCAGTTGAATCCAGACCAGTCCAGTTGAATCCAGTCCAGTCCATTATAATCCGGTCCAGTTGAATCCAGTCCAGTCCAGTTGAATCCAGTCCAGTCCATTATAATCCGGTCCAGTTGAATCCAGTCCAGTCCAGTTGAATCCAGTCCAGTCCATTATAATCCGGTCCAGTTGAATCCAGTCCAGTCCAGTTGAATCCAGTCCAGAAAGTGATGGATGTCAGTAAAAACAGATAAGTTGTGATGCAGCTGCAGGACGTCTGTTAGTGGGATCAGCTTCAGCTCAGAACGGAGGCAGCTTGCTGTTCAGACAGGTTGCTGTTTCTCTGCCCATCTGCCTCGTCAGAAGTTATCCAGTTCAGTCCCGAACCCCACAGTCTTCCTCACTGGTTAGCTGCCACGGATAAAAGTTTCAGATAAAAGTAAAGTCAGCTTATTCAGCACTGATGGTTTGTGTTTGGACAAATGAAAAGCTGGACAACAGGGACTCTGTTGCTTCTTATCTGCCAGACTTTCACTAAAACAAGGTGTCCAGCTTTGCTTTTGTTTGCCGGTTCTGTTATATTCCACCCTCCAGAAAAGTTGCTACTCTTTCTTCTTTATTTCTCTTTGGGAATATTATAAATGTCCAGTTTTTTCAGTGGTGACGGTTTAATGTTTAATAGAAAACCTAAAAATCTTTGATTAGTGAGATATTACTGTGGGATTATTTTCTCAGTTTCTCTGCATCATCTGCTGCTGCTTCATGTGTTTTACCTTCATATGTTTTGTAAATCATTCACCTGACAGACTGAAGCGAAACTGTAGCTTTTATTACCTGGTATCTTCAAATCAATAAAGTTCAGTCTGTGTTAAATCTCTGTGTGACTTCCGCCATTCAGCAACACATCCCACTACATCCCACATCCTGATGGATTCAGTGGTTTAATAATTAAGTTTTACAAATAATTAAACTATAAAATATGTAAAAACTATATATTAATGGATCCCTTTTACACATAATGATTAACATAGAAAAAACATGTTTTTTTTAAGCAAAGAGATTCCTCATGTTTATTCATTTACAAGTTATTTATTTTATTAACTGCATCATCAATCTGTGCCCTGACTAAAGCGTTAACAACATACACTAAATGAAAAACAGAAAGGAAACGTCACACTCTGGTTGTTTTTCTTCATTTCAGATTCCAGCATCATTCTCTTTGTCATTGTAATGGTTGAGATAACATAGGCTTACCTTTCTCTCCATAAGCACAGTCTAAGAATTCATTCATTATTTGATTTAATTTTAAAATGGATGAAATGGTTAAAAGAAGCAACAAGGTTTGTTATGAATAGTAAAATCAATTCAGTTTAGAGTTAGATATAGCTAAAAGATTCACTCATTTCATATATTGATAAGAATTTTGTTTTCTTGTTCAACATAATCCATTATGCAGGAGCGAGCAGCTAAAGAGGCTTAAATCCTGTTGCTCTGTGATCGATTGGTTCACCTACCACTGTTTCCTCCTTGCAATAAACCCACCCGCATGAGGGAAGCAGTAATAATCACTCATGTGATTCTTTCCACCCAAATTCAGGGGTATACCATGTTGTCGTTCTTTTCTCTTAAATCTATAATATCTAATGTAGCCTCCAAGGCTCTTCCAGGAGGAATAAAACAACTTTTATTTTCCTTTTCTTTTTCTCCTTGGCAGGATTAAATTATGGGCTCTTGATCTCCTCTTGCAGTCAGGGGGGTGTCATCCTAGAGGACTGGAGAAAATGACCTTTTGTGACCCGAAAGAGGAGGACGGCTTCGGGTGTATTAGGTTTCTTTTCTTTTTCCCCCCAGATAAACACACAATTCACATTTACCTCCAGATTTCTCTTTCAGGACCTCCTGCAGACCCCAAACCAGATGGTCTGAACAAAACCTCTAACACAATTTACAGTCCCTTAGGTCAATAGATACGGAATGTCACATCGAACTAAGCAACTGGCTCTTGTCAAAATGACACCTTTACACCTCCAGATAAGACTCAACGGCGCCAGGAGAGAGACCCGGCAACTCTGCTTTGATCCTCCCCGAATATACATTCTGGGTGACAGATCCACCCCTCTTCCCACAGGAAGAAACTCCAGATGCACTTCTTTGTGTCTCCTTTAAATTTCCTTTCACTAACTGGTTTAATGTAGCCTACATGATTTTTGTTGATAGGTTTGACTGAAGTTTCCCTTTTTATTCATTCTCATATGTGATTTAAATCCTTGAACTGATCACACATCAGAATCAATCATGAACACTTTACTACATAATGTTGGTTATATCCTTCCAAGTTTGGAACCCCTGTTAAGCAAATAATAGGAATGGATAAGAATGTAACTCTCTTTCAGGATTCATCGGCTGAGGAAGACAAGTCATGCCAATGGATTAATCCACACTTGATAAGAAATATGTGAAATATACAACAATTGGGTTTCATGTGTAAAAGTAATACTATTGGTAAATGTTCCCTTTTCAAGCAAACAAAACATCTGCATGAGTCCCCAGAATGTTGATTGCCATGCTTAAAGCTAAGAAACAAAGTTAATAATTTGATTATCATGATCATGTTAATGAAATGGGAGAAAGGAACCAGGGCCCGCAGTGAAATAAGACCTGAATCACTCCTACCCTCTTGGTTAACAATCAAAGCTGACCTGATTGGGTAAGACTGACCAGCCTTCTGACTATTAGTGGTTTGTGATTGGTCAGGACCTAGGAGGAAGGGTCCAGTTAAATGGACCCGCGCTCTGGACTTAGGGCTTCTTCTTTTTCGTCTTCTCTTCTTTTTGTTTTTGTCCTCCCTTGTTCTTCTCTCTCGGCCCTTGACTCTCGATCGCCGTGATTCTTGTACTTTGACTTCATTTCGTTGCCCTCTCGCAACTTTCCGCTGTACGCAGCTGTTTCTTTGTTCTCATAAGTTTACTCCATCTCTCTTCTTTTGTGCGCGTAAGATCTTAACGAGATAAGTTCGAACAGAAAAGTAATATTTGTGTTGAAGGCGAAACAAGCCTTGTTTAAGTTTACCCAGCGAACATTTTTATTTTTCCTTTTTGAGATCAGTAATTCACCAGAACCGCAGTTCCACTAATTTTTGCGTCTGTACAAGTACTGCCTACCCTCAGACAGTACGCGTGGAACACAACCTTTGGAATAATTTGAGTACGAGAAACACCGCCCTTGGCTCGGGGATTCTGCTGGACAGAGATCCCAACCCGTTCATCAGAGCAGCTCCAGACCTACTTCTCCCGACGCCAGAAGGTCCATTCCCCGGAGACTTGCAGTCCAGGACAGAACCACCCGGTCCGCCGGCTCCATCAACTGACCCAGCGGGAAAAAGTAGGATCTTCATAGCGCTTTGATATCACTTGTGGTGTTCAACAGTACATCAAATTTAACCAAAGTATAAATTTGAATTCTCATCCAAACACTAAGTATAATTTTAACAAAGATTTAAGTGAAATAACGATACCGATTTAATTGCTTCAATTCCAACCAGTTCCTTTCTGCCCCATTTCATTCAATTCATTTTTACCTCTCATTATTACTATCATAAATGAAAATCCCTGTAAACAAATTCACTTGACCATCTCACCAATAACCTCTCCATCATTGCTCATTTTCACTGCTGTATGTTTACCATCATTGTAATAAATATGTATAATCAATTCATCCGTTCTTGTCATAATTTCTGAATGTACAATTTCTGGTTCATTCGTTCTGAGAATTTACTACTTTAAGTGAGACTGTGTTTATTGAATTAAGTATATTTCAGGTTTTTCTCATCCTCCTGAATCTTAAGTTAAGTAAAAGTGATGAGTGGTGCTCCGAGGTAATTAAAATTTAATAAGTAGTAATTGATAGAGGCACAGTTTTACTACACTAAAAATGCAAACACATTAAACTATTGATCAGAAGGTTACATAATTCAAATCTGGTTGAAATGAGAAAAAAGACCAAGTCAGAGGATTGAAGTTAGAATTGACTATTCTTTGTTGAGGAAAAGAAGATTATACATATCTCCAGAGGAGGTCTTGCTGATACCCTTAGCTGCTAATCTAATGCATTAAATGCCAGGGTCCCAGGTTCAGCCTGAAGATCTCGCCTGTCATACGTCAACCCTCCTCTTTTATACCGGACAAATCATGTGACTATGTACGTGCATGAATATGCAGATTCATATGAATGAGTATTTCTGTTGAGAGCGTCTCTCCTTCTGCAGGACCGGGGTCTCCTCCGTCTTCGGTCCTGGCGTTGAGTCAGCAGGTGAAGTTCCTGTGAAAGTTGCATCCTCCCTAATCTTTTCCCATGGCTCCACAAACCTGCTATTGTCCACTTTCTAAGAAGTTGTCTGCTCCTGTCTGTGTGAAAATAACTGATAACTTACACTCCAGCCACATGTGTGTGTGTGTGGTTTCAGTTGAAACATCAGTCCAACCAACGTCTTTGACTTTTCTCATCAGGAACTCTGTTTCTGCTTCTCCTGTGCTCTCTTTGTTTGCCTGTTTTAACTTTCTGTTATAGATTAAAATAAAATAAAAGATCAAAATAAAATAATCTATTGGTTATATATTGAATAATAATAATAAATTAAATAATATGTAATACTTGTGATAAAAAATGATAGAATATGTCAATATACTTCAACTATCATCGTCTGCATTTATAAAACTGGCACACACCGGTCTTCGCCACATTTAGGATTTATAAAACATGGCGAAAGTTCCTACTTCCATGGCAACTCTGACCCTGCCGTGCACACAAAATCTGGAAAATCGAGAAAATGCGACCCCAACGTCAAATCAAACAAATGTTGTAAAATGTGGAATATAAATTTAATCTATTATTAGCTTTCATATGAAATACTATACTATTTGGCTGGAGGTATTAATCGATGAAAAGTCTACAAATAAAAGTCTGATGTGTGTCTCAGGACCCTCACCATGTCCCAGCAGCAGGTGAGGCGGAACGATGAAAGCACCTTCCACTTGCATCCACTGAGCTAAACATGGAGGTGGGGGTGGGCTCCCACAGCCCTCCTGCCTGCTGTATGTGAGCATACCACCCTTAGGCTTTGAACTGCTTGCCTCGGGTCTGACATTCAGAACCTGAATGAAACGGACTGAAATTTCCTCGTGCTACAGCGTTACTCCCCCCTCAGATGATTTCACTTTGTTATGTCTTTTTATTGATAAATTATCTCCTTTAGTGTTTCATTTGATTGATCATTCACGTGTTATGGGCTGCCTTGTATCCTGTTACTTTTCATTCTTTTTGTTTTTAATTTGTTAATAATGTTTATTGTGCTGTGAACATGGTTGTTGTGAGCATAGACATCTTATATACGTAGACGCCTCTCTACGAACCAGCGTCTCCGCCATATTGGATGGGTCTCTGCTTTCGCGTCTTGCTGCAGAATCAACGTAGTTTCCCCACAGAACTGTTTTCTGTGGAACAACGCGTTTATATTACACACACACAAAAAAAAACAACACTTTTATACATAATTGGTTGATAAATAATGTTAAGTGAATAATCTACTAAATGCAAATGATGAATTTTACTCCTATGAGGTGTTTATCAAAAAACAAGATATCGATGTTTCACAAAGAGAGTTTTACATGGTAGCATAATTACCTCCGCCAAGGAGGTCATGTTTTTACCGGCTTTATCTGTTTATCTGTTTGTGTCCAAGAAAACTTAAAAAGTTATGGACGGATTTCATTAAATTTTCAGGACTTGTTGGAAACGTGAAAAGGAAGAACTGATCTAATTTTGGTGACGATCCGGATCACCGTTTGGATCCAGGAACTTTTTAAAGGCCTTGTTGGAGGTTTACGCTGTCAGAGTGTTTTTCTGGATAACTTCTGAATTGCAGTTTTGATACAATACTTTATTTTTATATTTTGAACAATTGAATCTCTATATTTGTGAAATAATAAATTTGAATAAAATAAAGAGTGAACCGAAGTCAAAAGAAAGCAGCAACTATTCCCGTATTTTGTTCAGCATACGGTGCAATAACTGGTGAAATATTGAAAGTAGATCGTGTGGAATTACGTTTCACAAGGTTGCATAATAATTTATGCAAATGCATCAATAAACAATCAAACATGTCGGTATCAGATTCATTTATACATTTATTTATATTGCAGCTACCTTATGCCTTGGTGAAATAGCATTAAAAAAATATATTTTAGCATCAAAGCACATCGTTTTAAGGTTTTACAGTGATCTGTACCATAACAACATCTCTGTCCTTTGTACAAACCAGACTGTGAGAAAAATCAAGCTAAAATTTGTGAAGTTATTGTCGTGGTTGGGCCTACAACCTTACAATTAAATGCATTGGAGGCACATCCAAGATGGCGGCGCGATGTGACATCAGCTCGTATAGGCAGCAACCTCCGGCGGTAAAAATGAAGCCTATGCGGAAGTGCATAAAACTGCAGTTCCCCCTTCATCCACTAGGGGCTGCAAAACAGAGCAAATCCCCATAGACTCCCATGTTAAAAAGACCAACTTCACAGCAGAAATAAACATGTTTACAGCAGGAATAAACATGTTTACAGCAGAAATAAACATGTTTACAGCCTGGTTCAAAAATCCATTTTAGGTTTAATAGGTCAGGTTTACCTTCATGACAACTGTGGGGAGAGTGAATTTTTTTCTAACTCGCCCGTTTAAAAGTAATTTAATCTTGAAATTTGGCATATTTAGGGGCGTGTCCTTTTGATTGACAGTTACCGATCTCCCACTTCAAGTCAGAAGAACGTAGAACAAGCCGGTTAGCCGGTTAACATCGTGACTTAGCTTTAGCCTGCTTACCTCTGTTAGCTGGTTAGCTCCCATTATCTCCCGTTATCTCGGGGTTAGCTTGGTTAGCTTTTAGCTACAGAAAGCTTGGAGTTCGCTCGATGTCAATCATCCACCATGACGCTCACAGCCCCCCTCTCAGCTCCACCTCTTTGCCCATATTTGTATTTTCCGGGCGAGACGACACGCATGCCCCTGCCAAGATGGTGATGGTAGGAACCGCCCACCGAGCTTCAATTCAGCTCTTCAGAAACCTACGGGTGACATAAGGCTCCGCCCATCTCTTTGTAGACAGTCTATGAGCATGATGCAATGCGGCGTCTATGTATATATGATGTCTGTTGTTGTGAGTGACAACATTTTACTACATGACGTTCAGAAGGACCAGTATGGAAATCAGGTTTTCCACTGTGGACAAAAAGTTGCAGAAACTGAAGAGTTATTTGCAGAAATGAAAAAAAAAAGTTTACTTGATAGACAATCCCCAGAGCACGTCCGCTCACGTACACAGAAAACGCGGCTAAAAAGATAAATAGCCTGAATAAAATCATATCTGGATCTACAACAGAAGCAGACCTGCTTTTTATTAAACCTCAACAAGGGAATCACATTCTGTCACCATGAAGCAAAGACATCCAGTTCACACAGCTAATTAAGCTGAACCGTATGCTGCCGTGTTCTACATAAGCCGGTCAGGACCGCCTTTACCTCCTGTTGGGCCTCTGGGCTGAGAAGTTCTGTAGACCCCGTCCCGTCCACCAGAATTACCAAGTCTCATTACAGAAAATAATATCCATTCTTACGCTGATGTTTTCTTTATTTAGTTGTATTGACATATTAATATCATGACCATAATGAAGGATACTGAATACAATAAGGAATGAATAAATAACAGCAGCAACAGATCAAAGAACCTCGTATAGCTTCCTAAAGAGAAACAGCTCTCTATGTAGAGCTGAACAATGTAGACCAGTCTACATTGTTAAGTATTTATAGTATTTGGATAGAAAAACCTTTACAATTCTCAGAGATTTAAAGACAGAACTTAAATATTGATACAGCTCAGTCTGTTAATGAAAATCCACAGTTTTACTGGATGACTTTCTCATTGCTAGTAATATATACTGTATGTTGGTATCAAGTCATCAGCGTCTAAAAATTGTTTTTATCTAGTTTTCTACTTGCCTATAAGCTGACCCGTTCCATGACAGCTTTTTTTCTTCTAATGGCAGACTTTATTTTCTACAGTGATTCATGATATAAAACAACAGTTAAGTGCCAGAAACATAAGAAATGTAGTTAAGGGTCACGGGAACGGTCTGATCTGTGGAAGATCCCCCAAGGCAGACTCAGCTTTCTGATCAGATCCACCTATGAGACCGTACCTTGTCCCCAAAACCTCCACCAACCGTTTGGTGCTGAAGATACCGCCCCCTTTGTGGTACCATCAATGCACCCATATCCTGTCGGGTTGCAAGACAGCTTCGTCCCCAGGCCGCTATGGGTGGTGATAAGATCTGGTGCTGAAGAGGCTGGCAGAGGTAGCAGAGCCATGCAGACATGAAGTCAACAGCAGACCTCAAGCTTCAGCGAGACTTCCCATCCTGTTCACAAGGGCCAGGGAGAACATCAACCCCCCCTCACCAGAAAGAAAGGCGGTCTCCAGGCGGTGAGTGGACTATGATGGCCAACCTTGGGGAGACAGTTCCAGTTTCCCAGATTGCAGAAACATTGTTCCAGCCAGACCTGATCATGTGGTCAGTGCCTTGCAAAACCATCCTGCTGGTGGAACTCACTGCCATGTGGGAGGAGGTTATGGAGGTCATGAATGAGGGCAAGCTTGCTAAGTACACTGACCTGATGGCAGAGTGTAGGGAGGCTGAGTGGAAAGCCATGAGCTGGCCAGTGAAAGTAGGATTGAGGGGCTTTGTTAGGTCCTGGGCTGTCTGCCTGCCTCGTGATATAGGATGCACAGGAGCAGGCTGTCGGAAGGCCATTGAAGACCTGGCAGAGGAGGCAGAGAAAGGCAGCTTCTGGCTGTGGTGAAGGAGGAAGTGGAGGGACTGGGAGCACAGCACCTCGGACATCAGCATGAGGTGGCAAGGAGAGATCTCTGCCATTGATCCACCACCCGCAGATCTACTGGGGTTGAAGGAGTGAAACATCTGTGACTGGTGGTCCTCTGCTGAGGACCCGTGGTGGAGGACATTATCTGTCCCTAGTGGAGGACATGGTGCATGGAAGACTCCAAAATGAGCAAGATTTCAGAGATGATCGGATCATGAGCCATTTCCGACAGTCCTGCACTGTGCTTTTGGATCTGTGTGATACTTTGGACCTGACCTTACAGCAATGCACCAGGAGGAATCATGTTGTGTCTATTCCCATACAGGTGCAGGCAAGACTGGCGTCTCTGGTATTTTTCACCAGAAACATTTCTCACATCAGTCCTGACAGATCTGAGAAATAAATATATATATATATATATATATATATATATATATATATATATATATATATATATATATATATATATATATATATATATATATATATATATATATATATATAAAGTTAGGGATATTCAGCTTTTGGGTGAAATTTCCCAACAAGCCTAAAATGCATTCAAACCTGTACAGGTGAACTTAATGTGGTCTTCTCTAAGCTTTTAAATGCACATGTCCAACTGTTAAATGTTTCAATAAATTTTGCACAAGTTGCTGTTCTCTAACAAGGAGCTTAACGGCAAAAATCACGGCAGGTGTGTGATCCTTGAATTGACCAATAAATGTCCTGGTTCAATTAGAGCTGGTGTTTAAACAGTTGTCCTCATCATGTTGTTCACATTTTGACATCATGAGACCAAGACGACACCTAACAATGGAACAACAGTCCCTTGCCATTGCCATGCTTCAAACAGGACGTTCTCAGACAGAAGTGGCCACTGAGCTTGGAGTGTCACAGAGTGTCATCAGCAGGTTGCAACAGAGATATGGAGAGACTGGAAGAGTCACAGAAAGGCCTAGAAGTGGACGTCCTTTGGCCACATCCCGTGCTGATGACCGCTACATAGTGAACACTGCCCTGAGAAACCGGATGATGAATGCCACTCAACTCCAGGCACGTTTAAGAGAGGTGAGAGGCACCCAAGTGTCACGTCAGACCATTGGAAACCGTTTCCATCAGCGTGGTCTGCGTGCTAGACGACCTGCACGGGTACCTGACCACACCACCAGGCACAGGCATCATCGTCTTGCATGGGCCAGGGAGCATTTACGCTGGACGAGGAACCAGTGGGCCTCAGTGCTGTTCTCTGATGAAAGTCGATTCACACTGAGCAGAAATGATGGCCGGCAACGATGTTGGAGACGTCAGGGAGAGCGCTATGCATCAGCCACTGTTGTCACCAGGCCAGCTTTTGGTGGTGGCGGTGTTACAGTGTGGGCAGGGGGGTCCACTTGGTACAGAACTGCCCTACACTTTGTGAATGGTACAGTGACAAGCCCATACTACCTGAATAACATCATTAATCCAGTGATTGTGCCCCTACATGAACAGCACAGGCCTAATTTCATCTTCATGGACGACAATGCTCCTGCTCATCGAGGCCGCATCATCAGGGAACGGCTGTTGGAGACTGGTGGACCTCAGATGGAACGGCCTGCACTCTCTCCAGACCTGAATCCCATTGAAAACCTGTGGGATCAGCTGAGCCGTCGTGTAGAGGCTCGAGACCCTGCACCCCAGAACCTCAATGACCTGAGGGCTGCCCTTCAAGAAGAGTGGGATGCCATGCCTCAGCAGGCAATAAGTTGCCTTGTGAACAGCATGAGACGTCGTTGTCAAGCTGTAATTGATGCTCAAGGGCACATGACCAGATATTGAGACGTTCAGATTTTTTGTTGTGGTGTAACTACCATTGTTGTTACCTTTTGTGTTGAATGAATTTTTTGAGATGAGGAAATCAGTAGTGCATCCTTCTACTTAAATGTCTTACTTTTATGATATTATATCACTGTAGCATGAACATATTGCATTTTCCATAAATTTCACCTGAAAGCCAAATATCCCTAACTTTTTGTGAGTAGTGTGTATATATATATATATATATATATATATATATATATATATATATATATATATGTTACTAAATATGTTAAATTTCTGTTGTGCATTTAGTATTCAGAAAATGATTAAAACAATTCATTTCACAGTTCAACTCTTTATTTTGAGACAAATGGCAAACACCAAAAATAAAGTGTCTGAAAATAATTTTAAAAAAGAAAAAAACATCTACTGACCATCTAGATAAGAAGGTTTTTGGAATTACATTTCCTTAATTGGAGGCACCATGATATTGTAAGACAATGTGAAAATGTATGTAAAGGTCTAATTATTTATAAAAAACAAAAATTTAAAAAATGAAAATAAACTATAATTTTTCAGGAAAATTTACATTTTCATTCAAACCAAAGCACTTTTCAGGGAGTGTCAACAAAACCAGAATTTATGCCAGATTAACTACACTCCACCCCAGTTGTAAACATTACAAGTAACAAATATAAACAGTAGCACAACTACTAAAAACAAGTCCATGTACTTTAAATTTGTGATCTTAGGAAAAATAAAATTGAGGTAAAGGGGAAAAACAATTTCCTGAAAGAAAAGAATATTAATTTCTTCTGACCTTTTAACTTAATAAAACCTAAAAATGAATTTATACCTATTCTGACAGAAAACAGTTGTAATATAAAACTTGGGATATTTTTCCCTTTGTATAATTGCTACTGGTAAATGGAACTAAAATGTTACATGGACCATAGCTCTTTAAAAATATTCTAACTGGCTATTTGAACTATTGTAATTCAAATACAATATTAAAACCCTCAAACACTTGAGCATTACATATAAAATTGTAAAATAAACTTTTTCCCACTTTTATCTCAAACATCAAATTGAAAAATGATGGAAAAAATTAATTATCATAAACTGACTGCTTTTCTTCACAGTTGTGTAAGTTATATATTTTTTTCAATGTGTCAAGCAAAACATTTCTAATAAATAGTTGTGTTTTTTTGTCAAGTGCTTTTTGTGGTTTGAGTCCCAGGGTTTGACATATGCATTAGATTAATAGTGAAGCCCAAAACTTTAAATAACCTCACATTTTCAACAGCAAAAGGTCTTGAGCAAAAGGTTGAGCAGGTCTGGGACTGACACCATCTGGACCTGCAGCCTTGTTCTGGTTCAGTTTCTCACGTTGCTTCTTAACCTGATTGCAGGAGACAAACAAGGTGGAGGTCTCAGGATGTCCTGATGTGGAGGGAGATGAAGCTGTGTTCTGGTCCATGACTGAGCTGCAGGGTGACAGATTGGAGGCGTGACAGGAAAGCAGTGGGCTTATGGAGGGTGTGTGGTCTGTTGGGCTGGAGGTAGGGGGTGAACTGAACCTGCTGAAACTGATCTATGAGACACAAATAGTTTACAGTCTCAATGTAAATTGCAGCAATCTTCAGTAAAAGTGCTTTAGGTGGTGGTGGGAGCAGCAATGCATTTTCCATAAGATTTAAGTCAGCAGCTTTGTCTTTAACACATTTACTTTTGAGGCCAACTTGATGCCATCAAGTTCCAAAAAACGTTTCTGAAGTACCTGACAAGTGTAACATAGTGCTGGGCAATATGTAAGGTTGAGTGCATAAATCAGCCCAAGAGGAGCGCACACGCCTTAGCAGTACAGCCACATTTGAACAGAACCTCCAGGCCATCAAGAAGAATAGAAACTTTAACTGGATCCTCTCCATCAGTACCATGAACAACCAGTATCTTGAGGATGTGATGCAACGCATCACTGAGACAGTCCTCCTGTAGTCATATTCAAAACAGAGACATTGCTTTCATTGTATTAAGCCACAAAAATAAATTACTTTTTCAAAGACTGTAGCAGTCAAAAGTTTGATCACACTATAAAGCTTGTTCCATCCTCCACGAGAAACGAGAATTTTTTTTCTTGTTCTCGAGGCTCAGAGAAGAAAATGACGTCATTTTGTTCTCGCGGACGTGTTTGAAGACAGTTCAAAATAGCAAGACAGTGCACAAAATAGCAAGGTAAATTGATGACAATGCCGACCTTAATTCAGCAGGAATATCCGCCAACACACAGTAGATACAGGTGACCTAGTGTTTCTTACAAGAAGTTACTAAGGGTTGCATATCTCAAAATCATCACAATAGAGAATTATAGGTAGTCTTAACTCTTCTCCAGCAAAAAACTATTTTTCTTAAAGTGGGAACCATCACAACAACTTCAATATGACAAACCACAGTGTTTTCTTTGAAACACTTTTTCTTGAATATCAAGATTATTTCAGTTTTGGGACAGAGATTGTAAAAGTGGCACATATTGAAATCTTTTGCCCTCTTTTAGATCTAAGATGTACTCTAAAGGTTCAACAACAGAAAAATGTTCTTTGAAATATCTACTTCTCTGGTACACTGTGCCAAGAGGACCTTCTTGATCAAAGGCTACACTAAGAGGATCTAACTGGCAAATATCATTTACCAAATCTGAGATCACTCCTGGTTCCACAGTACAGTTATGGTTTTCAAAGGTGTCGCAGACTATTCTTTTTATTACAGGTGCAGATGTTGAACAAGCAATAACATGAAGTTCCTCAACAATTTCATCTTTACGTCTATTAGGCACATTGAAGGCGAAGTCTAATTTGAGTAATAGAGAACCAAGCTGATCAACAATTACTTTGATTAGATCTTCGCCATCTTTGACCAGTGTCTCTTCTGAATTAATTTTACTGCCCTCTAGCAAACTATAACTGTCTTCGGATACGTGTGCACAGGGTGCAGGTGCTTGTGAAAATGTTTGAAATACAGTTGTTTTAAAATCTTCAAGGCAGTGAGGACTGTGCTGCCTACTCTTATGTGAAGAAAAAGTTGAAAATATTATAGAATTGTAATCATAAATTTTTGAAAATGCAACACACTGTTTCAATTGTTTTTAGCTGGGTTCCAATGTGTTCAAAGTACTGTTTGATAGATTTATTTTATTTTAAAATTAATCTTAGACTCAATAGGAAATAATTCAAATATAGTCTGAACATGCATGCAAGACCAAATAAGCAGATGATTCACAACATAATGCACCATAAATTTGAAAAATAAAAAACATTCTGCTAAACTGTGGGAAACATATGACATAAGAGCCACTTATAACTTCTTTCCAAAGCAAGATTTTTCCAATTCAAATTCATTATTCAGACTCAGGTCAATAAAGAACACACATAAGATAGAGATAATACATACACATAAAACTAAGACAGGCTGCACTAGTGGCGTTCACATAGTATCAGTTCCTAATTCTTCTTTTAATTCCGCTTTCTAGTTTTAATTTTTTTAAAGGTGCTTGTATGAAAATATAGTCACAATAGAACTATATCAATATAAAATGTTTGTGTGGAGGCTTTATTCAAACGTATTTGTAGTTAAAATCATTTGCACGTTTTCCTGCAAGCTTACAATAGTCCCCAGTACAGCTGTTAACGTTAGTATTGACCTCATGCTGTTAGCTAGCTAGCTAAGTGGTATTTAGTGAAACTGTGTGGATAAAACCAATGTTAAAGTAAAAACTGAAAAACCTGTACTTCATTAAGCTAACAAATGTCACACCATTAAAATGCTTATGGTTTTCTTTGATATTAGAATTTAAAACTACTTACATTAAACAGGAGATAATCCGACCAGGCGTTACTGTCTTCGGCAGCTGCCCCAACAGAGTCCTGCTTCCTGTCCTGCCAGATTGCTCATTTACCAAAACAGTGGTGTGTTGTACACAGCTTTACAGCTCCATTTTCTAATCAGTTTACTTGGTATTACTTAGTGTGTGTGGAGTCACGAAAAAAGAATTGTATGATCATATATATGGTAAACATTACTCTTAAACACATATTTTTGGTATAACATACAAAAAACCAATAAATATTACTTTTTATTTTAATTGTCAAAGAATCTTAATATGATGGTGTAGATATTACAAGGTCTTATTAAACTTGTTTGTTTTACAGTGTATCATCATGCAGTGCCTCTGGCACATTTTGTTATAGCGTTTTGTTTCCTGCTCCTCCTCTGTCCCAACTTGTCAGCTCTCCCCTCCAGCTTCTCACCTGAGCAGCAGCATCACCTTCCTCCATTCCACTCTGGTCTTTTCCCTCCACTTTACTGTCTGACCCAACAGTGATTCTACCATCAGAGGTTTAGCTGCCGGCCAGACAAGATCATTTTCACTGTTTTATACATTCTGACACGATTTCATTCCCACATTTGTGAAAGAAAAGCAGAAGACTTTTTGGGAAAGTCTGTAACTAAACCATCAAATCTAATCTTTCTAATCTGTCTATCTGTCTGTCTTTCTGACTGGCTGGCTGTCCGTCTGTCCGTCTGTCCATCCCTGCTGGTGGGCATAATGTGTCCCCACTGGTGCTCTTGGATCTCTGTGATACTTTGGACCTGACCTTACAGCAATGCATCAGGAGGAACCATGTCGTGTCTATCCCTGTGCAGGTGCTGAGAAGACCTGCGTCTCTGGTATTTTTCACCAGAAACATTTCTCACATCAGTCCTGACAGATCGGAGCTGCTCACTCCTTTCCCTAACCTTCAGAGAAACTGAAACATAATCTCCATATGGTGACGCAGGCTTTTATGATCTGAGACAATGGTATAGATGATCTCTACACTGAATAAAACAACTCATAGAATTTACTTGAAAAAAAAATCCAACCCCCACCCACCTTCAGACAAGAGGACAACGATTCCCAGATCTGGCCACCCATCAACCCCCTCCCTCCCATGCAGCAGACTGGGAGCAGCAGACTGCACCCAGATCCATGGAGTGACCATCTCCCACCTGGTGGTGCCCAGTAAACAGGAGCATCAGAGGACCCCATTACCCTCCTCTTACCCACTTATGTATGTTCTGTTCTATTCTATTCTATTCTATTCTATTCTATTCTATTCTATTCTATTCTATTCTACAGTCATTTAGCAAACACTTTTGTCCAAAGTGACTTACACATGACCTACATATCCCATAGGCACATTGAGGGCAACTTCGGGTTCAGTGCCTTGTCCAAGGACACTTTGGCAGTCAGGGGAAACCTGGAATCGATGGGGTGTTTGGAATAAAATTGATGGCGGTGACCACACTTTGCAGGGAGTGGGACCACACAAGCAGCCAGTGACATAATGCCAGTGCCATTTTGAGCCCCATGAGGTGTTTAAATTGACATATTTTAGGTTTGGGCAGTGTTAATGTTGAAGAAATGTATTAATTACACAGAATCACAGTGAAGGATGGAAGCAGACAGATGAGTTCCAGGAAAGATGAAATCTGAACCAAGCATTACTGCTCAGGTTCTGATTTGCTGCTGGAGATGGCATCTTGTTGCTGATCTTTGATTGGTCAGATTTGGAAAAGAGAGAGCTCATGTGGATGGTAGGGGAGGGAGGGGGTATAAATTGTAAATGAAAATAGTCAGAGCAAGACATCTACAGTCAGCAGACATCACAGATCAGCTGGTTTACAGGAGCAACATGACCAGTGAGTATCTTCCTTCAGTCTTTTCATTATTTATGTGTATGATAGAGGATGTTTAACTCCCCATTGTAGCTTGTTTGATCTCAGCAGTTATTTGCTGTCAGAAAAGACCTTTAATAGGAAACTACTTATGTTTCTGATTTTGAGAGGTTTGGAGATCAACCTTTTAGATTTATGTGATTTTTCTCTAAAAGTTTATGAACAAAGCAAATCCAGACTTTATTAAGCTTTTAAGAGGATGTTCCCTAAGGAGGAATCTACAGTACTTTGCTACTGATTTGATGAAGATTGAACTTAATGTCTGATTAAATTATAACATCAAGTTTTCACAGATAATAAATTAAAACCTCAAAACTTAAAAACCTTTTTCAACTATTTCATCCTGTAATGTTTTTGTTCGGTCACATACATCCATCGGACAAAAACTAAAGTTAAAGACACGACTGAGCGTCATCCACACCAGCATCACCTTCATACAGCATGCAGACGACTCCACATGGCTTGTTGCATCGCTAGCAGTGATGAGTCTGCTTACCTGCATGAGGTGAAACAGCTGACTGTTGCTGTGGAGACAACAACCTGAACTCATCCGAGACAAAGCAGCTCATGTTAGACTTCACAAAGAACAGATCGGACATTGAGCCTGTTCTGATTGGTGGGACCAGTGTGGAAAGGATCAGTGGTGCAGAAAGCTGTCTTGCAGCAAGTCCACCACACAGCTGGTATCTTCACTTCCTGAGGATCCTCCGGAAGAACAGCCCTCACCAGACAGCTTGTGTCTTTTTACCACCAAGGCGAGCGTCCTCACACACTGCCTCTGCAGGTGCTCTGCCTGCTGTACAGTGAGAGTGCGACCAAAATGGCAGAGGTCATTGGGTGTCCCCTCCACACACTGGAGGACTAGAAGATGACCAAACGCCGACCTGTGTGGGACTCTGCACGTCCAGGTTAAAAACATTTCCATATTCATGCGACTATGCATGACATCTGCACAGACACTTTTATTTCATTCTTCTTGTAATTATTTTAATATAATTTATGATTTTATTATGATTTTGTGATTTGTATTTTCTTTTATGCTTTTTTCCCCTGTAATTCTTTTAATGTTTCATGTAAAGCCCTTTGAATTGTCTTGTACATGGAAGGTGCTATACAAAGAAACTTGCCCTGTCTTGCCTTGCCTAATCATTCTCTAAGATCTTTTCATTTTTAATGTTTAATGCTGTTTAATGAAGAAAAATACACATAAAATGCACTCATAAGAAAAGTTCTCATACATAGTTAATTATTTCTCTTTATTAATTCTATAATTTTATTGTTTTGGATATAAATGTTAAATTTAGAGTGCATTAATTCAGAAGAGAAAGCAGTTTTGGAAACTGGACTCTGGTCTCTGGTCTGGTCTCTGGTCTGGTCTCTGGTCTGAACTCTGGTCTGTTCTCTGGTCTGGACTCTGGTCTGGACTCTGGTCTCTGGTCTGGTCTCTGGTCTGTTCTCTGGTCTGGACTCTGGTCTCTGGTCTGGTCTCTGGTCTGGACTCTGGTCTTGTGTCTGGTCTGGACTCTGGTCTGGAATCTTGTCTTGTGTCTGGTCTGAACTCTGGTCTTGTGTCTGGTCTGGACTCTTGTCTTGTGTCTGGTCTGGACTCTGGTCTTGTGTCTGGTCTGGACTCTGGTCTTGTGTCTGGTCTGGACTCTGGTCTTGTGTCTGGTCTGGACTCTTGTCTTGTGTCTGGTCTGGACTCTGATCTTGTGTCTGGTCTGGACTCTTGTCTTGTGTCTGGTCTGGACTCTGATCTTGTGTCTGGTCTGGACTCTTGTCTTGTGTCTGGTCTGGACTCTGATCTTGTGTCTGGTCTGGACTCTTGTCTTGTTTCTGGTCTGGACTCTGGTCTTGTGTCTGGTCTGGACTCTTGTCTTGTGTCTGGTCTGGACTCTGGTCTTGTGTCTGGTCTGGACTCTGGTCTTGTGTCTGGTCTGGACTCTGATCTTGTGTCTGGTCTGGACTCTTGTCTTGTGTCTGGTCTGGACTCTGGTCTTGTGTCTGGTCTGGACTCTTGTCTTGTGTCTGGTCTGGACTCTGGTCTTGTGTCTGGTCTGGACTCTGATCTTGTGTCTGGTCTGGACTCTGGTCTTGTGTCTGGTCTGGACTCTGGTCTTGTGTCTGGTCTGGACTCTGATCTTGTGTCTGGTCTGGACTCTTGTCTTGTGTCTGGTCTGGACTCTGGTCTTGTGTCTGGTCTGGACTCTGGTCTTGTGTCTGGTCTGGACTCTTGTCTTGTGTCTGGTCTGGACTCTGGTCTTGTGTCTGGTCTGGACTCTGGTCTTGTGTCTGGTCTGGACTCTTGTCTTGTGTCTGGTCTGGACTCTGGTCTTGTGTCTGGTCTGGACTCTTGTCTTGTGTCTGGTCTGGACTCTGATCTTGTGTCTGGTCTGGACTCTGGTCTTGTGTCTGGTCTGGACTCTGATCTTGTGTCTGGTCTGGACTCTTGTCTTGTGTCTGGTCTGGACTCTGATCTTGTGTCTGGTCTGGACTCTTGTCTTGTGTCTGGTCTGGACTCTGATCTTGTGTCTGGTCTGGACTCTTGTCTTGTGTCTGGTCTGGACTCTGATCTTGTGTCTGGTCTGGACTCTGGTCTTGTGTCTGGTCTGGACTCTGGTCTTGTGTCTGGTCTGGACTCTTGTCTTGTGTCTGGTCTGGACTCTTGTCTTGTGTCTGGTCTGGACTCTGGTCTTGTGTCTGGTCTGGACTCTGATCTTGTGTCTGGTCTGGACTCTTGTCTTGTGTCTGGTCTGGACTCTGGTCTTGTGTCTGGTCTGGACTCTGGTCTTGTGTCTGGTCTGGACTCTGGTCTTGTGTCTGGTCTGGACTCTGGTCTTGTGTCTGGTCTGGACTCTGATCTTGTGTCTGGTCTGGACTCTGGTCTTGTGTCTGGTCTGGACTCTGGTCTTGTGTCTGGTCTGGACTCTGGTCTTGTGTCTGGTCTGGACTCTTGTCTTGTGTCTGGTCTGGACTCTGGTCTTGTGTCTGGTCTGGATTCTGGTCTTGTGTCTGGTCTGGACTCTTGTCTTGTGTCTGGTCTGGACTCTTGTCTTGTGTCTGGTCTGGACTCTGATCTTGTGTCTGGTCTGGACTCTGGTCTTGTGTCTGGTCTGGACTCTTGTCTTGTGTCTGGTCTGGACTCTTGTCTTGTGTCTGGTCTGGACTCTGATCTTGTGTCTGGTCTGGACTCTGGTCTTGTGTCTGGTCTGGACTCTTGTCTTGTGTCTGGTCTGGACTCTGGTCTTGTGTCTGATCTGGACTCTGGTCTTGTGTCTGGTCTGGACTCTGGTCTTGTGTCTGGTCTGGACTCTTGTCTTGTGTCTGGTCTGGACTCTTGTCTTGTGTCTGGTCTGGACTCTTGTCTTGTGTCTGGTCTGGACTGTTGTCTTGTGTCTGGTCTGGACTCTGATCTTGTGTCTGGTCTGGACTCTGGTCTTGTGTCTGGTCTGGACTCTGGTCTTGTGTCTGGTCTGGACTCTGGTCTTGTGTCTGGTCTGGACTCTGATCTTGTGTCTGGTCTGGACTCTTGTCTTGTGTCTGGTCTGGACTCTGGTCTTGTGTCTGGTCTGGACTCTGGTCTTGTGTCTGGTCTGGACTCTGGTCTTGTGTCTGGTCTGGACTCTGGTCTTGTGTCTGGTCTGGACTCTTGTCTTGTGTCTGGTCTGGACTCTGGTCTTGTGTCTGGTCTGGACTCTGGTCTTGTGTCTGGTCTGGACTCTGGTCTTGTGTCTGGTCTGGACTCTTGTCTTGTGTCTGGTCTGGACTCTGATCTTGTGTCTGGTCTGGACTCTTGTCTTGTGTCTGGTCTGGACTCTGATCTTGTGTCTGGTCTGGACTCTTGTCTTGTGTCTGGTCTGGACTCTGATCTTGTGTCTGGTCTGGACTCTTGTCTTGTTTCTGGTCTGGACTCTGGTCTTGTGTCTGGTCTGGACTCTTGTCTTGTGTCTGGTCTGGACTCTGGTCTTGTGTCTGGTCTGGACTCTGGTCTTGTGTCTGGTCTGGACTCTGATCTTGTGTCTGGTCTGGACTCTTGTCTTGTGTCTGGTCTGGACTCTGGTCTTGTGTCTGGTCTGGACTCTTGTCTTGTGTCTGGTCTGGACTCTGGTCTTGTGTCTGGTCTGGACTCTGATCTTGTGTCTGGTCTGGACTCTGGTCTTGTGTCTGGTCTGGACTCTGGTCTTGTGTCTGGTCTGGACTCTGATCTTGTGTCTGGTCTGGACTCTTGTCTTGTGTCTGGTCTGGACTCTGGTCTTGTGTCTGGTCTGGACTCTGGTCTTGTGTCTGGTCTGGACTCTTGTCTTGTGTCTGGTCTGGACTCTGGTCTTGTGTCTGGTCTGGACTCTTGTCTTGTGTCTGGTCTGGACTCTGGTCTTGTGTCTGGTCTGGACTCTTGTCTTGTGTCTGGTCTGGACTCTGGTCTTGTGTCTGGTCTGGACTCTGGTCTTGTGTCTGGTCTGGACTCTGGTCTTGTGTCTGGTCTGGACTCTGGTCTTGTGTCTGGTCTGGACTCTGGTCTGGACTAGTGGATCTGAGCCTACTTTGAAATTCTCTGGACGTATTACAGATGTATTCTGGTCCTAAACGCTTCTGGGATTCTGTAAACCATCATCAGGGTTTTAAAATCCATGGGACTGCCTGGAAACCAGTATTAACTGGAAACCAGTGTAAAGATTTCAAAACTGGTTTGATGTGTTTAGATATCCTTGTTGAAGCTCCAGCAGCAGCATCTGGATGACCTGCAGACGCTTAACCCAGTTTACTGGTTTTATTGGGAAGTCCTGTGAAAAAACCATTCCAGGGATCCAGTCCACTGGTTTTACTGGGAAGTCCGATAAAAATACCATTCCAGTGATCCAGTCTACTGGCTTTACTGGGAAGTCCTCTTAAAAGACCATTCCAGGGATCCAGTCTACTGGTTTTACTGGGAAGTCCGATAAAAATACCATTCCAGTGATCCAGTCTACTGGCTTTACTGGGAAGTCCTCTTAAAAGACCATTCCAGGGATCCAGTCTACTGGTTTTACTGGGAAGTCCGATAAAAAGACCATTCCAGTGATCCAGTCTACTGGTTTTACTGGGAAGTCCGATAAAAATACCATTCCAGTGATCCAGTCTACTGGCTTTACTGGGAAGTCCTCTTAAAAGACCATTCCAGGGATCCAGTCTACTGGTTTTACTGGGAAGTCCGATAAAAATACCATTCCAGTGATCCAGTCTACTGGTTTTACTGGGAAGTCCGATAAAAATACCATTCCAGTGATCCAGTCTACTGGTTTTACTGGGAAGTCCGATAAAAATACCATTCCAGTGATCCAGGCTACTGGTTTGACTGGGAAGTCCGATAAAAAGACCATTCCAGGGATCCAGTCTACTGGACATGAATGATGGAGGACTTTCAACTGGTCTTCCTGGGAAACTAAACTTGTCATCCTGTTGATGTTTCTGATGGTAAGAAATCCTCTCCTAGAGTCTGATATGAATATTGATTTTCTGGAGACTTTCGTGTGTTTATGTTTAATGTTCTGCTGTGTTCACTTTTGTCTTGTTTTATACCTGCTGGGGTGAGGTTTTACAGTTGTTTTTAGTCCATATCATGTTGTGTGGGGACTTGTCTTAGTCAAGCTAACCTCGCTTAAATGTTACTTTCTCTCACATGTTCAGATGCATATTGTCGGAGACCAGTGCTTTCTCATGCTGTTTTGTGTTGCCTGCTGTGTTGCAGGTAATGTGTTGTACATTTTCAATTTTACTCCCAAAACATTTCTGTTAAATACTATTTCACCTGTTTCAGCACATATTTGCTAAAAAGTGGAGCGTCGGTGAGAGAGGTGGCAGGATTGTCTTGTGTTCGTAACCCAAACCCAGGACATTAGGACACACCTACCTGCAAAACATCATTACTTTGTGGAACATCTCAAAGTAACTTAATGTTTGTTACTTACAGTAGAAGAAGCTCAGTATTCATAACATGTTGAGGATTTTAAACTCTGAAAGTATTTTTCCTGCTTTACTTGGTAGTAATTTCAACTGTGTGTTATTACTGTTGAGTGAAAACTCATCATGATGTCTCCATCATTTACAGAGGACTCAGAGCTGGTGGTTGTTCTCATTGGGAGTACTGGAGAAGGGAAGACTTCTGTCATCGAAGCAATCCTGAAGAGTTCAGAGACAAACCAGACACCTTTTGAGACTCGGATCCACATAAGTACGTGTCGCGACTACCGCGTCAAGGTTGGAGGACATGACATGGTTTTCTTTGACACTCCTGATCTGTGTAACACAGAGATGACGGATATAGATGTGATAAAAGAGATCAAGACATGCATCTCAAAAGGTGGTCGTCACATCTTCCTGTTCGTGCTGAAACTGGGAAAATTTACGAAAGAAAAGAAAGAGATGGTGGAGACGGTTAAAAGTACTTTTGGAGAGAATGTGACGGATCACATGATTCTGGTGTTCAGCGATGGAAATATTCCTCAGGAAAATAGAAAGCTCCAACCGAAATTCATTGGTGTCAAGGGGGAACTTCAAGACTTGGACGACAAGTGCAAAGGGAGACACGTGGTTTTTGACACGGAAGAGGAGGATCCGTCTCAAACTGCCGAGCTCCTGGAGCAGATTGGTATCCTGAACGGTGGCGGAGAGTGTTACACCTACAATATGCTGAAGAGGGCCGAGAGCAGAGTGGGACTCAGGAAAAGAGTTGCTCTGTCAGTTAATGGAAGTGCGCTGGCTGGAGCAGGTGTTGGAGCGGGGGTGTCGCACCTCATCTCGGGAATGCTGGGAATCGCAGGCGGCGCTGCAGTCGGAGCTGCAGTCGGAGGCATGGTGGGGGCTGTGGGGGTGGTGGTAGCACAGCACATATATGAAAAAATTCTGCTGCGCTGACGTCTCTGTACGCTGTCTTCATCAGTCTAACCATAAAACGGGTTCGAAATGAAAAATCTGCTTCCTGCTTTTGTCTCCAGATAAAAATAAATCAGAAAACTCAGAAGTCACATGACCCAGAAGTTCTCCCCACTCCAACCTCTCTCAAATCAAGGGTCTCCACATTATTTTGGTAGGGGAAGGGGTTGTCACATCATGTCACATCATAAAAATGCACCCACAGCCACGGTGGCTCCTCTGCAGATTTGGGTGGTGTGCTCTGTGACCTACATCCAGATCACTATTAAACACCCCGCAGTCTGCGTTTTAAAATGAAAATATAACAAGTAGAACCAGTTAAAAGATGAAGAATTATCATCCTCAAAATGCTCATCGTCAGAAGGAATATGTCCTCTTTTCCAGAGTCCTACAGGAAAATACAGAAGACATTCTCTTTAACCAGACCTGGTCCTCTCTTTAACAGAACTGGTCTTCTTAACTGGACCTGGTCCTCTTTACTTGGACCTGGCGCCTTTTAACTGGATCTGTTTGGTGCAGAATGAACACTAAGTGGTCTCTGATGTGGACCAACGAAGCAGACTTTGATCATACTGAATGTCGGGGGTCTGGGTTGGCCTGCAGACGGACTCTCCATCGACCAATCAGAGAAAAAAAAAGCAGTAATTATTCTGTAAAGAAACAATGCAAAGTGACACTGGTTTAACCGATAAAAAGGTTGTGAGTCATAAAATGAAAACAGAAAGATTTACTTTGATCAAATATTGCACAATGATGATCTTTGTTGTGTGTCTGTGCTGCTCGCGTGCAAAACGTAAATGGCAGAGTCTTATGTTGCATAGGATGTGCAACTTTATGTTCCTTCTCGTGTTCTTTGTTCCCCGGGATCTGGTCTTTTAATGCTTCCTAAGACCAGAAAAAATCATCAGGAGCCTGTATTTTACTCCAGATATGTTTGTTCTCTGGAGGTATTTTAAATAAAGCTGAAGATCAACATGTTCACTTTCATTTGTCTGTTTTATTCTTTGTTGTATCTGTTAAGTTGTCATGTACACCACTGTGTCTCAAAGCACTTTATAAATAAAGTCATTATTACAAATAAAATCCATTCATAAATCTGTTTATTAAACAAAAAAGTTCACAAATTCTGGCATTTGTAATCATTATTTTTGTTTCTATCCAGCAGGTCTAGTTAAGGTCTCTTTAAATTGTAAATGCCTTTTTTTTTTTTTTTTTTACTTTTTGTTCAACTTGTTGACAGTTTTTTCTTTATGACATTATTCAACTCATAAAAACAAGTTTTGCAGAAAAATAAAGTCAAATAAAATCTATTTTGAGTGTGTCTTTGAATAAGTTTGTATTAGACAGAAATATGTTTGCAATGTCAAAATAAAGTAATTTTATGTATTCTATTTCAACCCAACAACATATTAAGTTCTTGGTCTCCCAGGGGGTCTCCTCCCGCAGGGACGGGCCTGGAACACCTCACCAGGGAGGTCCACGAGGCATCCTGACCAGATGCCCGAGCCACTTCAACTGGTTCCTCTCGATGAGGAGGAGCGGCGGCTCTACTTTGATCTATTCCCGGATGACCGAGCTCCTTACCCTATCTCTAAGGGAGAGCCCGGCCACCCTGCGGAGGAAACTCATTTCAGCCACCAGTAGGACCTGACTCCCGACCGGAAAGGACAATCCAACCTATTCCGGCTGAGGACCATGGTCTCAGATTTGGAGGTGCTGATTCTCATCCCAGCAGCTTCACACTCGGCTGCAAATCATTTGAGTGAGAACTAAAGATCACGACCAGATGAAGCCAACAGGACCACATCTGCAAAAAAGCAGGGACCCAATCCTGAGGCCACCAAAACGGATCCCCTCAACACCTCGGCTGTACCGAGAAATTCTGTCCATATAAGTTATGAACAGAATTGCTGAGAAGTGTGATCCTTTTGTAGTTGGAGTACACCTTTCCAGTCCCCCTTCTTAAAAAGGGGGACCACCACCCCAGTCTGCCAGTCCAGAAGCACTGTCCCCGATGTCCAAGCATTGCTGCAGAGACGTGTCAGCCAGGACAGCCCCACAGCGTCCACACTGTAAAAAGCAGGATTTTGGCTAATTAATATCAGTGAAAGAACTATTAGTAATATATGATTAATAAAAATACATCATTGCAGTTTGAAATCATTTTATGTTGATTAAAATAATTTAGAATGTATTTTTTTCTATTATTTTCACACAGCTTTCTCATTGGATAAAATGAGCAACAATAAATAAATTTTAATTAAATCTATTAGAACCGTCAAATATGCAGAAAAGTGAGGGATCTTACTCACTGAAAAATCTTTAGTTTTATTTACGGATCACTTCTGCCCAGAGTCCTTCGAGCCAATTTGGATCAAACCACCGCGCTTCATGGGTGTAAATCCTCCATTTGACGCAGATAAGATCTTTATAATTGTCTTAAGTAAAAATTTCTTTCATACAAGTCGTGGCAGTAAGTTGCAGAGTATTGTTATAAGTAGGCTAAACCTTAAATATACATATATATATATATATATATATATATATATATATATATATATATATATATATATATATATATATATATATATATATATATATATATATACAATAGATTGGGCTGATGAAGTGCAGGTAGAGGTGCCTCGATAGTGCAAGATAGTGGAGACGCTACATAATGTGGTATTTAATGGAAACATGTCCCGTTTATCTGCGACAACCGCTGTTGCAGGTGTAGTCAGTGTTTCATCTGCGTTCACCCACACAGTTATCCAACCTGAATGATTGTGTTGTCAATCTTCTTCTCATGTTGGAACAAACGCTTCTGCTTTTCGCAGCGTCTAGAAGTGATGCAACACACCAGACATAGGGGATTCTTATCTATTCACAAGTTTATCTTTTAGGGTAATTTCTGTCAGGGTGGTCTTTATCCTGCACTTCCTCCTTGATTACAATTATTGTGACCTCTGTGAGGACACCCCAGCTGGGGGACACAAGCTGGAATCACTGGCCTCCCCCTCTCCAGCCACATCTGCAGCACTGCAACCGGGCTGGGACACACAGGAACACCAAGATTTTAACAGTTGCTATTACATTTTACCTCTGCTGATCTTTTCACACACAGTTCAACTTGTCATGTCTGTAGTATGAACGGGCTGAGTGCATCAACTGGACAATGTGGCAGGCTGATATTGAAACAAAAACAAAGAGAAGGCAATTCTTGTTTTGAATGTGAATTTCATTTTTTTAGGCATTTTAATTTTGAGTTAATTCTATTTTGATATGTATTTTAATCAATTTTATTTTAGAAACATTTTTTGATGCTATTCCTCTACATACCACTAGAGGGAGCTTGCTTACCACAGTTTGAGAATCAAGGAGTTCATGAATAAATGATTCTTTAGTTAAATCTGTTTTGTTCTCAGTAGTGTGAATATTTTAACGCCATCTGGTTGCTTTTTATTGTAGCATGTATTTAATTACTTACTGTGTATCATAACCATATTCATTACCAACAGTGTTAGACATCACCCAATGGCTCCTTGTCATCTCCCTCTGTACCTGGATAGTACATTAATACTACCTGGATATCATCTGATAGTATGTGGATAGTACCTGATAGTTCATGGATAGTATATTCATAGTACCTGGCAGTACCTGGATGGTAGCTGACGGCACCTGGATAGTACCTGACAGTACCTGTATTCTGCAAGGTCCAAGAATTTCAGGTTTTCCTGCAAGTCCCCCTCCCCTCTACAAGTTTGTGTATTCACTCTCACCTTGTTAACTGTCACTATTGTCATGCAAAAATCCTGTAGAATAACCAAATGCCCAAGTGAATTTAGTTTCTCCCCCTAAAAAGGTTCTTACCATACTTTTCTTACTTTGCATGGCAGAGCATTGCCCATTTTTCCAGTCAGTAACTTTGTCAGTAAGCCTTCAGTGCACAGCACACAATGTGAAAGAACCAACTTGGTGGCTAAGTCCACTGCATGCCAGTCATTTCAGCTTACATAATGACAGACAAACAGTATGACTTGAGTAAAGGAATACCATTTATTCTATCTATGAACTGTCCATCCAACTGTCCATTCATCTTTTCATCCATCTATCCATCCATCTATCTATCTTTCCATCTATTCAGCCATCCATCAATCAGTCCATCCATCTATCCATCCATCTGTCCATCCATCTATCTATCTATCTATCTATCTATCTATCTATCTATCTATCTATCTATCTATCTATCTATCTATCTATCTATCTATCTATCTATTCATCCATCCATATATCTTTCCATCCATCTATCATCCATCTGTCCATCTATCTTTCCATCTATCCATCACCCCATTCATTCATCCATCTATCCATCCATTTATCTTTCCATCCTTCTATCATCCATCTGTCCATCTATCCATCTATCCATCACCCCATTCATTCATCCATCTATCCATCCATCTATCCATTTATCTATCTTTCCATCTATTCAGCCATCCATCTGTCATCCATCTATCCATCCATTCATCCATCCATCCATCCATCCATCTATCCATTTATATATCTATCTTTCCATCTATTCAGCCATCCATCCATCTACCTTTCCATCCATTTATCTATCCATCTGCCCAGCCATTTATCCATCACCCCATTCATTCATCCATCTATCCATCCATCTATCTATACATCTATCCATACATCTGTCCATCCATCTATTCATCAATCTACCCATCCATCTATCTATCTTTCCATCTATTCAGCCATCCATCAATCAGTCCATCCATCTATCCATCCATCTGTCCATCCATCTATCTATCTATGTATCTATCTATCTATCTATCTATCTATCTATGTATCTATCTATCTATCTATCTATCTATCTATCTATCTATCTATTCATCCATCCATATATCTTTCCATCCATCTATCATCCATCTGTCCATCTATCTTTCCATCTATCCATCACCCCATTCATTCATCCATCTATCCATCCATTTATCTTTCCATCCTTCTATCATCCATCTGTCCATCTATCCATCTATCCATCACCCCATTCATTCATCCATCTATCCATCCATCTATCCATTTATCTATCTTTCCATCTATTCAGCCATCCATCTGTCATCCATCTATCCATCCATTCATCCATCCATCCATTCATCCATCCATCCATCTATCCATCCATCCATCCATCTATCCATCTATCCATCTATCCATTTATATATCTATCTTTCCATCTATTCAGCCATCCATCCGTCCATCTATCTTTCCATCTATCCATCACCCCATTCATTCATCCATCTATCCATCCATCTATCTATACATCTATCCATACATCTGTCCATCCATCTATTCATCAATCTACCCATCCATCTATCCATCTATCTGTCCATCCATCTATCCATTTATCTGTTCATCTATCTTTCCATCCATCAATCTATCCATCTATCCATCCACCTATCCATTTATAAATCTATCTTTCATCTTTTCAGCCATCCAGCTATCATCCATTTATCCATCCATCCATCTATCTTACCATCCACGGCTGTAGCTCAGGAGGAACAGCATTTGTCCTTCAACTGGTAAGTTGGGGGATCAATTACAGGCTTCCCCTGAAATGCCGAAGTGTCCTAGGGCAAGACACTGAACCCCAAACTATGAGTGTGTTGAGTGAGTGAGTGTGTGTGTGAATGGGTGAATGTGACAAGTAGTGTAAAGCACTTTGAGTGGTCTGTATGACTAGAAAAGCGCTATAGAAGTACAAGTCCATTTACCATCCATTTATCCATCTGTCCATCTACCTTTCCATCCATCTATCCATCCGTTCATCAGTTTAGCGAATGTGTGAATCTGGTGTTCATTGTTATATTTTTAATATAAAAGAGCGCAACACAAATGTTTCATTAGAAATGTTTCATTCATCATGTTTCAACATAAACATGAGTTTTTTAGTGCTCTCAGGTAAAACGCTCAAGACAGAGGCATGAGCTAAAACTTTGCACTAGAGGGGGTGGAGTGGCTCCTCATGAAAGCGCTAAATTGTGCATTTACATGAAAAAGGGATTAGCAATTTGTGGGGGGACTGCAGGCTGACGAAAATTCTCGTAGCTCTGGGCCTTTTAGTGTTAAAGAAACATCTTATGGATGCACTGGGATGCATCATTAGTTATGTATCCTGGGTTGATCAGATGTTTTGAGTCTCACAACATCAGACACACCTGCCCAGGGACCCAGGCAGGGTGATCAAGTCCTGGCTGGCGTCCCAGTAGTTACCCATGGATTCGCCCTTTTCAGCCACAGCCAATTCAAGGCTTTCTCTTCCACCCTGCGGATTAAATGGCCCTGTTCTTGGCTGCCCCTGTCACTCCCAGTTGGCCAAGGACTTTACAGAGGAGGGACCTGCAAACCTCTGCAGCCTACTTCTATGGACTGAGAATGTCCTCCAACCCCTGCCCCTTCACTCCTCCACAAGTTCCTGGAACTTTGAGCGTTTCCTCTCATTGACCTCCTCCATCCTCTCTTCCTAAGGTACTGTGGGTTCTAACACAATAAGGTGTTCTGACTCCTCTGAGAAGATGATCATGTCTGACCAGAGCGATGTTCCCACAAGGTGTTGGGGAAAGTTAGCTGCTTTCCCAGGTCCACCTGCGGTTGCTAGTGTGAAGAATTGTGAAGGAGGCCTGATGTTTTTTGTGGACCTGCCCTGGGTCTTTCTCCAGCCTGTGTGGAAAACTTTCTCCATGATTTTTCTCTTTCTTTTCAGGCTGAATGTATGTGATCTCTCAGAGAGAAGCTGTGAAGATCTGTCCTCAGTTCTCAGCTCTCAGTCCTCTAGTCTGATAGAACTGGACCTGAGTAACAACAATCTGCAGGATTCAGGAGGGAAGAAGTTGTCTGGTGGACTGAAGAGTCCAAACTGCAAACTGGAAACTCTCCGGTCAGGATTCATCACAATGAGTCTTAAAAGGAGTTTTATAGATCACTGACATGATACCTGCAGAAGCTGTTTGTATGTCACAGCAGTACAAAAACCACAACACTCCACAATTAGCAGAAATGCAAAGGCAACAATGTGAAACGGGTCCAGTTCTTCATTCAGCTTTACTTTCACTGCAAGTCTCTACGTTTTTTTGTTTTCTGCAGCCTGTCAGGATGTCTGATCACAGAGGGAGGCTGCGCTTCTCTGGCCTCGGCTCTGAGCTCCAACCCCTCCCATCTGAAATGGCTGGACCTGAGCTACAAGCATCCAGGAGAGTCAGGAGTGAAGCTGCTGATGGCTGCACTGAAGGATCCACACAGACTCAGGTATGAAGAGGCTGCCAGAAGCGCGTGTGTGTGTATGTATGTGTGCGTGTGTTGTGTGTGTGTGTGTGTGTGTGTGTGTGTGTGTGTGTGTGTGTGTGTGTGTGTGTGTGTGTGTGTGTGGAGGATGGGGGGTGTTTTTTTGTTAAGAAAAATGGCAGCTATTAGAAGATGGGAAGAAGGAAAATCAGTACTAATAATTTTTTTTCCAGACATCTTTCTACATTCTTTAATGGACTGGTGACCTGCCCAGGTTAACCTGCCTCTGACTTGGGGAAAGCTGGGATAGACTCCAGCTTCCCTGCAACCCTGAATTGGACTAAGTGGTTAATGAAACACACAAACAAACGAATGCACGCATGCACGCATGCATGAATGAATGAACGCACTAACAAATGTTTCTTTATTTCAGATAAATCTATTACAAACAAAAGACCCACTTTTCATGTTATTGTAACAACATTTTACCAAAAACATTTGAGTGTGTGAATGCAGCAGAGATCAGTAGCTAGTTCCTCCATCATGTTATGTACAGTATTTCTACAACCAAACCCAGCTGGGTTGAAGCTGTTGGTCTCATCTTAGACTGAATGATCCATCAAGACAAGACCACCCTCAGAATCACAGGACAGAGTAATGAAGCTGTTTATCGGTGGCCTGGTCCATTACCAAGTAGCCCATCTGGTCTTTGGCTGGCTTGTAAGAGCTGTCAACATCTTGACAGGAAATGGTCTGATAAGGACAAAAACCCTCATGTAGAGTTCCAATGGCAACCTCTAGAAAATCTGGCCATGGGTTGGCAATGCTGGTGTTTGCGGTGCACCGTACTCCAGGTTTTACATTTTTTTTTCCAGTTTCACCATATTTGATTTAATAATGGGTCTTCGTGGAAGTCTTGACAACAAGCTGTTGAATCCGTTTTATTCAAATCCAAAATTCAAAGATGGTGGTCAGACTAAGCCCTCCTTAGCTAACAGTCAGGAAGTGATTGGAAACCAAACCAGTGTCCTCAGCATCCACCGCCTTCCAGACTAAGTCACAGGACACAAGCAGAAGATAGACTATGAAGGTAGAAGGTTAAAGCCACTTACTGAGCAGAATACCACAGTGATGTGAACTTGACCGGTAGGAATCCAAGTTTCTATGAAGGTAGAAGGTTAAAGGCATTATTGAGCAGAATACCACAGTGATGTGAACTTGACCAGTAGGAATCCAAGTTTCTATGAAGGTAGAAGGTTAAAGGCATTATTGAGCAGAATACCACAGTGATGTGAACTTGACCAGTAGGAATCCAAGTTTCTATGAAGGTAGAAGGTTAAAGGCATTATTGAGCAGAATACCACAGTGATGTGAACTTGACCAGTAGGAATCCAAGTTTCTATGAAGGTAGAAGGTTAAAGGCATTATTGAGCAGAATACCACAGTGATGTGAACTTGACCAGTAGTAATCCAAGTTTCTATGAAGGTAGAAGATTAAAGGCATTACTAAGCAGAATACCACAGTGATGTGAACTTGACCAGTAGGAATCCAAGTTTCTATGAAGGTAGAAGGTTAAAGGCATTATTGAGCAGAATACCACAGTGATGTGAACTTGACCAGTAGGAATCCAAGTTTCTATGAAGGTAGAAGGTTAAAGGCATTATTGAGCAGAATACCACAGTGATGTGAACTTGACCAGTAGGAATCCAAGTTTCTATGAAGGTAGAAGGTTAAAGGCATTACTAAGCAGAATACCACAGTGATGTGAACTTGACCAGTAGTAATCCAAGTTTCTATGAAGGTAGAAGGTTAAAGGCATTATTGAGCAGAATACCACAGTGATGCGAACTTGACCAGTAGTAATCCAAGTTTCTATGAAGGTAGAAGGTTAAAGGCATTATTGAGCAGAATACCACAGTGATGTGAACTTGACCAGTAGGAATCCAAGTTTCTATGAAGGTAGAAGGTTAAAGGCATTATTGAGCAGAATACCACAGTGATGTGAACTTGACCAGTAGGAATCCAAGTTTCTATGAAGGTAGAAGGTTAAAGGCATTATTGAGCAGAATACCACAGTGATGTGAACTTGACCAGTAGGAATCCAAGTTTCTATGAAGGTAGAAGGTTAAAGGCATTATTGAGCAGAATACCACAGTGATGTGAACTTGACCGGTAGGAATCCAAGTTTCTATGAAGGTAGAAGGTTAAAGGCATTACTAAGCAGAATACCACAGTGATGTGAACTTGACCAGTAGTAATCCAAGTTTCTATGAAGGTAGAAGGTTAAAGGCATTATTGAGCAGAATACCACAGTGATGTGAACTTGACCAGTAGTAATCCAAGTTTCTATGAAGGTAGAAGGTTAAAGGCATTATTGAGCAGAATACCACAGTGATGTGAACTTGACCGGTAGGAATCCAAGTTTCTATGAAGGTAGAAGGTTAAAGGCATTATTGAGCAGAATACCACAGTGATGCGAACTTGACCAGTAGTAATCCAAGTTTCTATGAAGGTAGAAGGTTAAAGGCATTATTGAGCAGAATACCACAGTGATGTGAACTTGACCGGTAGGAATCCAAGTTTCTATGAAGGTAGAAGGTTAAAGGCATTATTGAGCAGAATACCACAGTGATGTGAACTTGACCAGTAGTAATCCAAGTTTCTATGAAGGTAGAAGGTTAAAGGCATTATTGAGCAGAATACCACAGTGATGTGAACTTGACCAGTAGTAATCCAAGTTTCTATGAAGGTAGAAGGTTAAAGGCATTATTGAGCAGAATACCACAGTGATGTGAACTTGACCAGTAGTAATCCAAGTTTCTATGAAGGTAGAAGGTTAAAGGCATTATTGAGCAGAATACCACAGTGATGTGAACTTGACCAGTAGTAATCCAAGTTTCTATGAAGGTAGAAGGTTAAAGGCATTATTGAGCAGAATACCACAGTGATGTGAACTTGACCAGTAGGAATCCAAGTTTCTATGAAGGTAGAAGGTTAAAGGCATTATTGAGCAGAATACCACAGTGATGTGAACTTGACCAGTAGGAATCCAAGTTTCTATGAAGGTAGAAGGTTAAAGGCATTATTGAGCAGAATACCACAGTGATGTGAACTTGACCGGTAGGAATCCAAGTTTCTATGAAGGTAGAAGGTTAAAGGCATTATTGAGCAGAATACCACAGTGATGTGAACTTGACCAGTAGTAATCCAAGTTTCTATGAAGGTAGAAGGTTAAAGGCATTATTGAGCAGAATACCACAGTGATGTGAACTTGACCGGTAGGAATCCAAGTTTCTTCCAAAAGGCTGTATGCACTCAGTTTTAGACAAGGTGTGCAGAGTTATTTTCATCTGGAAATCACCAGCTTTTAGCCTCGGGATACAAAACAGATTCAAGATGCTCCTTAATGTGGAGTCAATCGTTCATCCAAAGTAGAATTATAACAACTGTAGATATAACAGCATGTTATAGTTATTCACATATGTGGAGTTTCAACGTACACGTTGGTGGGCGTGCAATTTTTAAAAAAAACAATATAGCTATTCAAAAAGGGTTTTTAATATTCTCATTACCTTCCAAACGTTTGGGAAAATATCTGCATAACTAAATCACCTGCAGAAATACAAACAGAGAAATAACAAGAACGAGCTCCACAATAGGAAAATATAGCTGTAGCTACATGTGAGTAAACCTGCAGGACAACACAATAACTATAGAAGTATGTGTGTCAGTCAATGCAAGACATGGGGAGTGGGTTGGTGTTTAGTAGAGTGTGATTGTGTGTAGGGTCAGTGGGCAGATGGTCCACATCTGTCTGGGAAATGAATGACCCTGCCCTCCACAAGTTTCCTGCTGTCTTGCAGGTCAGCCTTAGCTGGTCAAAGGCTAAGGGAGTAAGCCCTAACAGAAAATCTGGTACAGAGACCCGTACGCAGTTGGCTTAGCACTGCGATGCCTTCTGGCACCTCCAGCAGCTGTGCAGGCACAAGCTGTATTGGCTTGCCTTTCCGCTGGAATCTTCTTGCAATGGCAAGAGGGGGATCCTGGGACTGGGCGCTCCAGGATCTCCATGCCACTTGCCCAGGCTTGCACCGGGAGATGTCACTCGAGCTTCGCTGTCTCAGTGTATATCCAACACGGGGAGCAGCAGATACCAGTGATTAACCCAGGCTTGTCTGACATAGAACCAGGCACTAGGGCTCATTCTTGATGGAAGGAGGAGTCCTCCGACTTTATTAGGAAGTTACCGCCTGCCTCAACCAGAGCAGCCCCTGGTGAGTAAGGTACTACCCTGGCAGAATTGTTTGCTTCATTGGGTGCAGGAAGCTATGACAAAATTGACAGGTGTGTTGTGAAATTGAGCACCAGGCAAAAACAGAAAACTGCCAGCCCTGAGGAGAAATGAGAGATCCAGAGTGAGTAAAGGCAGAGCCGGAAACAGCAGAGAATTCAGTTTGCCACTTTTTCCCCCATGGTCCCTACACATGACCACATTTGCAGCAAATGTGGTAGAGTCGAAGCTGCAGCTCTCGCATTGGCTTAGCTATATATATATATGTATATATATATATATATTGTTAAGGAGGATTATGTACATACATACATTCTGATATGAACGCTTGATGTTTTATGTTACTATTATGGGACCAAATATATATTACTCTTATTTACTTTTGTATTACTTAAGATGGAGAAAAAATGCTTATAAGGCCAGACCTCTGCTCTCTCTCTCTCTCTCTCTCTCTCTCTCTCTCTCTCTCTCTCTCTCCCACAGAAAGATTCCCATGTCTGTCTAAACTTTCTCTGCAGCAACTGAATGCGGAAGAATACAGAGCATTGTGTCGCACAGGACTCTGTGAGAATAACAGTAGAAAAGATAACGCTAAGACCTTGAAAGATAGCAGAAGAAAGGATGCGATTGACTATTGAATACAGGATTCAGTGTTGTAGGGGAAAGGAAGAAAATTCCATATATGGTCATGCTGTATGTGTGTGTGTGTGTGTGTGTATGTAGAGTGCACGATTCAGCGTTACAGGGGAAGGAAGACAATTCCATATATGGTCATATATGGATGTGTGTGTATGTAAAGAACTTTTGTGGGAACTTTTATTCAACTGTATGTATCGCTCCACCCATAATGAGTTAATAAAAACAGCCTGTGTGAAAAGAAGGCGGATTCTTCTGCGGCAGACTGCGGTGCTGGCGGCTGGGCAAGGAATCCTGATATGGACTCCGACTTTTGTTGCAACTGATTAACCTCGCATTTCATCCAGCAAATTCTGAACTTGGGAGAAGGCTGTGAGGATTTCACAGCACTTCAACAATATATATATATATATATATATATATATATATATATATATATATATATATATATATATATATATATATATATATATATATATATATATATATATATATGTTGATCACAACATTCTGCTACAGAGGCTGGAACATGTTATTGGGATTAAAGGGACTGCATTATGTTGGTTCCGGTCATATTTATCTGATAGATACCAGTTTGTAAATGTAAATGATTTTCCTCACACACCACGGTAAGTCATGAGGTTTCACAGGGTATGTATATATGTACACATATAATATATATATATATATATATATATATATATATATATATATATATATATATATATATATATATATATATATACATATATATATATATATATATATATATATATATATGTATATATAGTGGCTGGAGAGAGCTGGACTGAAGGATAGAACAGAGGCACTAATCATGGCAGAACAGGAGGAGACCCTGAGCACCAGCCCGATCGAGGCCCAGATCTACCACACCAGGCAGGATTCCAGGTTCAGACTATGCAAAGGAGCCCCTGAAACAATCCAGCATTCCAGCAGGGTGCAAGATACTGGCAGGTGTTGAGAGCCCTTGAAGAAAATGTAACTGCAAAACTATTCCCTCTCAAGCTCCTCTCTTTGATCTTTTCTTCGACCGGTGAGACTCCAGTCAAGAGGTTCTCCTCGAATTTTTTTTATTACCAGTGAGAGTCTGGTTATGCGGTTCTCATTTAATAGTTTTTATAACCAGCGAGATATTGGTTATGAAGTTTGAACTCTCAAGAACTATCCCTAAGACTAGTGTTTTTAAATCTTTTAAATATCCAATAAAAAACTGTTGCTGATGTTTGTTTCCCATTAGTTATTTTATATAATATCATTAGACCCGGGCTGCACGGTGGCGCAGTAGTTAGCACTGTGGCCTCACAGCAAGAAGGTTGCTGGTTCAATCCTTGGCTGGTTTGGTCAGTGGCCTTTCTGTGTGGAGTTTGCATGTTCTCCTCGTGTATGCGTGGGTTCTCTCCGGTACTCCGGCTTCCTCCCACCATCCAAAGACATGCATGATAGGTTAATTGGTCACTCTACATTGCCCCTAGGAGTGAGTGTGAGCATGAGTGTGGTTGTTAGTCTCTCTGTGTGTGGCCCTGCGATGGACTGGTGAGCTGTCCAGGGTGTACCCTGCCTGTCGCCCAAAGCCGGCTGGGATAGGCTCCAGCTTCCCCGCGACCCTGAATTGGAATAAGCGGTTCGGAAAATGAATGAATGAATCATTAGACCCTGAATAAACTTTTCCAGGGTGGCTGAGGAGTGTGATCTCCCTGTAGTTGGAGCACACCCTATGGTCCCCATTCTTGAAAAGGGGGACCGCCACCCCAGTCTGCCAGTCCAGAGGCACTGACTGTCCCCGCAATGCTGCAGAGACGTGTCAGCCAGGACAGCCACACAGCATCTAGAGCCTTAAGAAACTCCTGGTGGATCTCATTGACACCCAGGGCCTTGCCACCAAGCAGCTTTTTGAAAACCTCAGTGACCTCAGCCCCAGAGATAGGAGAGTCCACCCCTGAGTCCCCCAAGTTTGCTTCCTCATCGAAGGTCGTATTGGTAGGATTGAGGAAGTCTTCGAAGTATTCCTTCCTATGACCCACAACGTCCCGAGTCCTTCCCCACCATCTAAGCCAACTCACCACCAGGTGGTGATCAGTTGACAGCTCCACCCCCCTCTTCACCCGAGTGTCCAAGGCATGTGTGTGCAGCTCCGATGATACGATTACAGGGTTGGTCATCTGCTGCAGCACAGAGAGTCCTGATGCCAGGTGTATGTATGAACACTCTTATGCTCGAACATGGTGTTTCTCATGGATATCGATGATGAGCACCGAATTCCAACAACAAAACACCAATTAGGTTTAGAGGGGGGCACCGTGCCTCCCAATTACTACCCTCCAGGTCTCACTGTCATTGCCCACGTGAGCATTGAATTCCCCTAGCAGAACAAGGGAGAACCCAGAAGGAGCACCCTCCAACAATTCCTTCAAGGACTCCAGAAATGGTGGGTACTCTGAACTATTGTTTAGCGCATAGGCACAGACCACAGTCAGGACCCATCCCCCCACCTGAAGCCGGAGGAAGGCTACCCTCTCGTTCACCGAGATAAACCCCTACGTACAGGCACCAAGCTGGTGGCCAAGGAGAATACCCACACCCGCTCTGCGCCTCTCACCATGAGTAACTCCAGAGTGGAAGAAGGTCCAGCCCCTCTTGAGAGAACTAGTTCCAGAGCCCAAACCATGCATTGAGATGAGTCCAACTATTTCTAGCTGGAACCGCTAAATCTCGCGCACCAGCTCAGGCTCCTTCCATGCCATAGAGGTGACATTTCACATCCCCAGAGCTAGTTTCTGCAGCCGAGGATTGGACCACCAGGGTCCCAGCCTCTTTCTGCTGCCCAACTCACATTGCACCCAACCCCCATGGCTCCTCTCGCAGATGGTGAGCCCACTGGAGGTGGGGCCCATATAACCCTTTCGGACTGAGCCCGACCAGCCACCAGACGCTCGCTCTTGTGCCCCACCCCTGGGCCTGGCTCCAGAAAGAGACCTCGGTGACCCGCGTCCGGGAATGAGAACACTTTTGTCAATGGTCGTCATCATCATGGGGGTCTCTTAGTCTCTTAGTATGGTCCCTCCCCTAGACACCTGTTTGCCATGGGTGACCCTACAGACAGAAAACTATGTGAAGGCAACCAGGCCTGTCTGAGGATCAGAAGTAGACTATGTGAACCTCTGGACCTGAGAAACCAGCAGCCACTATGTAGCGGGAAAGCTGGGAAGTCTGTCACAGTGATAACCATCCCACACCTAGAAAACAGCAAAGAAAGGAAGAATTCCTGGAGTCTTCCCCTGAGTGTGTTCAGTAAATGAGGAAGAGAAACGATGCCATGGGCCTACGCTGTAGTGTGACAGCATGTCTCATCTGTGTCCGCTGTGCTAGTCTTACCTACACAGACGCTGCAAGAGTATAAATCCTGATGTTAACATTTCCCAGTCACAACAAAGAATCTGAGCCAATTTGCTCTGCAAGATATTATTGATCAGAAGCTGATTGAACAGACTGCAGCTCTGGGTTAGATCAGGAGTTCCTGCAGAGTTCTTCATCTGTGAAGAGATGAAAAGCAGAAGATGGGTGGTAGAAGAAACTGGGACTTCTACACAGCAGTGTTGTTGGTGTGGGTGTGGACCAATCAGCTTTCTGATTCTGCTCCTTCTAGTCTGGAGACGCTCCATTCAGTTGGACGTGTCTACATGATGGATGTCTCCTTTCTCCGTGTAGAACAAAGTGTGTATGAGAGACATGTCATGTCCATGTTAGCATGCTCTGACCCCCCTCCTCCTTTCAGGGTGGAGCCTGCTGGAGAAGCATGGTTGAGACCAGGTCTGAGGAAGTGTAAGTGTGTTTTTCACTGGATTCATCACATTCAACCATCTTCACACCGTCCCATCACTCATTCATCAGTCACATCAAAGTGTCAATAGATCAATAAGTGCAGCTGGATTGTGTTTGTTCTCTCCATCAGATTCCTGTCCACTCACCATCGACGTCAACACAGTGAGCAGAAAGCTCAAACTGTCTGACAACAACAGGAAGGCGACGTTTGTGGAGGAGCTTCAGTCATATCCTGATCATCTAGAAAGATTTACAGACTGGTGTCCTCAGCTGCTGTATGAAAATGTTCTGACTGGTCGCTGCTACTGGGAGGTGGAGTGGAGAGGAGACGTTTATATAGCAGTGACTTAAAGAGAAATAGGCGGAAGAGGACACTTTAGAGAGTCTGGGTTTGGATGGAATGATAAGTCCTGGAGTCTGAGATGCTCTGATGGTGCAGGCTACTTTCTCTGGCACAATAACAGAGAAACACCCATCTCCTCCTCCTCCTCCTCCTCCTCCTCCTCCTCCTCCTCCTCCTCCTCTGTCTCTAACAGAGTAGCAGTGTATGTGGACTGTCCTGCTGGCTCTCTGTCCTTCTACAGAGTCTCCTCTGACTCCCTGATCCACCTCCACACCTTCATCACCACATTCACTCATCCTCTCTATGCTGGGTTTGGGTTCTGGTCCAGGTCTGGTTCCTGGTTCTCTCTGTGTGGAGTGTAAAGCTGAAGCTGATGGACAGATGCGTCAATCTGTACTTGGGCTGAACAATTTTGGAAAAAAATGTAATCGTGATTTTTTTTTCTTTTTTTACAATAATGCAATTGCAATTTAATATTTGATTACTTTTTTTTTAGCTCATTTTTTATGTATTTAAAAAAAATAAGCAATGAATCTGTATTTCTTATTTTACATAAATTGTGTATTCTTATACACTAGGCTTATGTTAAGATAAACATTAGTAAAACAGGAATGATTATGAAAGACAGTTTATCTATTTCAATTACAGTTGTAAACTCACTAAATACTGACTTGCAATCTCATAAGCATTCAACATGACAAGCTAACAAAATTCTGCCAAACAACTGTGGTGTAAACATAAGTATAAGTTAGCAATAAATCACACTAAAGTCCAGATTACAACAATCATAGGAACAAATCTGCCACTTCAACATTTCCTGCACTTCAACATATGTAAACATGTGAACTACACTTCTTAACATTGTCTGAACTGAAATAATCATTCTATGAAAAAATAAATTTAAATAAAATATATTAAAAAAAACAAAGCTTGCTGACTTCTAATTTTAACATCACACATGATAAATGAAGGAAAGTATGACAAATATGTTCTTCAATATGTTCTGGACAATTTTTTGGTAAATTAAAGTCCCAATGAACACATAACAAAAGAGTATGTTCTTATTAAACTTTAGGGGAAAAAAAATTAATGAACACAAATGAAAATATATTTACTCTGTAACAGCAGCAACACACTAAAGTAAAAATGAGTATGCCACTCTCAGTCAGAAAGATTCTTTTGTGTTGTTCAAAGTAGCTTGAAGATTCTTTGGTAGGAAAACCAGTATGTCAAACTTTGCTGGTTTTAAAGATGAAGAAGTGCAAATCACTATGTTCCCTTCAGCACTAAAAAGGTGCTCTGAGGGAGCACTTGTGGCAGCTACACAGGTACTTGCAGGCCATCTTGCACAGTTGATTCTGTGCACTTTTCACCACTCCAACGGGTCATCTTCTCCATTAATGGCTGGGGTCATGAGGTAAGTATTTAATTTGCCTCAGCAACATCTTCAAGTTGCAAGGGAGAAGCAGGAGATACCACAGTGGTCTTGAAGAAGCTGCCAAAAGACCTCTTCACCTCTTTTCCAGATGGCTGTGCGGGCCTAAGAGAGGTTTCAGTAGCAACCCTCTTCTTCTAACAAAAAAAAACAAAACAAAACAAAAAAAAAAAACTGGTGAGGAAATTAGTATTAAAATAATAATAAAGAGTAGTTGTGATATCATAGATACACAGCCAGGACCGATGTGGCCAGAAGGTGAAAAACTTGTTTGAGGTAGTAGATGCAAACATCCTTCACTCCAGAGAGATTATCTGTTAAGTGCTGGAGAGGATGCAGTGCCTTGTGAACAGACTCCAACACCTCAAACATCTTGTTGGGGAGTGATGAGGCTGAGCTCAGGAAGTTTGAGCTCGCTCTGTGCTTCAGTCATTGTTGCCTTCTTCCAACTGTGGGATCAGTTCCCCACCAGCCTCTTGCATATCCTGTAACACAAAATAATACAAGAACAATGTCATTTATAAAGTTGTGTGGTGCAAGGTATCAACTTTAGAATAAATGCACACTTGCATTCTCTCCCTCCCTGCCTCCAACTCTTCTATTCATGCTTTCACTCTCTCTCTCTCTCTCTCTCTCTCTCTCTCTCTCTCTCTCTCTCTCTCTCTCTCTCTCTCTCTCTCTCTCTCTCTCTCTCTCTCCCCACACACAGGTTTCATCCAATTGCAAGACTGAATTTATTTTTACAAAATACTAAATATCTCAAAAACTACAAAGATTTGAAATGACAAAAGTCATAGCACACATCTCCTGACGGAGCTGCAGGGTCTAAGATGTGAATGGTTGAAGTGAATTGAACATGCAGGAGACTGAAAATAGTAGATCTCAGCTTCATTCTGACTCATTAAAAAGTTAAATATCACAACTTTATTTGTAGTTTCCAGGAGAAAAACCTACTCCAGTCAGTCTAGATCAGTATTGGTGCTGATAGGTGTTCTCAATTATTCTTTTGTGTTTGTGTAAACATGTTAATTTATTTATTGTTTGCTAAGGCTGAAGTCTCGCAAACACATTTTTTTTATTTTCTCCTCAGGGTGTCGACCAGCCCTGGCGAGGGCTGGCGAGGAGCGATCCCATGTCTACTGCTCGGTTGTCTGTTAGCAAAACCAACATCGGCAGGTTTTTTTTCACTCTCTTCATCAGCGGACCAAACTACCAGGGACAGATGGATTACATTATTTTTTGCTGATAATGCACCTGCATCTCTGCCGGCTGCAGCCTCTGTTTGTGCCAAACATGTTGCTAACATTTGGGAAAATACCAGGTGAAGACAGCATCAACCCGGTTGGAAAGAGGGGCAACTGCAACTTTAAGAGAATCAGCATCAATGCAGTTGGTAAGTGTCACTATGGCTATAAAGTTCTACTTTGTGTGACAGACGTGACTTGAGCTGAGGATGATAATGCTAACGGCAATGCTAACGGGACGAGCCTGGAGGTTTAACGTCCTGCGGCGTATAAATGGGCCCCAGGTTTTATTTTTTTATATCTATCCTATGCTCTGCCACGTAAATGTTTGTAAATTACTTCTCTATTTATTATTTTTCACACCTGCTACCACACAGTAAGTACTCATGATGGATGTAGCTTGCTCTCCCCAACATGACATAAAGTTGTAATAATCATAATGATAATTTAACAAGGAGACCATCATGTAGTCTGATATTGGCCCCTATAGGATATCGGCAGGGAGGATATTTTATTTCCAATCCTCGTCCTCCTTCTTACATCTTCACGTCCTGTTTGTAAAACGGGAGCTGTGCAGGATTAATATCTGCAGCCTCTGTGGATGTGGAGGTCTGACTCCTGGTATGATGGATCCGAAAGATATGTTTTAATTTATCTACATGCAGTGAAGACACAGAGGTTAGGGAAAATTGTGTCTGTGTATAACTGTGTGAAATAAAATAAGTGTGTTTTTAAAATTCTATGTTAATATTTCAGTGTGTGAAAACCTGTTTTATTTAATCAGCTTTTAAAAAATAAAAGTATGCTTTGTGTTGCCTTTGGCATGAAAATGCTTTATAAAGTTTTATTTAATCTATTTCTATTACAATATTTGATTACTCTTAAACTGCAGCTATTTACACCTACAATCTATTTATGTGATGATCTTATATTTTTATAACTTGTATTTGCAGATTGTAGTCCAGCACATCTCACGCCATGCGCAGCACCAGCGGTCTATTGATGTCTAAAAGTTGATGTTGGAGCAGACTGACCCTACAATATAGGCAACAACTGGAACACAGCTGTCATCAAGGAGTTTCCACCCTCTCTTCAGAAATACAGGTTTGTCGTTTGTTTGATGAATTTTACATACAGAAAATGATAATAAATCAAACACATATACATTCTTAATGGAAGCTAAGAGGCACTTTTATTGCTTGTTCTGATGTCAGGATCTGGTTCTGTGCAGAAAAGAAACCCAGATGACAGCAGTGAAGGGACATCTCAGCCAGTCTGGAGGAAGATGATGATGAAGATGGTGTGGAGGCTTGCTCATCCGGCTCCAGAACCACAAGAGTCCACAGAAAACCCAGAAAACTCAGCTACTGTGTTAACAGAATCAATAACTAAGAGTGAAAATGATCATTTTTATTTTATTACATTGAAAATGAGCATTGATTTTATTTCTGTACACTACTAAAGATTTTGTGTTTTTAAAGAGCTGTATTTTTTTTTTACTTCAGCTTTACATTTTACTTTCAAAAGTCAGATGCATAAATGTGTATATGGTAAAGTTGTGTATTTACTTTAATTCAATTGCTATTATCCTCAGTGACTGCAGCAAAGTTACTATTTGTTATATGTTTTATGAAATGGCAAGAACATAAATAATCACAGTTATTTTACAGTTATTTGCCATTTGATTAGCTTTATTTCTGAATTTTTGGGTATTGAAGAGAAACTTGCCTCTCATTCCCTGACAGGTAAATGTACATAATCCTGCTTATAAATGTTTCCTGTATTTTGTAATGAAAAAGCATTGAAGCAGACTGGTTCTACGCCAGGATGTTGGGTCAGACACGGAGGAGTTTGGACCTGCTTTATCCTTCTCAGCACCTAAGGAAATGAAAAGAGAAATTTTATTTTCTAAGCACAGTAATAATATCTTGCTGTCTATTTCTGTGGGCATGTGCAGCTTAACAAACAATTAGACCAACATAATAGATGGTAAGTGATGCTGGAATATCTAAAACATGAGATATTAGTCAGCCTGATCAATGATACAAGATATCTGACTTCATGTTATTTATCTGTACAGTAACACAGCAGCCCACATCAGTGGCTGCATCAACCAGAGATCTGTCATGTTGACATAACATTTTTTACACTCCTGGCTAAAACGGGAAATATAAATAAGCTAATTAATTTAAAAAAACGTGACGGTAAATAAAACCTATATTAAAAGCACAGCTCCGTGAAACTCTGTGTGGTTAAAATGTGTGTGTGCTTATCTGGATGCAGACCGGCCGGCAGCTGGACACTGAACGTACCGACCGGTTCAGTCAACATCCGTTTCATTTTTTACATCTGTAACTTCGGATTGTCTGTAAAAAAGTAGAATTTATTGTTTAAAAAACGGTCCAACACGGAATAAAACTGAGACATATTAACATGAACGACATGCCTCATTGTCAACATGCTATCTGAACAGGCAAGGCGAGCAGACATTAAAAGTGACGACTTTGCCATTCAGAGACAGTTTGTTGTAAACGTGCTCCTTCCACCATCTCGGTATCTTCTCTCTCAGGCTCAGAGTCCGGTTCAGACATCAATGCTGAATTCAGAAGGCTGCTGCTGTCGGGTTAGCTGCTATCACTAGCCACTAATGTTTTTAGCATGGAGGCTACTGGCCTCGCCCCCCTTTCGACTCCGGACTTCCAGCGATCAATCAGGGAGCACCTCATTAACATTATTTTAATCCATATCCAGGTTTTCGATCTCATTTCTCATGTAGGATGTAACAAGCCCTTTTTCCCACAACTCCCGCTCGTTTCAGCAGCTCATGTAGAGCTTCATGTTAGCATCTGCATCCATTTTCTCTGTAAAATAAAATTCTTGGCAAAACAGACGTTGTTCCAAAAATGTCCAAATGAAACGGACCTGTCCACTGTGTGGAAACACCTGCAGAGTTTTGGGGCAGAAAACTAAGAGAATTATTGTAGAGAAGGAAATGAGTTTCTTAAAAAGAAAAACATCAACAAAAATAGAAAAACGTTTCATAGTCTACTCTGTGTTTGTTCTTGATTTTTTTATATAAATGTGAGATTATTTGTTTGAGGTTCTGCCACATTATTGTGCTCTGGAGTCTGATGTTCTGCCCTGCCTTTGCTGTTTGTGATCGGCCGAACTCATGGAGTCCAAAGTCGGTCCTCCCAGCTGTCCTGCAGGTTTTCCATGTATCCCTGCTCCAACACACTTGACTTCTATTAAATGGATCCAACAGCCAATGAAGTTCAGCACAATTACTGATGAGTTTGAGTCAGGTGTGTTGGAGCAGGGATACATGGACAACCTGCCGGATTGCAGGCCTCGAGGACCGGACCTGGACACCCCTGGTCTATTTCAGTTTAGTTTAATATTTTAGTTTATTGTTGTTTGAATGTCTAATGAGACATTTTTAATGTTGTTGGTTGTTAAACTTTGATGATTCATATTTGTTATTTTTTCCTTATTTTAATGTATCTATAATTTTTATATCCCATCCCCCCTGAGGGATTGCCACCGTATTGTGGTGAGGGGGTTTGGTTCCTCAGTGACCCTAAGAGCTATACCAGCAGGAGTTTTAGTTTCTGGTGGGACACCAAGCTGGACAGGTCTTTGGTTGGAGGCCTGACAAAGTGCAATCCATTTCTTCAGAGTGTTGGAAAACACAAATAAAAAATAATAACAACAAAAAGAACTGAAGCATGACGTGCACACATGATGGCCCATTCACATTTCTGCCTGCAACCTCAGGTATGTATTCCTAGAGCCGGCCTTGGTGTGGGACCATGGTGATGAAGCTGCTGTGTGTGGCGTCTGGTCTTCGTTGTTTAATCCTACATATTGGACTATATCTGTTTGCTGCCTGTCTCATGACTTGAAGGGAATTCATGTCATAACAGTCACTGACATGTTTTACAATTTGACTTAAGTCTGTTACATCCTCCACAAGAAGCAAGAACTGAGTTCTTGCTCTCAAGGCTGCAAGAAAAAAAAACTTCGTCAGGTCCATACATCCTCCACAAGAAGCAGGTCTGCAGCGGGGAAGGATCAGTGCGGGGGGCCATGTCTGCTTTTATGTTGTTACCTCCACCAGGTTATGTTTTCCTCGGCATCTTTGTGTTCAAGATAACTCAAAAGGTTACGGACGGATTTTTATAAAAATTTCAGGAGTTGTTGGAAATGTGAAAATGAAGAACTGAATAAATTCTGGTGGTGATCCGGATCACCATTTGGATCCAGGAATGTTTTAAAAGGATTCTTTAACATTGTGCTTGGCGGAGGTTTCCGCTCTCCGAGTTTCTAGTTTCATATTTAACGAGGGCAGGTTTTACAGGGCGGGTCGTGCACGTGGCGGGGTCCGAGTGTTTTAATGTCATGTGTAAAAATGTTGGTACTTTCTCACCACCTCGATCAGCTGTTTTATCAAAACAATCCGTTTTACCTGCAACAGCAGCAACTCCGCTTCCTGTTTTCTCCGTGTTAACCACGCCCACCTCACATGTCCGAGCAATCACAAGATACTTCTCGCAGCCCCACAAGAAAAATGTTCTGCCAGCCCGATGTTTCGAGAACTGTCCTTAAACACGTCCGCGAGAAAAAAATGATGTACTTTTCTTCTCGGGGCCTCGAGAACAAGAAGAAAGTTCTGGCTTCTCGTGGAGGATGGAACAAGCTTCATAAACATCTTCTTTGACGCTGCAGCAGCATCTCTTCACGTCTGTTTTACATATCGCTGTTTATTTTGAGGGGGTAGAGTACGAGGTAGGCTATAAGAGATATTTTTAAAAGGCGCTGGTCTTCTGAGGAGCGTGCATGAGTCATGTCTGTCTCTAGGCAACCGTTCCTTATCAGTTATTTTCACACAGACAGGAGCAGACAACTTCTTAGAAAGTGGACAATAGCAGGTTTGTGGAGCCATGGGAAAAGATTAGGGAGGATGCAACTTTCACAGGAACTTCACCTGCTGACTCAACGCCAGGACCGAAGACGGAGGAGACCCCGGTCCTGCAGAAGGAGAGACGCTCTCAACAGAAATACTCATTCATATGAACCTGCATAATCATGCACGTACATAGTCACATGATTTGTCCGGTATAAAAGAGGAGGGTTGACGTATGACAGGCGAGATCTTCAGGCTGAACCTGGGACCCTGGCATTTAATGCATTAGATTAGCAGCTAAGGGTATCAGCAAGACCTCCTCTGGAGATATGTATAATCTTCTTTTCCTCAACAAAGAATAGTCAATTCTAACTTCAATCCTCTGACTTGGTCTTTTTTCTCATTTCAACCAGATTTGAATTATGTAACCTTCTGATCAATAGTTTAATGTGTTTGCATTTTTAGATATTATAGATTTAAGGAAAAATAACGACAACATTTACTATGATGGAAAATAATAGGGCCAGTTGCAACACGTGTGGAGCTTTCATCACATCATGAAAGGGAGGGGTGCATCCAGCATACTTAAACATTTGACCACACAGCATCCAGTTAGTTTACACAAATGTAAAGTCTGTGATACCCTGCTTAGCTCACGCAAGGCGGGAACTTTCAGCAGCACTAGGTCTTCCTCTGTCTCAGAAAAGTAACGTGAAACTCCTTCAGGTCCTGTTGACTCATGTTGACAACACCCTGTATGAATAATTTCTATCTCACATTAAAATTTAGTTCATGAGGATTGCAAGAGTGAGGCAAGCTCAGAGGCAGACTGCTGCGAACCTGTAGCCAGACCTTTCATCAAAGCAAGGAAGAGTAAAATGACAGAGGTGAAAATAGATGAATGTCACTGAGTGGTGCATGTAATGACAATTCATGCCACCAGGGGGCCACAGTCTCTTTGTGAGTAGGTAGTTGGGGAAGCCTGCGGGTCAGAGGGCAGATAGACACGAGTCTGTTAGCCTGTAATGTCTGCTAGTTGACAATTAAAGTTGGTTCTGACGAAGCAGATGTCGTGTCATCGTTCTTCACCAAGATATTACAGTCACCGAGCAGTGACCAAATTTGTGGTGAGAGGTTTGCACCCGTTTACCACAGTGGAGGCCACTGAATTCTGGTGGGACATTTCACTGCATATTGTCTGGCATGACACAGTTGAATTTAAGAATGATCAAAATGTTCTTTTAACAAGTAAGGCTCTGTTTTATCTATTTCTGTAATATTTTCTGTAGGGATCTGACAAGGACTCTCAACCCAAAATATCGTCCCCCAAGCAGAGAAAGTTGAAGGAATTGTTTGATTCCTGCTTGTTATGAGGTTGAAAAGACAAATACGATCCCAGACCTGAAGGACGTCACAAAGGCAGCCATTACAGCTGATGGATGGACAAGTTTTACTCAAGACCACTACCTCACAGTAACATTGCATGATGTCAGAGAAGGACAAAGCAGTCTGAATCACAGACAGGGACAGCTGTGGCAGAGGAGATTGGAGTAAAAGAGAAGGTTGTGGCAGCCACTGTGGATAATGCAGCAAACATGGATGTAGCTGTGAAAAAGCTAAATATTACCAAGCTTCCATGTTTTGCACATGTATTAAATCTCGGAGCTCAAAAGCTGAACAGCTGCAGCACAATTTCCAACTGGGCAGTCAGAATTCCTTCTGTGATTGTATGGATGAAGAGATCTCACATGGCAAAGTGGTTCTCAAGGAGAAACAGCAACTTTTAGGTAAGAATACATTTTAAATACTTTGAAATCAACAGATTAGGATCAAGCTAAAAAGATCAGATATGCTGTTTGTTTGCACAGTTTTTAGTGCTGCCTCGGGACATGCTGCACAGATGTAAGGACAAGGTGGAATTCTCTGTTTCTTATCATGGAGCACTTCGGTGAGCGGTTTCCAGCCATCCAAGCTGGAGCTATAGACCCACAACTAAAGAAAGCCTGTTGAGAAGGAGATGTAGCCGGATACTCCCCATGCTTCAAAAGCTGGCTGAACATTACACAGTGCCAAATGAAGACTCCACATTCACCAGGAACATCAAGGAAAACATCTGGAATGATCTTTCAAAACGCTACAAGGTAAATGAAATTATGTTAATTGATCACTGCAGTAATATACACTGAAATACATTCATATTTAATATTCTTTTTCCCTAAATATGTGTTGCCTGTCTTCTATTTTAAACTTCCGGATGAGGATATCTGAGCATTTCTGGAGGAAGCCACCATGTTAGACCCCAGATTTAAATCCAGGATTGATGGGGGTGAAATCTGGGACGGGGCTGCAGCAATGGCAGTAAACACACATGAAACAACAGAAGAGGTATTTCAACTTGTAAATGGCTTTAGTCGTCGCGAGTTTGGTTGTAAATTTCATGGTAATTTTTTATATTTTCTTTTAAAGCTGTTACAACTTGGAGAGACAAATGAAGGGAGAAGAGGATGAAGATGACTTTGTAAGTTTTGCTCTTTTTGTAAAGAGTGGATGTGATGTAGATGGCATGAAATATGACTTTATTTTTAAATATACCTTGATCACAAGTTGCAGTTATGATCATTTCAGACACCACCCACACAGCAGCAAAAGAAGACGGCTTTAGAAGAAATTTTTTGAAGAAAAGGACAGTGAGTTTTTGACTATGCAGCTGCAGCAGCCTCCCATCTCCGTAGCACTAAGAGTGCATCAAGACGTCCAACTATGTCAAAGCCTTCCTCCCATTCCAACTAAGGACAGTGCCACCCTCTGGTGGTGGATGAAGAAGGTCACATTGCCATTGTTCTCAGCTTCCTCCACCCCATCTGGGAGGGTGTTCTCCACAGCTGGAGACACCTTAAGTCCTGAAAGATCTCATATCCTTCCTGAAAAGGCAAACATGCTCATTTTTCTGAACAAAAACTGTTATAAATAATTGCAATGTTTATTTAAAAGTTCTTATTTTGCAATCGAACTTTGTTGGAGTTCACTACAAAGTGTCTGTGCATGCTTTACTGCAACCAAAACCATTTGTACTTTATTGAATAACTCAATGAGAATCAATAAGAGAATCGTTAGTAGGGTGACCAGATCTTCTGTCACCAAATGTGGGACAAAGACTGAAAATGTGGGACAATGTGAAATTCCACTCTGCCATGACAAAGTTTTTAAAAAAAAGTTTCTATTCTCCTCTTTGGTAATAAAATTACTAATCAAACATAACAAATCTGTGATTATAAAGCCTCCCTCTGAGTAGCGCGTTCTTTGTGGCTCGGATTTTTGTTTCGTTTCACGTCATATTCCTTTGACTTTGACAAACCGTCTCACAGTCTCCTGGAACAGGTTTAACCCAGGAATATCTGCTTTCCCAGTCTTTGTTCTAACACTTTATGTACTTCTTCGCTGCGGTCGTCTCCCTGTCCTCCATGATCAATCAGTTGTTTTTATTTATTTATTTTTGTTAGTTGGTGCACCGGTGCATCCTAGATGTGCATTCCTAGATGTGCCTTAAGTCCCGCCTCCTAGGTTGATTGACATGAGTGTAACTCCAATCAGCAGGCGGTGTGATGTGCCAGCCATCAAATCTTTCACCACATAATAAAAGCCAGTTTATGTTGGGGGTTTTTTTTCCTTCACAAAAGTGCAGACTGGTCGTAGTGATGCGGGACAGCGCCCCGTTTTGTGGGACGTGTGAAAAGTCATAGAAATGCGGGACATCTGGCCACCATAACCATTAGGGAACCAAATCAATAAGCGGTATTGATAATGTAACCAAAATTGTTCAATTCTTAACAATTTCCATCCCTTGAAGCTCATTGGGCGGTTCCTACCGTCGCCATCTTGGAAGCGTCTCGTCTCCCACAGAAATGAATAAACTAGGCAAAGAGGAGCTGTGAGTGTGGGGGTGGATGATTGACATCTTGTGAACTCCGACCTGCCTGTAGCTCAGCGCTAACTGAATAAACCTTGTACCCCTTCCATCCCTTTATGTTTCATATAAAACACTGAACTGTCTTGTATGTAAATATGATGAACTTGCACCATTTCATTGGTTGGAACTGATTTAACCTGTTTTAATTACTATGTTTTTATGGTTTATTTCTTTTATCTCAGTTTTTCATCACTTTATTTTAGCTTTGACTACTTTATAAATAGGATTGCTGTTTAGTCCAAAATTATTTCACAAACGTGTAACAATAATCTGAGAACATAAATGGACTTAAAGGTGAACTCTCACTCTGTCAGAGTGTTTGTAAGAGTCCTGTAACACTTTTCCTGGAGGCCAGATATGTTTACCCTGATATAAACATCTGCTGCTTCATCTTTCAACCAGTGAATCAGTTTAAACCAGTTAATTCCCATCTGGACCACTAGATGGCAGCACGTTCCTAAACATTCTGTTGCTTTTCTTTCACGTGAAGAAAAACTTCAAAGATTTTTTTGGGTTTTTTTTTTTGGGGGGGGGGGGGGGGGGGGGGTTGTCTTGTCCAGCATTTAGGCAGCAGAATGATGGTCTGGATGTTCTGCTGAGCAAATTTTCTCTGCCAAGGGAAGCTTTATAGATATAATGATCCCCTTGACTTTCTGAATTTTTATTTTATTTCTATATTTATTTTGTATTGTTGTTTGAATTGTAGAGTTTGTACTGCTGGACCAGAGAGGACAGACGAAAGACAGAAAGAGAAAGGAGAAGAAACACCTCATAAGAAAAGTGAAAGAGATAAAGGGAGAGAAAAAAAAACTAAAAAATAACCCAAAAACAAAAAGAAAGAAAACAACCTACAGATGTATACACACACATACATATGCACACACATACACACGCATATATATACACATACACACACATGTATACATATATATATATATATATATATGTACACATATACATATACACATACATACATATATATATATACACATACATACATACATACATATATATATATATATATATATATATATATATATATATATATATATATATATATATATGTACACACACACACACATATATATATATATATATATATATATATATATGTATGTACACACATATATATATATATATATATATATATATATATATATATATATATATATATGTATGTACACACATATATATATATATATATGTACACATACATACATATACACACACACCTCTATGCACACACATACACACACATACATACGTACAAACATATACGCACTTGCCAGTATGAACACATATACATACACATACAAGCCAACTTTAGATCATAGTAACTAAACTATGAATGTAAAAAGTTAAATATAAATGAGAAACAAACAGAAATGAGAAAACTAGCTGCTGTTAGTGAATAAACCTGCAGACGACTCGGTGACTGTGTCACATGCAGAACATGCAGAGTGGAACGTGTTCAGAGAAGATCATGCCAGTGTGACCCCTCCCACACAAAGGCAAGAGGCACGCCAGGAGGACCCCCGAGACCAGGGCCATCGGCAGCCACCCCCAGGCGCAGACCCCAACCGGAAGCAACCCCCCACCCCCGCAGGCAGAGGGCCCAGCCCACACCGACGGAGGGCCGGGATCCCCAGACCGCCACCGAGCGGCAGCCAGGCCGCACCCCAGTGGACCAGCAGCGCTCCCCGAGCACCAAGACCCTCCACGCACACACGCGCACACACACACACGCACACACATGTGCACACACACACACACACACACATATGCACACACGTGCACACACACACACACACACACACACACACACACGCATCCACACTTCCTCCTTAAACACACCCTATACACCCATTCTCTTACACACGCTCAAACTCACACTCTCCTACCCCCCGTTCTTTATACACACACACCCCCTCACACACACATCCCTGCTCCCTCTATAATCACCCATTCTTCCATACACGCATACCCCACTCTACACACACACACACACACCTCCCTACACCCCTCTATCCACATTCACACTCCTCATTGTACACCCACCCCATCACTTCCCTGTACCACCAACATAACCCCACATACGCACCCCCACCCATCTGCATACACCCCCCCTTCCTCCTATCCCAGCGGCCATCCACTTTCCTAAATTCTTTCACCCTGACCCCCCCCCCCCCCACCCTAACATTCATTCACCACTTCATCCATCGGCTCATGCACGCCCTCACCTTTCTTTCCCAACGTGTCCCCTGTGAGATACCCCCGGGGGAGCAGGGGATAGGAGGGCCCCGATCAGGGCCCCACAACTACCCCCCACCCCTGTCAACGCCCCCCCACCACTCCACACATGCAGCCGATCCAGCACCACCCAGGGCCAGCAGCAGTCCCACCCCCGCCAGGCCAGCCCAGACCCAGGCCCCCTGAACAGCACCACTCCCCCGCCCAAACCCCCCCGGCACAGCCCCAGAAATAGGGGTGTGGCAGGACCCCATTGTCACCCCCTCCCTCCCAGCTTATGAATGATTGTGAAGTGTGTGTTGTTTGCAATTAAAATTGGGAAGAAGTAACCACATCATGTTGGGAGCGGGACCACCAAAGCAGCCCCGCCCACCGCACACTGCATGGCCCGCCCCCCAAAATATGTCCATGTGTTGTCAGTGTGTGTTTTTTGTGTTATGTTGACTAAGTGTAATTAAAACTGGGAGGTGAACCGATGCTGGGTGCAGCGATGGAGACCACCTTGATGGCCTCTCTCACCATCCAGATCAACGTGTCCACCTCCCAACGCCCTGCCTGTGTGGTGGAAGAAGGGAAGGAGGGGGGTCCGGGGATTTAGGTCCCGAGGGAAGCGCGCCTCCCTCAAGAAGATGAGCCACCTGCGGCACGAGGCACATCCCCCATTCCCGGGGCCCCCGAAGGCCAGGACAGGCCAAGGGCAGCTGCCCCAACAACCAGGGCCCTCAGCAACCCCAATAAAGGAGCCGCCACCGGCCCCAGAAGGCACCAACGAACCACATGCAAAAGTGGGGGGGGGGCAAAGAAGAGGAGGGGCGGGAGAAGGAGAGACAGACCAAGGGCCCACCGCCCCCACACCCCTAGGAGACGCCCCCACCCAGAGACACGTTGCATTCCCTTCTCCTTTACACACCAACACATTCACACCCCCTCACTTCAAAGTTATTTTAAGGTGGGTTTTTTTTGTTTGTCTGTTTTTTTTTCATATTTTGCTAAACAAAGATCAGAAAAACATTTTTATGTAAAAGTGTAAAATCTGATCAAATTCATTGCAGTGAAATAATTAAACCAGGACCAAACTCATTTTAGTTCAGGTACACAACGTAAACTGGTCTCCAGTGGCCCAAATGCCACCATAATGACCTTAAACAATAAAAACATTTTCTTCTTTTTTTTTTTAGTGCAAAATAACAATTTCCTTAGACAAATAAATTCAGTTAAACAACAAATTTATGTTTTCTCATATTTTATAAATAAAATATATTTATATATTTTAAGGTTGATATGAAATAAATATTTAATAAATTGTTTTGTTTTGTTTTTTGTTTTTTTTAAAAAAAACTTGACTAAAATGTTATAAATATATGGAATTAAATGTTTTACAGAATAACATTTTCATGCATTTACATGACAATAAAAATCCATGTAGCTCTATAAATCCACTAACGTTTAACTCCAGGTACCGAGAAGGGAAAAATCCAGGATTTCACATGATGATCAGAGGAACTTTTCCAGATCTGCAAGTTGCTTTCCATGCACATACGTGTGCAGAGATCCTGACGTCATCACGCAAACTGAAGTCTGACGTCAGGATGAAGGAAAAGATGGAACACGTCCTGCTTTGGGAATGTTTCACATTTACATTTTATCACAGACCCTGGAAGTACTTCGGCCATAAAGCACCTGATGTCTTCAGATGCTCCATCCAGGATCCATTTCCTACATGACACACAGGTACCTGATTGATTCATTAACTGATTGATTACCGGTCGATGTTGAAGCTGGATGAGCTGACTGGAATGTGTTTCTTCCTGTCGTCTCCTCTGCTGACAAACATCCTGACCTGTACATGCCAAGCACCGCTGATGCTGCTGACCGCCTTGCACACCTGTGACCAGGTAACAAATATTTCCATTACACATAGAATTACACAAAAACTTAATATTGCAGGAAAAAAATGCTCATTGAAACATTTAATAAAAAGTGTCAAATATTGCTAAAAAGCTTTTACTCTCTCATGAGGTGTTTTTTCCAGACGTTGCAACAGAGCAATATATCCCAGAAGTGTTATGGAAACTATTTTTTTTTGCATTTACGTGTCCCCAGACATGATGTGGGGGTCATGTGACCAGTTCATTTCCAGTACAGCTGGTGCGGTATGGAACAAAGAAAGGCAGATTTTCAAGTTTTAGAAAAGAAAATGAAGGACAAAAGATTTGTAGCAAATTCTCTGGTATAAGAAATCCCCAAAATAACGCTACATGGCGACTTTGCATAAGTCGCAGTTCTCGTAAAATCTCGTCAACTAGACAAGATTTAATGAGAACTGCAGCTTCTTCTAAACACTGTTCAGTGGAAACACCTGCAAGGATTGCTGCAACTGTTGTTTGTCAAAACTTACAAATATTACTTTTATTTTGCAAAAAAAAAGTCATTAAAACGCAGCTTGTGTTGATATTCTTCTAAATGTTTCTGATTGGATTGTTTTTATGTCTCCACTGGGCAGAAGCTCCAATGTAAGGCAACTCTATCTGAATTTCAATTCAATTCAACTTTATTTGTACAGCGCCACTTCACAACAATGTTGTCTCAGAACACTTTACATACATGTCATTTCAAGCCAGTTCATACATATCCTATAATAGAAACCAACAGATTGCATCGAGTCATGACTTGGATCCAATCCCCCATCCTGAGCTGCACGAGGCGACAGTGGGAAGGAAAAAACTCCCCTTTAACAGGAAGAAAACCTCCGGCAGAACCCGGCTCAGGGAGGGCAGCCATCTGCCTCCACTGGTTGGGGTGGAGAGGACAGGGAAGACAGAACAACATGTACAACTGCACTTATTCTGGAAGACCTGCCGAAAAAAGGAGAAATAAGTTACAGATGGCAGTATTATATTTATATATTAATCCTCTGGGGACCAAGGGTATTTTAGAGAAATAAACCTTGCCTGACTTTTTTTTTTTGTTTAAATGCTAATAAACACCACCTTTCAATGCCCCATAATGTCCTATACCTTGTTTTTTTTCTTATTTTGAATTTAAATATCAAAAACTGCTATGTAAATGAGGCTCCTTTGCTTGAAACAAAGAGTATTATAATAAAAAATACAATAGAAAAAGGCAAAAATTAGAATATCACACTTTATTCCAAAAATAAACAAACTAAATATAAATGAATAAGAAAAACACGCTCTGATTGGACAAATACGTGTCATGCGCCAAAGACAAAGGCTCTGATTGGAACTCCTATTTTGACACAACACTGTATCACCTATGAATGGGCTGCAGTGATGCCGGAACTACCGTCTGAAAGCCCGGAGTCTCCCGATTAAGAGGGGGAAAAAAGTAAGTTTCTATCTTTTATGATTCGAAAGCTATGCTCGATTAAACACAACATGGTCCCTGGCATCGCTGATGATGCCGGCGTCCCCAGAGTGTTTATACATTAGAGAAATAGAGCGAGGTACTTCTCAGTGCATCAGGTAACATCCCCATTGCTACATAAGTAATGGATGGCTAGACTACCCATAACTATAAGAGCAATGAGCAGAACCTGGACAGTTGGGTCCCGTACATGCAGACTCCAACTCAGGAGATGCTCATATCCTAACTATAAGAATCATGGAAAACATCTGAACATCAGTTTACCAACACTCACAGAAACATCTCAGTTTTCTCTTCATTTAATCGTAGAAAATTCTCTCGTGTTTATTTGTTGCAAACACCGACACAGGAAGTCTGCTGCAGTGCAGTCGTCTGGTGACAAGGACACATAAAGTTGTGTATCGTCTGCATAGCTGTGATCATTCATGTAAAAGTTCTGTAATAATCCACCCAAAGGAAGCGGAAGAAAGCTATGCGGTGGAGGTCCAAGGACGTGGTCCTCTGATCATAATGATGGAACATATTTCTTTGTCTCTTCTTCTTGTCCGTGCAGACTGAGTGATAAAGTTCTTTAAGTCCACATTTTTAGATATATCTGCATTTGTTTCTAAACTTTGTGTATAAACCATAAACAGTGATCGTGTGTTTTTTACATAGATTTTCTGGTTCTTATTCCTCACATTTTCATTCCCACTGCTCCTGTCATGACTCCTGCCGTTAGAGCTTTTAAAGCTGCACTACAGATGTTTTCAGTGGCGCCCCCCATCTGCGGCTACTCCAGCAACCATCTTTATCCTGCCAGTTCAGCTTTAAGGTTCATTTCTGCTGGACGTAGAAGACGGATCGCAGATAAACTGTCTCTTGCGTCACTTACATACATAATTTGGTCTGTTTTCGAGGAGCTTAGTTTTCCAACACTTGATGCAGAAAACAGAGCAACACCACCAGAAACCACAGGGGGGCAGCGTTGAGTTGTATTGCTGACACAAAACCAATGCAGAAGAGGAGGAACAGGAAGAAGATAACACAGAAACCACCAAACAAAAAGCAGCTGAAGAAGAAGTGGAACAACAAAAACAACTTGTGGAGTTTCTTCCTCTGGTCATTTGGGGCTGTTTTACCATCGTTTCCAGAGTACCGAGCGCACCTGCCGTTCTCTTCATCACGCTGCTCCTTTAAGACGTTACATCGTAAAACTTCATCAGTCAGCCGCAGCATTGCTTGAGTGTGAAAAAGATTACAGCGTTTAGCCAGGAAATGACCGTAAACAACATGACCGCCGCCATCCGGTGTCAGAACGTAGACGTGAATTCTGAACTCAGCACCGCCCCCTGGTGGATGAACTGATATAACAACCATGTAAAACACACGTAACTATGAGGATGGAGACGTCTGCTTTTACGTATCTAAGAAAGCAGAACTGGGATTTTCTCTCTTCTCTTTGGTGTCCTCTCTTCCTCCTCCGATGATCCTGCTCTAGTTTTTAACACAAAAAAAACCATCACTAAGCTCCGGACGGGATATTGTTGGCACCCGCAGCTGTACTTTGTTCTGGAAAGTTTCTTTTTGTTGAGTTTTCTGCCTCCATCTATGCTGATATTTTTGTTTTCCATCTAGTGTACATTATTCAGGCTTAATTTTAAATATATTTTCTGTTTCTCAGCAACAGATTCTTCACCATCACATTTCACCACTCTTACATTTTTCTTATATTTTTCTTATCTTTTTGATAAGTCCTATAGCTAGGGATGGTTAGCATCCCTTAGTTATGCTGCTATAGGTTTAGACTGCTGAGGGACATTTCCTGATACACTGAGCTTCTTTCTTTTTCTCTTTATCTCTTTCTTTTACCCCCCCCCCCATAACAGTGTTGCATCATTAACATGTATGTCTCCTGTCTCAGCAGGTCTCCCTGGCTGGGAGTAGCAGTTCCTGTTGTCTGTTGTCTTTCTGTCCTCTTCCCCCCACACAGCAGAGGCAGATGGCTGCCTGTCCTGAGCCGGGTTCTGCCGGAGGTTTCCTTCCTGTTAAAAGGGAGTTTTTTCCTTCCCACTGTCGCCAGTGTGCTTGCTCAGGATGGGAGATTGAGTTGGACTCAACTCAATCTGTTGGTTTCCTTATATAGGCTGTTATGAATTGGCCTTCATTATGTTTTTTTGTTTTTTGTTTTTTTGTCTGTAAAGCATCTTGAGATGGCATTGCCGGAATTTGACGCTATATAAATAAAGTTGAATTGAATTGAATTGAATTGAATTGAATTGAATTGAATTGAATTGAATTGAATTGAATTGAATTGAATTGAAGATTTTGACCAGAAGACTGTTTGCTGCAGTGGACGGCTTCACTGCTCAAACGGGAGAGAAAACCAGTTTTTCAGTAAAGTTCCAGTAAAACTGGTGACATCATGCAGCATTTCTGACGTTTTTACGTTTAAATGGACTGAGATCATTTCCTCTTCTAACTGTAGTAAATGTTGGATGATTTTCTCAGCTGCCAGATGATCAGATGTGGGAGTAGCGACTGAGCTGATGCTCCTCCTCTTCCTCCTCTTCTTCCTTCAGGTTTCTGCTTTCAGCTTCATCACCGGCGACTTCTCTGCATTCTCAGATCATTACTACGACTTGGAGCAGAGACCTGAGGTTCTTCGCCAACCACGACCTGAGGGTCTGTTCTGGACCTGACCTGAGGGTCGTGGTTGGCGAAACATGGTGAATCATGATGGAGGGTCTTCACACCAGAAGAGAGGAGGAGGAGGAGGAAACCAAACAGTCTTGTGAGCAAGTGCAGATGTTTAGAAACTCTGTTTTCAGTATTTCTTCAGGAGGTCGGACAGAAAATGCAACGTTGAGAAGCAGCTTCCAGACTTTTCCACTTTTCTTCATCAGAAACACGAGCAGCTGCGACGTGAAGGATTATCTTTCATCTTGTAATAAATCCTTTTATTCTGCACAGATTTTTCTCATGTATTTGTTCTACAAAACTGAACGTTGAAGCAAAAAAACACAAATTTTTCTTGTATTTCCACTGATATTTGTAAATATTTCAGCTTTTTTTTCTTTTGTTCACGTTAAAATCAAACTGAAAATCCATCAGCTTGTTTCTCCAGGAGGAACACCAGGACAGCTGGAAGACCACAAGGCATTATCATCCTCATGGGGTACCTGGACCACCTGAGGTCCACGTAAATATCTCCAGGACTTCCTGTTTCAGTTTGTGTGTCCTCCATAGTCAGAACATTCAGAAACGGCTGATCTGCTGGGATTTCAACCCTCAACCTATTCCGGCGTTGACAGAGAGCAGTGTGGGAGATGATTCGCGTCCAGAACACCTCACCAGGGAGATGTCCAGGAGGCCTCCAAACCAGATGTCTGAGCCACCTCGTCTGGCTCCTCTGGATGTGGAGGAGCAGCAGTTCAACTCTAATCTCCTCCTGGATGACTGAGCTTCTGTCTCCAAGGGGGAGTCCACATGCAGAGGAAACTTATTTTAGCTGCATGTGAGCTCCTTTTCTGGGTCTCTACAGCTGGCAATCGTCGATGAGAGTGGGAACATAGATGGACAAATCCAGAGCTCATCTCCTTCACTGTGACAGCCCAATGCAGAGTCCACATCACTGCAGACCTGGACTGGTCCACCTGTACATCTCCATCCTTCCCTCACTCCTGAACATGACCCCATCATTCAGGAACTCCTACACCTGGTGCAGGACCTCGTCCTGACCCAGAGGGGATGCTCCACCCTTTTCTAGCTGAAGACCATAGTCTTGGATTTGGGGTTGCTGGTCCTCGTCCCAGCATGAATCGCTCCAGTGAATGCTGGAGATCATGACCCGATGAAGCCAACAGAACCACATTATCTGCAAAAACAGAGACCCGATCCTGAGACCACCAAACCAGATCCCCAGACATCGGTTCTGTCCTTAAAAGTTCCAGAACAGAATCGGTGAGGAAGATCAGCTTTGGGGGAGTTCAACCCTCTCTGGAAACAAATCCATCTTACTGCTGGCAATGTGGACCAAGCTCTGGAACTGGTCCTACAGGGACCAGACAGCCTTTACAATAAGGCCCAGTACTCCGTTCTCCCTGAGCCCCCACCACAGGAGTCACGAGGGACACGGTTGACTGCCGGACTGATTGGGCGAACTCCCATAGCCCCTCCAAGACCTGAAGCGGGTGTAGAACTGGTCCACTGGTCCAGACTTTTTATTTTAATACATTAATATTTCATGCAAATGCTGAAATTTTTCTGACTGTTGATTCAGTGGGGATGAAATATTTAGAAGTTGCTCAAATAAACAGAGGCAGATAATATAATATGTATACTTTCCTTTTCTGGAGAATTTGATTAATATTTGATTTAAAGCGACGGATGTAGGAAAAGAAAATTATGACAAGTTAATGATTAGTGACTTTCAACTTTTCATACCTAACTGTTAAAATTCTTCATTACTTAAAAGAACTTTGTAATTTGATTATATTTTCATTACATTTCCTAAATAAATTGACTATATTTAGTGGTCTGCGTTTCACTTTCTTACATTTTCTTTTTAGGTGGAATTATGAAAATCTGTATTTTTTGTTGTGTTCTTGTTTGACTGAAGAAAATGAAGCGGATTGTGTTTGAGACAGCAGGAACACTGAGGAGAGTTTCTCACTGCTGTTTCATGAAGGTTCTGCAGGAGAACCAAAACACAACAGGAAGTAGAGAATCTGGTCTAGAAAATAAAAGCATGATTTAATCTTCAGCTCAGAAATGAAATTTTGTGTGTATATTTAGACATTCATTCATTTAAATAGTTTGTGCAGAGGCAAAACACAACTCTGGCTTTTAAGAATCGTAAATCAAGACCTGAAAATTCATAAAGTATGAAGAGAATAACTTTGGATTTATAGACATTTTTTTTAAAAATTGATAGAATATTTATATTTAGATAATGTCAGAAATCATAAATATTTGAACCACTTAATCCAATGAAGGGTCGTGGGGAAGCTGGAGCCTATCCCAGCAGGCAAAAGGCAGGGTACACCCTGGACAGCCCATCGCCAGGCCACACAGAGACAAACAACCACTCACACCTAGGGGCCATTGATATTAACCAGTTAAGCTAACATGCATGTATTTGGGCAGTGGGAGGAAGAACCCAGAGAGAACCCACGCATACACGGGGAGAACATGCAAACTCCACACAGAAAGGCAACTGTTGGAGTCTCCCCACCAACTGAGGATCAAACCAGTGACCTTCTTACTGTGAGGCCACAGTGCTAAACTAACATTTTACATTAAAGATGCAAAATAATTCCACTGTGCAAGTAAATAACAAACATTTTGGTGTTTTGGAGGGTCCTCTGGGAATGTTTTGGTGTCCAGGGGGCTCTGTTGGGGATATTGGGACTTATGGTTTCCTGGGAGAGCCTGGGTGCAGCACTCTGCGTCCTCTACGTCTGACCCCTTGGCATGAACACACGCTTCTTATACAGTTACTGTGGAGTTTAATCACCAACATCTATGTCTATGTTTACGTGCTGCTGCTGTTTCATTTGTTCATGCTGTTCTCAGTGTGTCTTCCTGCTGGTGTTCCCGACTGTTGTCTGCTTTGTTTTCTCATACTAGTTATAAGTTTGTTTCAGCTGAGTTCCTTTTCTAGATGTTGCAACTGGTTTTATTTATTGTTGTTTTCTATTTTTTAGCATCTTTGTATGCAGGAAGGTAAATGTTCTTTACATCCACAGAGGTTCTCCTTGGCAGAGAAAATATCTTTGCCGCATCATTAGCTGTGTTTTTGTTAGTTTATCGCTAAATGAAAGCCCTGTGTGTTGGACCTGTGATGGTCTGGCGACCTGTCCAGGTGCACCTGCCTCTCGGCCAATCATTCTCAGCCGGGATAGACTCCAGTTTCCTCGCGACCCTTAATCGGACTAAACGGTTGGAAAAATGAATGAATGAATGAATAAAATCCATATTCCTAAACTGTGGTTTGCAGATGTTCCACTAAATGGTGGAAGTGGCACAAACACAAAGTAGCACAAACAACAGCTGTAATTCTGGTAAAATCTTGTTCCGTGATGGAGATATGAAACACTTTTGAGTTTTGGAAGGAGATATTTTGGTTCTACAACTGCTGTTGCTGCTGTCCTTATCAGAAAACAAAAGAAATCATTCAGAAGAAATGAACAGGTCACGTGATCCCTATGTCCCCTGGTGATGTGTAAATGCTGTAACAATGTGTTTCCAGTACACTTTTGCAACCTGCTTCTATATGGATACATCTGAAAAACCAGCTCATGACAAGAGTAAAAACTTTTTTTGCAGTTTTAAGAGTGATTTAAGAGGTTTTTCTAAAAGTAAGTGTTTCCATTTGTGGTTTATATTGCGATATTTAGGTTTTTTGCCAGAAGTGAAAATGCAGGTACACAAAGCAGCAGAGCATCATTCCGCTTTGGTAATGCTGGACAGTACAGTTTAGTAAGGGTGAAAAGAAATAAAAGGTCTGAAAACTTTCTCACTTAAAATGAAATGAATATATAAATGTATGACTGATTTATGTTTAAATTGAAAATTAAATATTAAAATTTGTTCAGCAAAGAAAAATGTTTACCTTATTTAACCTTTTAAATGTGAAACAATGTCAATAAAGCAAACCACATGTACATATTTCATCATTAATATTTATTTTATTTGTCTGTTGTCTTTCTGTCCTCTTCCCCCCACACAGCAGAGGCAGATGGCTGCCTGTCCTTGAGCCGGGTTCTGCCGGAGGTTTCCTTCCTGTTAAAAGGGAGTTTTTTCCTTCCCACTGTTGCCAGTGTGCTTGCTCAGGATGGGAGATTGAGTTGGACTCAACTCAATCTGTTGGTTTCCTTATATAAGCTATTATGAATTGGCCTTCATTATGTTTTCCCCTCTGTCTGTAAAGCATCTTGAGATGGCATTGCCGTGATTTGACGCTATATAAATAAAGTTGAATTGAATTTATTTTCTCCTTTTTTCCATCTATTTCCTTCCGCTTACCTGGGGCCAGGTCAACTGCATATGTAGGGGAAGCTTTTCTTTCTTTCTTTATTTCCTTTTTTCTGTCTTTCTGTCCGTCTGTCTGTGCGCTCTGTACTTTTACTTTGAAAGTCTTGTGCGGAAGTGCCGTGTTGCGTTCACGGTAACTTGTCGCTGTGTAAATTCGGGAGAATCCAGTGGAGAGAATGTGGCATTCAGGGAGAAGAGGGAAAAGCTGGAGGAAGTCGAGGAGCGCAGACTAGTTTAAAGTACCAAAGTCGTACATTTACTCGGTAAATGTCGTGTTGTAACTGCGTGGCGGTGAAATTAGAGCAAAAGACAACGGGAAATTGGTGAAGACGGGACTTTTATGGAATATCTCCAAAGAGAATAAAGCTACTTTTCCAGCACCGGACTCCGACAAATCGCCGCCGTGGTCCGTAAAAACCGTGAAAACCCGCTGGTTTTAGGATTTTAACGGGGAAATAAGAAAGGTAAGTCTGGTTTGGGGTGTCCACCGTCTGTTTAACGGGCTGGGGGCCGGAAAGCGGCCCTCTCCGAGGCTCTCCGGGACTCTCCGGGACTCCGCTAACTTGGGTCCGAAGGTCGGCGCTGGACGTGATGGTGTGTTTACATGCCGAACTTTTGCCACGATTTTCCAGCTTCAGTTCAACTTCAGCCATAAAACTGAGCGGATTCTTGTTCGTGATTTATTTTCCTCCTCTTTGAGGAGCTCCTCTGCCGTGTCAGGGATGGGTTTTCGCTCCTCTGGAGGATCTAGAGCGCCTGGGGCGGCTGGAGGAAGCGGGGACATGCTGGCTGGAAATGGGACTGACAGCGCCGCTTCGGCCGCGCGGATCTCCGCCTGGCTGCTTATGTAATGGAGCCACCAGAGCCAGACCCGTGTTTTCATGTGGATCCGCCTCAAACGCTTTTGTTTTCAGAGCTGTCAGTTATCTGGAGCAGAGATGAAGCTCCCACCAGCCTCTTCCTCCTCCTGGATGTGGCCACTGGGCTGGAAGAGTTTAAGTAGCCCGTCCTTCAGCTCAGCTGCGCGGATGATCCGGAGAGGAGCCTGGGGGGTCTGCGGGGCTCCTCAGGTGGTCCCACACTCCTCTGGGGAGTCCAGGTCTGGATCAGCTGACGGTGTTTACAAAGCAGAGTCGTGTTGATCTGTAATTAAACTCAGTTCCTGCTGATGTCACCTGTCACAGGTGTTTCCCTGCAGCGCGAGCTCACGTGAAATGCGGTTTGTTTGGGACATGAAGGATCCCAAACACAACAGGAATAAACATAAAAGAAGTTTTACAAGCAGATTTAATTGAAAATATTTTCTTTTAAAAACAAACCAAAAAAAAACAAACCCTTTTTTTTTAAAAGTTAGGCTTTTGAAAATAGACAGAAAAGTCAAATAAAATCTGATTTAAAAAAAAAAAAAAAAAAAAAAAAAAAGGCTTAAAGTCACAGAAAATCTCAGAAAATGAAAACGTTTCAGTACATTTAGCAAAAAGCTAGAAAAAATGACCTGAAAAGATGCCAGGTTTACAGGAACTTAATCTAAAAACAGAGATGGAAGCGTCTTTAAAAAAACGGGAAAACATTTTTGGGTTCATTCCAATCAGGATAGTCTGCTAGACTCGGCCCGGTTGGCGACTCGGCCCGGTTGGCGACTCGGCCCGGTTGGGGACTCGGCCCAGTTGGGGACTCAGCCCGGTTGGCGACTCGGCCCGGTTGGCGACTCGGTCCAGTTGTAGGGGGGTGTATCCATGCAGACCTAAACCAGCCAAACCATTAGAATAATATATCCCCATTCCCACCAGAGGAGGCGCTGCACTGGTATTTAGCAGAAGAGGACCAGACCGGCGTGAAGAAGACTCTGTTTCCTCCACCTGCCAGTTAAACATGGAGAAGAAACTATGGATGCCGTTTGAACAGACGAGGCAGAGGACCCTTAACGTGAGGGCTGCAACTAATGATTATTTTAACAGTCGACTAATCTATAAATAATTTTTTCGATTAGTCACGATTATTTCTGTCCCGCCCACCATCTGTGTTTCCAGTTGACTCTTTTTACTGGTCCCAGTATGTTTTAGCCCACACTCTTCATCTGCATCATATGAATGTCCCCCTGATTCCCAGTCAGTCCCAACATAATGTCCTTTAGGAAGTTAAAAGAACGACTTGTGAACCAGTTGAATATTAAGCTTAACAGCTTACTACTAATTTATTTTGAAACATTCAAACTTAGCTATAGAGTCATATCCAAGCTGTACAGAGTTTACCTCAAAAGGAAACAAAATAAATGAATATTTTAACATCTTAATTTTTGTAAATTTGCATTGAAATGATTATTTACATCTGGAAAAAACCTGTTTTGTAGGTAAACAAGGGCCAGAATCCTTTAAAACATTCCTGAATCCAAACGGTGATCCGTATCACCACCAGAATTAAATCACTTCTTCCTTTTCACATTTCCAACAACTCCTGAAAATCTCATGAAAATCTGTCCACAACTTTCTGAGTTATCTTGAACACAAACAGATAAACGACGGTAAAAACAGAAGCTCTTTGGCAGAGGTAACAACAGCTATCGCTACTCGCTAATGCTAACTTTAGCTAATGCTAACTTTGCCATCAGGAACGCTGGAAACCATGACTGCTTTCCTTCCAGATGCTCATGCACGACTGTCGTGCTGCCGTGGTTCGCCAACTCTGCGCGGCAGACGACACGTTTCACCTGTTTGACACTTAGTTTAGCGTGAAATATCCCCAAACTTTGGAAACAGGTCACGCTGCCGTCAGTTTCTTCTTTGTTGTTTAAACAAAGAAGTCCGTACTTATCTTGCTTGATCTTAGTGCTGCATTTGATACAGTCGATCATAACATTCTGTTACAAAGACTAGAACAGGTGATTGGAATTACAGGTACAGCGTTAAGCTGGTTTAAATCATATTTATCTGATAGACTTCAGTTTGTTCATGTAAATGACAAGTCCTCCTCCCAAACTACAGTAAGTCATGGAGTTCCTCAAGGTTCTGTACTTGGACCAGTACTCTTCACGCTATATATGCTCCCTTTAGGCAAAATTATTAGACAGCATGGAATAAACTTTCATTGTTATGCAGATGATACTCAACTATACTTATCCTTTAAACCAGATGAAACAAATCAGCCCAATAGGCTACAAAATTGTCTCATAGACATAAAGACTTGGATGTCTAGAAATTTTCTCCTCTTAAACTCAGATAAGACTGAAGTAATTCTCGTTGGATCTGAAAAACTCAGAGCTAAATTTTCCGGTTTTGTAATGAACCTGGATGGCATTACTTTAGCTTCCAGTGCTACAGTGAGAAACCTTGGAGTAATATTTGACCCTGACCTGTCCTTTGGCCCACATATTAAGCAGGTTACTAAAACAGCCTTCTTTCATTTACGTAATATAGCCAAAATTAGGGACATTCTGTCTCAGAGTGATGCAGAAAAACTGGTTCACGCTTTTGTTACTTCGAGACTAGATTACTGTAACTCTCTATTACTGGGCTGTCCTAAATATGCCCTGAAAAGCCTTCAGCTGATCCAGAATTCTGCTGCCAGAGTCCTGACCAGAACCAGCATGAGAGATCATATTTCTCCAGTTTTAGCCTCTCTTCATTGGCTGCCTGTTGAATCTAGAATAGAATTTAAAATCCTTCTCCTTACATATAAAGCCCTCCACAACCAGGCACCACTATATATCAAAGACCTCATAGTTCCTTATATACCAAGCAGAGTACTTCGTTAGCAGACTGCAGGCTTACTTGTGGTTCCTAGAGTCTCAAAGAGCCAAGCAGGAGGCAGAGCCTTTGGTTATCAGGCCCCTCTCTTATGGAATAAGCTCCCAGTTAGTGTTAGGGAAGCAGACACCCTCCCCACCTTTAAGACTAGGCTGAAGACTTATCTTTTTGATAAGTCCTATAGCTAGGGATGGTTAGCATCCCTTAGTTATGCTGCTATAGGTTTAGACTGCTGAGGGACATTTCCTGATACACTGAGCTTCTTTCTTTTTCTCTTTATCTCTTTCTTTTACACCCCCCCCCCCCCCCCAATAACAGTGTAGCATCATTAACATGTATGTCTCCTGTCTCAGCAGGTCTCCCTGGCTGGGAGTAGCAGTTCCTGTTGTCTGTTGTCTTTCTGTCCTCTTCCCCCCACACAGCAGAGGCAGATGGCTGCCTGTCCTGAGCCGGGTTCTGCCGGAGGTTTCCTTCCTGTTAAAAGGGAGTTTTTTCCTTCCCACTGTCGCCAGTGTGCAGCTCAGGATGGGAGATTGAGTTGGACTCAACTCAATCTGTTGGTTTCCTTATATAGGCTGTTATGAATTGGCCTTCATTATGTTTTCCCCTCTGTCTGTAAAGCGTCTTGAGATGGCATTGCCGTGATTTGACGCTATATAAATAAAGTTGAATTGAATTGAATTGAAACAAAGATGCTGCAGGACAATGCTGCTCCCAGCACTTCCTGTGGTGCTTTGCATCGTTTGCTCGGTGGTTAGAGTCCTTCTACAGTCTGAAAAGCCGCAGTTGGTAAACGGCGTTAAGTTGCTGGGAGCAGCGTTTTATTAGCAAAGCCGTTACGGCGTTTGTCACGAGACGTGTCGACAATTAAATTTTGCATTGATGAATTTTCGTTGTCGACTTTGTCGACAAATTATTGCAGCCTTACTTAACACCATCGCTATGTAATTACCCACAATGCATTGCTACGTCAAATGCAGGAAGTGACTTATTTGCAGTCCGCTTCTTGAATTTGGCGCCGAGACCTGCGTTTGTAGGCGGGCCGAGTCCACTTCTTTGGCCCAAATGAGAATTTGATTGGCGCGTTAACATTTCCCCAAACGAAGCGGACTTCCCGAATCCGAACGGACTCTGCGGATCAGAAAGGCTGATGTGAATGTGTCGTAAACGATTCCTGGTTCACTTCCACCAGTAGTCCGGTCTGAATGGAGTCCTTAACGCTCTTTACCCCAAATAACTGAACTCTGGTCACTTTGAAGCTCAATGAGAAACGAAAACAAAGAAATGTGCAAAATGTGGGGCCAATTACAAAAAAGTGTCCTGACTTTCCAGTGTTAGGAAACATTTCAATAATTTATAAACAAAACGGTAAGAAGTTATGAGTTATATGAGGAAAATTACACAAATAAAACTATATAGAAAATTAATATTTTCCAACAGAAGAGATAAAAACATGACATGCAAAGTAAACATGACAAGTAAAAGAAGTTTAACAGATAATTCAGAAGCAAGCGTTATAAAATGAAAAGAGGTTAAAAAATAAACTAATAAATGAAAAATATGAAAACAGAGAATTGTTTATGAAAACAGAAAAACAAATAGAAAATAAATTATCAAATGAACCATGTAAGAATTTTAGTTTGTCTGGATTTTAGAAAAACTAAAGACGACAAAACAAAATTGTGAAAAGTCAACAATCTTTTAAAAAGCGTAACAGAAAATATAAGCGAAAAATAGAATTAAATAAAACGAAAATAGAAAACAAAGCAGTTTGGTCATTTTGTGAAGTTTTTAAAGTTACAGATAAAAAGAAAAAAAAGGAAAGATTTTTAAAATAAAACTTAAATTAAACAAATGTTAAAAATGTGACGAACGTTTGATAAAACTGAACTGTCTACAGACGGAAAAGAAAATGATAAACTAGAAAAGCAGAACTTTTGGTCAGATGTGATTCTTTATTTGTGTTTTTCATGTTTTTACTTCGGATTCGTGTTCTGACGAAACTTTTTGGTTTCACGTTAAAGTTTACGATTAAAAACATGAAGTTGTTATTTTTGTGATTTAACATGATGAAATTTCTGCTGGAAAAACTTAGTTTAAATGTTCAGCTGACAAGATGCCCCCCCCCCCCCCCCCCCCCCCCGGGCCAGCATTTGCTGGCCTTGGCCCGCCGTGGATCTCCTCCTCCCTACTGGGGGTCTCTGGCTGGAGCCTCCTTCTGCCGGGCTGGCTGCCGGTTGCCGGGGTCTCTGCCTCTGACCTTTCTGTAGGCGGGGTCACATTCTTCTTCTACACTTTTCCCTCTGTCTGCTCTGCATGTGACACAGTCGCTGAGTCACACTTTCACTTCCTGTGTGTTTCTGCTTTCAGCCAAACTACATGGTTCATGTTTAGCCTCTTCATCTCTGGTGCTCCTGACAGTTGTTGACTTTGTTTTCCTGCAGGGGGAGGGGGATCCTTCTCTACAGGTACAGCAGATCTAACACAGTGTCAAACTCCAGTCCTCGAGTCCTCCAGTGTCCTGCATGCTCCAACACACCTGACGGAAACTGATCAATTTTCGCTTGAATCAGGTGTGTTGGAGCTGAGAAACAACAGAAACCTGCCGGATAGCGGCGCTGGACGCCTGGAGTTTGATACGCCTGTAGAATCTGGTCGGATTGCAGTGTTTTCTATCTGGTGTGTTTCTGTCTGTTCTTTCCAGCCTATTTCTGTCCGACCCAGCGGTGCGATGGAAACTCTGTAACACAAATAAACTAAACAATATACATTCTAAATAAACAAAACAAATAAACATTCTAAATAAACAAAACAAATAAACATTCTAAATAAACAAAACAAAAAAGAAAACAAGAATCCAGATCATCATCTTTACATCTCCGAAGCTCCTCGTTGCTGCAGAACACAGCAGCCAGAACATCATTCTGCTGCTTCACGCTGGAAGAAACACGTCGACATGACATAAAATAAAGTAAAGAAAAAAAGAATGAAATTAAGAAAAACAAAATAAAGATAAAGAAAAAATAAAATAAAATAAAGAAAAATAAAATACAAGAAAATAAAGAAAAGAAAAAATAAAATACAAGAAAATAAAGAAAAAATAAAATATAATGAAATAAAATAAATGTTTAATCTGAATGAAGGACGATGCGAAGATGACGATTGGTTGGTTCATTGATGAAGATCAGCTTCTCTGACAGAAGCAGCAGGTCTGATGAATCTGAGACTCTCCTTCATCATTCCTCCTCATCCTCACTGACCTTTCTGTTTTCTTTGTTCCAGTCCGAACATCGCCTCCTCTTCATCACCTCCTCTTCACCGCCTCCTCTTCATCTCCTCCTCTTCCTCCTCCAGCTGAGGAGGAGTGTTTCTGTCTCTGGGACGTCTCCAGACGTGAGGAAGAGGAGGGTCTCGTCTGAGCCCGGTCCAGTATGAAGGTCTGAGGAAGAGGAGGTGAAGCTGGTCTGAAGTCTGGGAGGAAGAGGAGGAGGAGGAGGAAGATGGGGAAGGAGCAGGAGCTGCTGCAGGCGGTGAAGAGCGGAGACCTGCTGTCCACCCAGAAGCTGCTGTCCAAGCTGAAGACCAGCAGGAACAGTAAGTCCTCTTCGTGATCCAGGTCCTGGTTCTGACCGTGTTTCTGGTAGAACTTCACCGTCAGGAAAACCTGGATCGGGTTGGACCTGGAAGACGAGGTCTCTGGGTTTTATTCAGTTGTTGCCATGGTAAAGATTCAGAGCTGAAAGTCTTCATTGTGGTCCGGTCTTCTCTGGAGGTCCCGATGTGGACCGTCGGGTTCCTGATCAGGTTCTCTGGGTCGTTAATGATGAACGGAACGGGCGGACAGTGACTCAGCAAAACAAATACGTAAATTCAACTAAATTTATTTGATAAAAAATGGTAAATAAATAAAAAACAATTGAATAAATAAACCATGATGATAAATAAATAAATGCAATAAATAAATTGAACATAATAAATTTAACAAATAAACTAAATATTAAATAAATTTAAAACTAAGTTGATAAAATACGATATGATAAATGGAATTAAATTAAATACATTGATTAAATTTAATATATAACCAAGGGTCTACTTAACTAAATATAAAGGTAAATCAATTAAAGTCTAATTAATAAAATTAAATGTAATAACAAAATTAAATTAGATATAATAAATAGAATTAAAGAAAATAAATCAAATATTTAAATGAACGAAGAAATAAAATTGAATCTAAAATAAAACAAGGTAAAATGATCATCTTTCATTTCTAAAATATATTTAATTTAAATGAATGAAAATGACATTTTATTAAATAAAGATAAATAAAAGTAAAACAAAATAAAGTGACATATGATGAATAAATAAAATGAAAAATGATAAACTGATTTTTTTAAATAAAATGAGTTTTATTTTGAAATTACCAAATACCAAAGCCGTGAAATGAGATTTCTCCTCTCATCTGATTGGCTGAAACATTCCCCGCTTTGGGAACGTCTGGAAAGTTGAACCGTTGGTTTTCCCGGCTGGACCAGCAGCACTGTGGACTCGCCGACATCTCATGTTTTTACCTGATGTGATTCGTCTGAGCTAACAACGAGATCGTCATGGTAACGTCCTCAGCCTCCTTTTCGGACGTGTGTGACCCAGACTCCGTCCTCCCGACATCTGGTGCATCAGGATCGCACACGGAGCTTCCAGATGGTGTACAGCTGGGATTAAAGGGAATTATGGCGCCGAGGGAGGGCGGCCGTGGTGTTGACAGTCAACATGCTGCTGCTTGGCTCCGCCCACTTTAACCTGCAGCTGTAATCCCAGAATCACATCTGAAAGGAAACCGAGAGAGTGAAGGATTTACTTTGTGTTTACGCTGCAGGATGGAAGTCTGAGGACGATGTGAGGATGGAGATGGAGGATGTGGAGGTTCTGGTTCTGTTCTGGTGGAATGAACCGTTTAGAGGTTCTCCTAAAGTCGGACCTGCTTCCTGCTTCAGTTTGGATGTTTAAATTCCAGAATGACTCAATGATTTGTGGATTTATCCGCTGAATCCGCGGAGAGACGCTGATCTTTGGTTCCAAACTCAATATTTCAGTTTGACTTTTATGTAGCTGAAGAAACTTCTGGAATATCTGGTGAGACGGTGATACGGAGCCAAGTGTCGTCGGCATAAATATCATGGGTGGGAAATCGGATCGGAAACATCAAATATCAGGATTCTTTTTTTTTTTTGTTAAAAATTGATTTTTTAAAAATATATATAAATAATTTATGATACAATTTTTGTCATTTTCATAGTTTTTATTAATCTTTTTAGTCGTCTTCTTGGGCATCATGGCAGCAGAATGACGGTCTGGTGATTGCGTTGTTTTTTTCATCATTGAAATTAAGAAAAATGACAAGAAAAAAAAATTTCTATAGATTTTTTTGTTTTTGGTCTACAAAAATGAGCGATATCGAAGAATCGTAAGAATGAATATTTAAATCGAATTGGTACCTAAAGAATCGGAATCGAATCGGGCCGAAAGCGTATCGTCACAGTCCTAATAAATATGATCAGATATGTGATTTCTCTCCACGATCGGAGCTAGTGGAGCCTGTAGACGGTGAACAAAACGCGCCCAGCTTGGAGCCTGGAGGAACTCCACATATAGATGCTGAACCACTGGACGGAGGACGTCTGACCACAGCCTCCTCATCCTCGGGTAAAGAGGAAACTGGGGTCAGATATCCGGATGGGCCAACCCTCCCAGCGCCGGGTCCGTCCAGAATGATCACGTCTGGATTCATCACTTCCCACGAGGATCGGAACCGCAGCGTCGGACCTGAACCGTCCAGGGAAGCTGCAACGGTCTAATAAACGTTTTTACGTCACACACATTAAATGACGCCTGAATACTTTGATCAGGTAAAAACACAACAGGTTTGTTTTCATCTCCTTTTAATGAACAGAAACCTAAATGACACGATGCTCAGAGGTGACGGGGGGAGGGTGCTTCCCCCCTTACCTGGGGAGCAACCTGTCCACCGGGAGGAGACCGACCTGCGGACTTTCCCTCTCAGGATCGATGAACCGACAGAGTGAACATCATAAATCCTCCTCCTCTTTAAACCTTCCATCTCCTGAACGGCCCTTTGAGGGTTTTTGACCTCACATAAAGCCCAAACTGACCCGCCACGACCCCGTCTGTCTCCCCCAGCGGGTGCCCCCCCCCAGAGGCTGTTCCCGCCCCCCCTCTGTTTGCTGTTGCAGCTCATCAGCGTCCCATTATGGGACCTCGTAAAGCCGTTGTGTCTTTGTTGGAAGTTTGACACCCACTCCGTCTCCTCGTCCTCAGACGGAGCGCTTTCATGTCTTATTCATGAGTTTGGGTTCAAACGGAGCTCAGCCAATCAGCGGTTGTTCTGCAGCCTCATCTTCCTCTTCATCATCGCCGTCTGAAGAGCGCCGTGGTGTTCGGAGGAGAGGCGGGTTGGAGTGACGAGCTCCCGGTTTTCTGGCGGATGTGCAGAAACTGACTGCGTTCACTGCAGATTAAAGATTTTCTGAATGAAAGACGCTCATTCCAGACGTTTGGGGTCGTAACGCCATGGTCAGCGGCCTGAAAGGGGCGGAGATACCGTTGCTGTCATGCTGGGATTAGTTATGGATGTCAATGGGAGGCTGAACTGGTGGAGGACGGTGGTGTAAATAAACAGACTGACTTCATTCAGTCAAAATTGTGTTTCGTATTTAGAAAATAAGTATCTGACCACACTACACGTTAGCGTAGCTGTTAGCACTGTAGCCTCACAGCAAGAAGGTCGCTGGTTTGAGTCCCGGCTGGCGGGTTTGAACAGTGGAGTCTGTGTGGCGTTTACATGCGTTTGTTCTCTACGGGTTCTCTGGCCTCCTCTAACCAAACAAAAACACAACGAATCGATGACTTCTGAGTTTCTTCGGATAAAAGCGTCTAAATGTTCGCAGAAAGCTGATGGCGGTCAAAGCGCTGCATCGGTCCCCCCACAGCGAGCTTCGCAACCGCTGTAAAGTTGTGTGAAAACGCCCCCAGAATCCATCACGTCGGCGGCAAAGTGGGCAGAAAAACCAGAGAAATGGATGAAATTTTCGGAAGCTAACGTTTCATGTCTGCGTTCAAATGTAAACCAGGAGCGGACGTCAGTCTGTAGCTGGGCAGACTTTCACCTTAATCTCATGTTTTTAGTGACGAAGAGGTGAAAACAGGTGATGCGTTTCCTGGTTGCAGGTATGTTTGAGACATTCGTTGCGTCTGGAAATGCGATGTTGTCCTCCGGCGGTCGGTGCAGAAATCTGGACGATCCGTTTTCCTGCCGACAGACCAGGAATAACTTGGAAGAACCTCTGAAGGAAGCGGGACGTTTCCCGTCTGTCACAGAGGGCTGTTTGTTCAGCTCCTTTCCTCCTGACTCTGTTTCCCCCTTCCCTTCACACGACACCAGCTCTCTAACTGGGGGGATAATGAGGGGGAATTTCCACTCCCCCCACCGATGAGGCGGATTTGAGGGGAGGTGTTAAAACCTTTCAGACGGTGCGTGAAATTCTGCCGCTGTGTTGGAGCTGCTGGTGTTTGCCTGTCAACTCTGCTGTTTCTCTGCTAAATGTTTCATTGACCCGCTCCACACACAGGTCCCCTATAGACCTGAAAGTAGGCCTGTCATACCTCTGAGAGGGGAACAAAGCTCCTGTGTTGGGACCGAGGGCCCCCCCGGGACCCCTGGCTGTCGGGGTTCTGATGTTTCTCTTTGCGCGTAGTGTTGATGGTGTTTGGTGGTGTTTCGTCTTAAACTGGAGAAAATGTGTGTTGTAGTTCAGAAAGTGAGCAAACATGAATAAGACACGAGGCGGGTGCAGACCCCAGCGCTGGAGGGGGGGCAGAACCGAGACCCGGTCTGACACGGAGGAGAAACTGGGTCACAGCAGGAGGTTTTTCCTTCGACTTTCCCTCAATGAAACTTTTTCATGTTGAGTCTGATCCAGTCTGAAGCGATGGGAAGGGTTGTTCTGGGTCATTTACACGTTTATTACCCGGTTCTGGATCGAAGACGGACCCTGTCCACCATCAGGACCGTAACCCGACAAGTCCGATCGTTCGTTTCATGGAAATATTCAAAAAAAACTTTGGAGAAGGTTGTGGATAAAAAGTTAGCCAAGCGCCATTTAGGCTTGATGGCGAAGACGGATACGCAGACGGACGGACAGTTTTGTACGTCTCCTGCGTCGGGGACTCGGTCCATTTTCAAGGTTAGTTATCCATCAGTTGAAGCAGAGCAATACCGCCACAAACCACCAGGGGAAGCGTCATATCGCAACCAGAGAAAGGAACAAACCAGAGAAGAAGACGACTACTCAGAAACTACCCAACTAAAAGCATTAGAAGAAGAGAGGGAAGAAGCTGAGAACAGGAAAAACATGGTTTTCTTTTTCCTCTGGTGTTTTTGGACGGTTGTGAATGACTCCATGGCGGTAAATTACCGCTACTGTTAAACGCAGAACTGAACTCTAAACTCAGCACTGCCCCCTAGTGGATGAACCAACTGAACAACCATGGCAACGTGAAGGTTGCTCCGGTCGCTGTTGTGGGTTTTCCGAGTGAACAAAGGAAAGAAATTCCACTTGTTATGAAATACAGATCTCTGATAGCAACATGATGTCACACAGCAGCTGACTGAATCAAGTACAATTCAGCAGCCAAGATGTGATTATCAGGGTTTTCATGCATCGTTTTCCGCATTGAGGTTTTTATCCCTCGCCATGCTGCCCTCATTCTACTTCATTCAGTATCCATTTATTCAAGTTACCAAACATTTATCTCCACTATATTTTATTTGTGTGGAACCATGAAGAAATTCAACATATCTTTCATATTTTCTTCATATGTTTCTCTGGCTGCGATGGACTGGCGAGCTGTCCAGGGTGTACCCCGCCTTTTGCCCTAAGACTGCTGGGATAGGCTCCAGCTTCGCCGCGACCCTGACTTGGATTAAGCTGTTAGGAAAATGAATGAATGTTCCCCTGGAATCTTCAGAGGAAAAGTGTGTTAGCAACGGTTAGCAACAACCGCATTCGCTAACGGAGCTGCTGTCACACGTTTTTAGTTTTACTGATACATTTTATTTTGGCGTTAACCAGCTTCCATATACAGGAAGTCCCGTCCAGGTTTTGTCCGTTCTCATGTCCATAAAAAGCATAATGTAATCCCAAACCCTGCCTTAAGATGAGGAAATGTCGCTCTCTGCAGCAGTAGCTGCAAGGCTAGCTGCCAGCTTCCAGCTAACTCTGCTGTTTGCCACTCGGACGGTAAAACCTGCTACATCCAACACGAGAGGACACAACTTTCCTCTTGTTCTGGAAGTCCCGAGAGGAAAATAGCGTCATATTGTTCTGGTTGAAGACTAGGGGTGGGAAAATCCAATTGAAAAATCTGAAATCGGGATTTTTTTTCTTCACAATTTTAAAATCAATTCTTTTTGTTAAAAAAATTGATTTTTTTTTTCAAATAAATAAAATGAATGCACTACAAAATTTTCTGTAATTTTTATTGTTTTTATTGATCTTTTTACTTGTCTTCTTGGGCGTTATTGCAGCAGAATGATGGTCTGGCTGCTGTGTTGTTTTTTCCTCATTGAAATCAAGAAAAACGACGAGTGAAAAAAATTTTGTACATTTTTTTTCTACAAAAATCAGCATATCAGAGAATTGTGAGAATCTCAATTTCAATCTGACGTAATCTGCAGACGAGTCGTACCGTGATGTGTGATAGGTTAACCTGGAGAAGTCTGACCCAATCAGGATAAAGATGCATCATGTGATCATGTCAGCTGATGCTCAATCAATCGGATGGAGGGGTGGGGGGCTGCGGGGGTTTAAACCTGGACTGTAAGGATATTTCTGAGCATGTCAGACATCTTTTGATCGTATTAAATCGCTTTGATCGGATCTATTTATTCATCATCTGTGTGAACATGCCAGCTGGACTGGCCGATCAGTCCGATTGATGACAATTGTCCATGTAAACGCAGCTGTTGCGTCGTGTGATGACGACATGTTTGATCACCTCTGAGCGTTTCTGTTCAGCTCGCTGACATCACCGATGAGGCCGTCCTGGATCGGATCTGAGACGTTCCCGTTGGGAGCTCTCTGACTTCTTCTTCTTCTTCCTCATGTGCAAGCCTTCGTTGTGAGCGCGCTCAGAGCAGCAGCAGGAAACCTTTGAAATGAGAGCGTCGTTTGAGGCTACATCCTGTGTGATGCTGCTGCTGGAGCTTTCTTTATTTGGTGCGTTACATAACGACGCTCTGCTGCTCTTCTTCTTCTCTTTGTTAACTCAGAGCTGAAGTCCGTGCAGCTCAGAGGTCACATGACCAACGGGCCGGCACTCGGACGTGACTCTGTGTATGAAAAGGCGTGCACGTGATGCATGTCCTGTCAGGTTAAGGTCAGTCTCTTTATCCAGCTCCTCTCTGCTGTAACAAACAGCTTCAGACGAGACTTTCAGAAGCTCTAATCCATTTATCTGAACCCTAAAAGCCGATTTACAATCAATCGTTTCTTTTCATAAATAAACATTTATCACAGAAATAATCTGCCGGTTAAAATAACATTTCATCCAAACAGATTACGTTTCATGTTAGAAAATCTAACAAGAAAAAGTTCAGAAAAGCTTCTTCTTCTCCTTCATCTTCTTCTGCTTCTCAATATTTATTAAAACTTAAATAAACATGAATTTGAATTATTAAATAATTGCAGCTATTTTTGCATCTTTTTTTTTTCTCCTGAAAGGCAGGACGCGAGATAATGATGTGCAGATGAGAAAAGAATCTGTGTGTTATTTCTACAAACTTCTGGTTGCTCTTCATGCTGCTTTATCTGTTCATACATTCATTTTACATCATTTTAGCCTCAGACTCTGACAGCTGAGGCTGAAAACATCACGTTTGCATGGAAACGTCACATCAGCGTGGATACGTCACGTCTGCATGGAAACATCATGTCTGCATGGAAACGTCACATCTGCATGGAAACGTCACGTCCGCATGGAAACGTCACGTCTGCGTGGAAACATCACGTCTGCGTGAAAACATCACGTCTGCATGGAAACGTCACGTCTGCGTGAAAACATCACGTCTGCATGGAAACGTCACGTCTGCGTGAAAACATCACGTCTGCATGGAAACGTCACGTCTGCATGGAAACGTCTGCGTGGAAACGTCACGTCTGCATGGAAACGTCACGTCTGCATGGAAACATCACGTCTGTATGGAAACGTCTGCATGGAAACGTCACGTCTGCATGGAAACGTCACGTCTGCATGGAAACGTCTGCATGGAAATGTCACGTCTGCATGGAAACGTCACGTCTGCATGGAAACGTCACGTCTGCATGGAAACGTCACGTCTGCATGGAAACGTCACGTCTGCATGGAAACATCACGTCCGCATGGAAACGTCACGTCTGCGTGAAAACATCACGTCTGCATGGAAACGTCACGTCTGCATGGAAACGTCACATCTGCATGGAAACGTCACGTCTGCATGGAAACGTCACGTCTGCATGGAAACGTCACGTCTGCATGGAAACGTCACGTCTGCATGGAAACATCACGTCTGCATGGAAATGTCACGTCTGCATGGAAACGTCACGTCTGCATGGAAACGTCTGCATGGAAACATCACGTCTGTATGGAAACGTCTGCATGGAAATGTCATGTCTGCATGGAAATGTCACGTCTGCATGGAAACGTCACGTCTGCATGGAAATGTCACGTCTGTATGGAAACGTCACGTCTGCATGGAAACGTCACGTCTGCAGGGAAACGTCACGTCCGCATGGAAACGTCACGTCTGCGTGGAAACATCACGTCTGCATGGAAACGTCACATCTGCATGGAAACGTCACGTCTGCATGGAAACGTCTGCATGGAAACGTCTGCGTGGAAACGTCACGTCTGCATGGAAACGTCACGTCTGCATGGAAACATCACGTCTGCATGGAAACGTCACGTCTGCATGGAAACGTCACGTCTGTATGGAAACGTCACGTCTGTATGGAAACGTCACGTCTGTATGGAAACGTCACGTCTGTATGGAAACGTCACGTCTGCATGGAAACGTCACGTCTGCATGGAAACGTCTGCGTGGAAACGTCACGTCTGCATGGAAACGTCACGTCTGCATGGAAACGTCACGTCTGTATGGAAACGTCACGTCTGTATGGAAACATCTGTGTGGAAACGTCACGTCTACATGGAAATGTCACGCCTGCATGAAAACGTGTCTGCATGCTTACTGGGATGCACAAACAAGTTCTGAAGAGTGAACTCAGTCTGCCTACAAACGCAGGTCTTAGTCATTTGTCAATTGCACCAAATACAGGACGTGAACTACAAAGTAAAGTACATTGTGGGTTTAGCGCACAGCATTGTGGGTAAAAACAACCATAACATACATCATGTGGGACGACGCGGTTCTGAGTGAGAGAAATATCTCAGGGTCACAAACTGGATCGACCCAGACCATGACCTGATCAGATCCATGTTTTCTTGCCTCTGGAAACACGTTTTTTAAATGGTCCAATTTGTTTGAGAAGTGCCGCGTGACGCAATGTTGTCTTCCCCCCTTCAGAACCAAATCCCAAACGGAACCATGTCGCAACCCAACCGAGTCTAGCGCTCCATTCTGATGGAAATACAGCCTTAATTAACTGATAAAAGTTATGATGATGGTTAAAATCCTGACTATTCTGACAATAATTGTAACAAGAATATATACAATCGTGACATGATAACTTCTGCGTATTGTTGTTTTTATACCCAGCCTTGGCACCCTCACCTGTTGCCAGCTGGTTTGAGGATCATCCAGTCTGTTTCTGGGTTTTATGGAAACTTTTCTGACTTTAACTGTTTATTTTCGTTAGTCTGTTGCATCAACTTTTCAGGACTTTGTTCAGACTGAGGTTAAATGTGGTGAAACAGCAGATGACGTAACATCACGGCCCCCCCGCCGTCGTCAGGCCGAACACTTTAATTTCTCCGGAATCGGGTTTCAGCCTTGTGAAGGTGTAGCTGCGGGCTGAACATACCAGCAGCCTGACATCATTCCTCGCTGCATTCATGGCGGCTCGGACAATGGCTGGCGCAGAGACAGCTCGGGATGTGGGGGGAGGAAGAAGAGGTGCGAGCGAGACGTCACGCTGAGCGACGGCCTCAAACTGCTCCCGTCTGGAGGGCTTTCATCAGGAAACGCTGATCCGGACGCTCAGCCTCTCCTGGATGCACCAGCTGAGCTCTGAGAGCAAACACAAAGCCGTTTTTAGCTTCTTCACCACAATGCTGACCTAAATTAGAGCTCTGCGAATTCCTCACGCAAATCACAGCCTGCAAGTCCGAGCCATGACAGCGCCTCTACCAGCAGCCAGAGAGACGGAGGAGCCGGTTCAGTCCTTCCTCCTTCCTCCTGCAGACACGCAGGACTGTGTGAGGAAGATGAGGAGCAGCAGATTAAAGCCTCTGCAGCGCTCAGACTCCCTCTTTCCTCCATTAAAACTTCATTTCCACCTTAAAAATTCAGCCTGTTTCCTCCTTCTGAGCCGGGATCTGTCGGATCTGTCGGGTCTGTCGGATCTGTCGGGTCTGTCGGAGCGAGGAGAGGAAGATGAGGAGTCCGCTCTGATCCCGTCTGATGAAGCTGGATCGTTTCCGTCCGAGTCAAGCAGCAGACCTGCATCAGATGTCTGTGGAGCTGATGGAAACCAGTTCAGGACTGGGTTTATGAGGTGGTTTATGAGACGCTGTTAGTCCTGATCCAGGGTCCTGATCTAAAGCCCTGATCTGGAGTCCTGATCTGGAGTCCTGATCTTGTGTCATGGTCCAGGGTCCTGATCCAGGATCCTGTTCCGCAGTTCTAATCCAGGATCCTGATCCAGTCCCCAAGTCTTCATCCCAGACTCTTTTAGTCTTCTACACTGGTCTTCATCAACAATTCTCCATCTTTATGAGGGTCGTTCAGAGTTTTTCTGTTTTTTCACGCATTTCCAGTCCTGGTACTGGTCCAATCCAATCCAGTCCACTCCAGTCTAGATACTGGTCCAGTCCTGGTACTGGTCCAATCCAATCCAGTCCACTCCAGTCTAGATACTGGTCCAGTCCTGGTACTGGTCCAATCCAATCCAGTCCACTCCAGTCTAGATACTGACCAAGTCCTGGTACTGGTCCAATCCAATCCAGTCCACTCCAGTCTAGATACTGGTCCAGTCCTGGTACTGATCCAATCCAATCCAGTCCACTCCAGTCTAGATACTGACCCAGTCCTGGTACTGGTCCAATCCAATCCAGTCCACTCCAGTCTAGATACTGGTCCAGTCCTGGTACTGGTCCAATCCAGTCCAGTCCACTCCAGTCTAGATACTGGTCCAGTCCTGGTACTGGTCCAATCCAATCCAGTCCACTCCAGTCTAGATACTGGTCCAGTCCTGGTACTGGTCCAATCCAGTCCAGTCCAGTCTAGATACTGGTCCAGTCCTGGTACTGGTCCAATCCAATCCAGTCCACTCCAGTTTAGATACTGGTCCAGTCCTGGTACTGGTCCAATCCAATCCAGTCCACTCCAGTCTAGATACTGGTCCAGTCCTGGTACTGGTCCAATCCAATCCAGTCCAGTCCAGTCTAGATACTGACCCAGTCCTGGTACTGGTCAAATCCAGTCCAGTCCTGGTACCGGTCCAGTCCTGGTGCTGGTACTGATCCTCCCCAGAACCCGGTCCTAAAGTACTGAAGCTGTGTGGGATCATCTGAAGCAAAAGTCCTTGAAGGATCCTGGAGACCATGTTGAGGGTTAGGGTTATGAACTGATGAGAACTGGACGGTCTGTTCATGTCAATCAGGGACACATATCAGTTATAGATCAGGAAGTGAAGGACATGGATCCAGGTGATGATCCAGACGTGGATCTAGACTCGGACCTTCACCAGCAGCAGGTCTTAGGTAGGTTCAGACGGGAATGAAGAATATAATCTTTGCTTTCAGATCCTCAGAACTGGACCGACTGGTTCTGACTCCTGGTTCTACATGTTTTAATGGATCCTGGGAAAGAGAAGAAAACTAGACCGGGACCTCCTGCAGGTCTGGATGAAGACCAGTTAGTCTCTGGAGGCCTCAGGCGGACCGGCGTGTTGGCTCGCCTGCAGCCGGCTGTGGGAGGAAGACGAGGAGGAGGAGGGTGTGGCGGGTTTATCGGCGAGGACTGGGTGTGGAGCTGAGCTCACATCCCGCTGAACAATACGTGTGGAAAGCCGAGTTGTTCCGTGTTTCAGCTCCAGAGAGGAAGAGGAGCAGCCACTCTACTGGGAACACTGGGCTTTAAAGGCTTCCCAGGACCCGGATCTGCTTTGAGTCTCCACTTCCAGCAGACTGAGCAGGAAAACTGGACCAGCTCGGCATCCTGGTCTGGTTTACCAGGCTCAGACTCTGGGTGGCGCTGTAACTTCCACCAACAGTTTTCCCGCTTTATGGGTTACTGGCCGGACTCCTGAAGTTACAACTGGACCTGCCACGTATTGGGAAAAAATAAAAAATATTCCTGAAATGCACTTCCTGATCTTCTCAGCGATCCGACCCTAAAGGGCGGAGTTTGATTGTGATTGGTGGAAACAATCACGACTTCCAATCAGGAACGTCGGGATTTAAATGGATATATTGATGTTTAAACCCTGAAAACCAGCAGAAAGAAGCTCCTGGATTACCTCCTCTCTCCTGCGTGAGTCCAGAGTCTCCGCCTGCTTCCTCATTCAGACGATACGTCGCCTGATAGGTTGCTGTGGAAACGCAAGACGGATGACGGTTCAGCGATCCAAACCGGAGTCCTGGTTTTACCACCACAGCCGACCCGCTAGCGGTTGCTTTGTCACTTCAGTGGACACCTGACGCTTCCTTACTCTGTTCTACCAAACGATGAAGTTTTCTCCTTCCTGTTTACGTGGAATCATTCGTTCCGAATGTAAGTTTACGTGGAATCATTTGTTCCGAATGGAAGTTTACGTGGAATCATTCGTTCTGAATGGGAGTTTACGTGGAATCATTCGTTCCGAATGAAAGTTTACGTGGAATGATTCGTTCCAAATGGGAGTTTACGTGGAATGATTCGTTCCGAATGAAAGTTTACGTGGAATCATTTGTTCCGAATGGAAGTTTACGTGGAATCATTCGTTCCGAATGGAAGATTACGTGGAATCATTTGTTCCGAATGGAAGATTACGTGGAATGATTCGTTCCGAATGTGAGTTTACGTGGAATCATTCGTTCTGAATGTGAGTTTACGTGGAATCATTCGTTCCGAATGGGAGTTTACGTGGAATGATTCGTTCCGAATGAAAGTTTACGTGGAACCATTTGTTCCGAATGGAAGATTACGTGGAATCATTCGTTCCAAATGGAAGATTACGTGGAATGATTCGTTCCGAATGTGAGTTTACGTGGAATGATTCGTTCTGAATGTGAGTTTACGTGGAATGATTCGTTCCGAATGTGAGTTTACGTGGAATCATTCGTTCTGAATGTGAGTTTACGTGGAATCATTCGTTCCGAATGGGAGTTTACGTGGAATCATTCGTTCTGAATGTGAGTTTACGTGGAATCATTCGTTCCGAATGGGAGTTTACGTGGAATGATTCGTTCCTAATGAAAGTTTACGTGGAATGATTCGTTCTGAATGGGAGTTTATGTGGAATGATTCGTTCTGAATGTGAGTTTACGTGGAATGATTCGTTCCAAATGGGAGTTTACGTGGAATCATTCGTTCCGAATGGGAGTTTACGTGGAATCATTCGTTCTGAATGGGAGTTTACGTGGAATCATTCGTTCCGAATGGGAGTTTACGTGGAATCATTCGTTCCGAATGAAAGTTTATGTGGAATGATTCGTTCCGAATGGGAGTTTACGTGGAATCATTCGTTCCGAATGGGAGTTTACGTGGAATCATTCGTTCCGAATGAAAGTTTACGTGGAATGATTCGTTCCGAATGGGAGTTTACGTGGAATCATTCGTTCCGAATGAAAGTTTACGTGGAATCATTTGTTCCGAATGGAAGTTTACGTGGAATCATTCGTTCCGAATGTAAGTTTACGTGGAATGATTCGTTCCGAATGGAAGTTTACGTGGAATCAATTGTTCTGAATGTAAGTTTACGTGGAATGATTCGTTCCGAATGGAAGATTACGTGGAAACATGTTTAATCGCCTCATTCCGCCTGAGATCAGCAGACGGGTTCTGATTGGTCGGAAGGCGGACGTCTACAACATGGAGGAACATGTTGTCCACCTGCTCGTCGTTACAAACATTTCTTCTCAGCAGTCTCTCGGTTTGACTCCAGCGCTCGCTTCCGGCGGCCAGCTTGGAATGTGTCATGGCGGCAGGACAAAGGAGCGATGAGCAGAATTAAGTTAAAGCAGAATGAACGTGTGGAGGAATGATTTAGAATCAGTATAAACAAGGGCTGGGCGATTAATCGGATTTTAATCTAAATTACGATCTGGGTTTTCAACGATGATAAAAATAAAAGGGTGTGATTATTTTTCTCTCTGCAGTTTCCTCTCCTGCTGTCTTCAGCTGCTAATCGAGCGTCTCTGGCGTTGCAGCGCTGTGCTGTAAACTCCTCCCACAGCCGCTTTGCTTTCACTGTTGCCAACCAGTGTTGCCAGATTGGGCAGTTTTCCGCCCATTTGGGCTGTTTTTGGTTACACCAGGCGGGGGGGGGAAATACGTTGGGCGGGCGTATGACATTTGGGCTGCTTTTGTCCACACATGGCGGGTTTTTAGTTTAAATCACTTAAGGCACGTGGAAGAAATATGCTTTTGAATGTCAGGCACGGGTCTGCAGGCACTTATAAAGGCGGCGGGGTGCCCCCGTGCCAGGCATGTGATTGGTCTGTCTTGGACAGACTTAGTAACAGAGCTTCCGTGATTGGTCAAGCCAGAGGGCGCTTCCCATAGTGAGATACCTCACTTAGTTTTCAGAGAACCGGGGTTACTATAGTAACCAAAAGTTTTCAGCACTGTGTGGGAAAAGCTGCTAGCGTCCCTAGCGACAAATTAATCATAGCAATGGCAAGTTTTGCAACATATGTAGCCTAGTTGGTTGATTTACTGTGCTCTTTGTTGGTTGCAATTTGCGATAAAATATTTGTCAACCTTTTATCTGTAGCCATTTGATGCAGATAGGAAGCTCTGGATACTTATGAGTGTTTTCTATTGTCTGTGTAAATATTTGACGTTTTACACGGGTGTCTGGCAACTTAGTGGTTTGGGCTGGTTTTTAAGATACGATTGGGCTGGAAACTGTCAATCTCATCTGGCAACACTGTTGCCAACTTGGCGACTTTCTCACTAAATCTGGCGACTTTCTTTGTTAAAAGCGACAAATCTAGCAGCTTTTACTGGAGTTATTAGAGACTTTTCTGGTGTTTTGGCGACTGACTTGAAGGCACATATTGTTCTGCAGTTACTGTAAGGAAGGAGCAGCGGGAGCCTCTCCCGTCCTAAAGCACTCCCAGGCGGCCAGTCTCAGTCGGCTCCGGCTGCAGGTCCATGTAGAATAACTGCAGTAGGTTGTGGAAGTTCACCTAAACATAGTTTATACCATTGTCAGTGACAACTGGCTGCATTATTTTCCTATACATAGTTCGGCCAGTTAAACACTGTAATGTCCCTCTGTTACGGGGCGTTACCATAGCAACGCGTTAACCAGCTGGTTCAGATCAGCCGTCTTTTAACAGGTGAATGAGAGAAACGCGCTGCAGCCTGACAGCAGTTGTTTGGTATAAAACGTACATCCAGGCCAACGTAAAATAGTTCCTATATAAGCGGTAAAAGCAGATTAAACAACTCGGAACCGTCCATTAGACGGTTATAATGCACGACACGGAGTCTAGAACGCCACGACGCACAGCGTTGTTTATAAATACTGGATAATTGTGTTAAATAATCCAGATCTCAATTTCAGTCAAAATAATTGTGATTATAATTTTTGTCATAATCGAGCAGCCCTAGAATAAACCAGCCACTGATGTGGGATTTGGTGGTTTTACTGGAAGTTAGATGTTTATAGGGTGATTTTTAAATCTTTTTAAAGAGGATTTAGTTTGTTCTGGATGAAAGTGGAGTTAAAACCCATGCAGACGGGTGTAAATTAGCACCTTCTGATGGATGCTTCCTGCAGGAAAGTGCAGACCTCCAGTTAAAACAGCTGCTGGTTTTCTGAAAGCTACTGGTTCATTAATTTATCCCTGCAGAAACTCGACCCGGTTGGCTCCAGGTCTGCAGGAGTTTCCAGGCTTCAGCGTCAACCTCGTCTCCTTTCTGGACTTCTGGACTTTATTAATTAAAGCTAACTACTGTGAAACCGACTTACACGTGATCTGAGATTAAATCGCCTGGAACATCGGAATAGTTTTCCTTCTGACGTCGTTCGGGGGAATAGATGATGAATCTGAATAAACTACAGAAATTTTCCTGGAAATATGAAGAATTATAAAGTTTCCTAAATGAGAAACAAACATCAGAAACGATAAAACCGGAAGATAATTTCTCCCTGAGAGACGTTTTCTTTCGTCCCAGATTCCCAAACGGGAATAATGAGGAGTTGAAGCTCCGACTGGTTTTAATGGCTGCGATACGGAGCGGGAAATGAGTCGCTGCTTTTCTTCCTGCAACTGGTTTGGATCAGAACCAGGAAATGGACCTGAACCGGGTCGGGATGTTCCCCTGAGATCCGGTTCAGATGGATTTGTTGTGTTCACACAGACCCGGAACATGAAACCAGTTTTACCTCCAGCCGGTGTCAGACGTTCCAGATGATGCCGTCTGGAATTCTGCTCATTGACAGAGCTCATCAGAGCGGGAATGCCGTTTCCTGGAAATCCGGATGATTTTTTTTTTTCTCTTTAATCCAACGGAAACGTGAAAATAGAAAAGTCACGCCTGGAACTCATAAAACTGTCTCTGAACTGGTCAGAGTTCTGGTTTGGATGGGATCGCCGTGTGAAAACCAGGATTTTTCCGCTCATGTGGACCCTGGTTTTCCTTTCTTCAGAGGAGAACCAGAACATATAAAACCACCAGAGGAAGATTCATCATCAGGTCGCTGATCAACTTCCTGTCTGGACAAAGTTTTCCGATTGTAGCTGGTCGGCCTTCCAGGTCAGTTTCCTCTCGATGAGAGTGGAGTTTGTTAGCAGGAATTCTCCTGTTACAACCTGCAGACCAGCAGCTGTGCCAGGTTAACCTCCTCCTCCTCTCCGGGTGTCTGCAGCCAGGAATGACAGAAATGTTGTTTACATTCCCGGCGTTCCTGCTGGAGCGCTCAGTTAGGATGCCGGGATGAGGCCGGTCTCATCGGCTGGCATCTTCAGTCGCTGATAAAACAGGAGAACTTTCCTCAGAACGATCCAGAGGGAATCCTTCAGATCTGCGTATGGTCCGGATTCAGGTCCCATTTTGATCCTGTAAACGTCTCCTGATCAATACTTTTCCATCTTTCTGAAGGTCAGTCAGTTCTAGTCCAGTCTGGACCAGTTTCACAGGAACTGGACCAGTTCTCTCCGGGTTCTCCGGCTTCCTCCCATTGTCCAAAGACATACATGTTGGGTTAACTGGTTTCTCTGAGCAGGAATGGTTTTTTGTCCCTCCGTCTTGTCCTTTGATGAACTGGTGACCTGTCCAGGTGTACCTGCCTCTCACCCAATGATTGCCGGGATAGACTCCAGCTTCCCTGCGTCCCTTAGATGGATGACGCCAGGAGTATCAAGCTCCGGTCCTCCACCTCAATAACCAAAGTGTGTTGGAGCAGGGATACATGGAAAAGTTGCTGGACAGAAGCATTTTGGACACACCTGGACTGAGTGGTTAATAAAAGGGCTGGATGTCGTGTCAAATGCTAAGCTAGCAGCTCATATTTATGCTAATGTAGCAGCTCAAATGATAAGGCTAACGCTAATCCAGCTGCTAGCATCTGGACGTCCAGCTGTCCCCAGACGCCGTCACCAGACGCCGTCACCAGACGCCGTCACCAGACGCCGTCACCAGACGCCTTATCAGAGCGTTCCTGACTTTGTCTGCAGGATGAACTTGTGGCCGAGTCTCTGTAGCATGTTAGCGGCTTGTTTTTAACCAGCTGAAAGCTGATTTAAACTTATTAAAAACTAAATTTCTCCTCTAATGACAGAAATAAAAGATGTAAACGTAGTTTTACAGATGATGGGGGGGTCAGAAAGCCAGCGGAGGTTTTCCATGGAGGGTTCATGGCCGATGCGAGGCTGCCGCCTCCTGCTCTGCAACCATTGTTTAGGGACAGGAAGAGTCCTGGCTTTGTTTCTGAGATGGTTCCAGTGCCTCCATCAACACAGCCCCTCCTTTTCCTCCGTCAGAGTCACGGTCGGGTTACAGACGCCTCCGCAGTTCCTGCAAACCTCTGTGTTTCTTCAACCAGCAATCCTGATCCAAACTTATTTATTTATTTGTTTATCTTTTTACCTTTATTTTTTACGTATTTCTTCATTATTTATTTATTTATTTGTTTGTTTGTCTGCTTGTTTGTTTTTATTTATTTATTAGCCATTTATATTTTTGTTTATCTATTTTTATCTTCATTATTTATGTTATTTATTTGTTTGTTTTTGTTTTTATTTAATTAGATATTTTGTTTTTGTTTTATTTATATATGCATTATGTACAGTATATTTATATTTTTACATTTATTTGTTAATGTACTTATATTTTTTAATTTCATATTTATTATATATTTATATTTTTATATTTATTTATATATTCATTTATTTCTATCTAATGTACTTATTTATCTTTGTCTTATGTATTTATTTTCCTGCTGAATCATTAAAAAAATGATCCTGAAAGGAAAAATGAGGCAAAAACTAAACAGAAAACCAGCAGCTGCAACACCTCTGCAGGTAACGTTGGACTGACGCCATGGCAACCGTATGATGTCATTACCCAGAGATCATTGCAACTTAAACCAGTTTAAACCACTGGTGTGATCCATGTCCCATATCCAGGACTATCTGGCCTCCAGTGAGACCAGTAAGATACCATTACTGACTGGCAATAAAACCAGTCAGTAAGACTGGTCCTGGTTCTGGTTCTGGGTCGGACTCTGGAGGAGGGTCTGAAGGGAAGATCTGCTGAGACAAGCCAGGAGGACATGTTGTCTCCGTCTCTGGGTGTCCTCAGCAGCTGAGACATGTCCAGTACAACCTGGACAAACACCAGCAGATCTTCCTGTGTCCCAGTCTGGGACCAGGAAGGACTGGGGAAACTGGTCATCATCATCATCATCATCGTCATCGTCACCATCGCCCTCGCCATCTTGCCATCTCAGACGTCCCGCCAGGATGTTTTTCTTTGCATCATGTGACCTGCTGCTGGACTATGTCTCTTCTCTGCAGCGAGAACACGTCCACTTCACTTGTCTTCATCTTCGTCTTCGTCATCATCGTCGTCTTCATCTTCGTCTTCGTCGTCTTTGTCGTCTTCAGCTCAGAAACAAAGAGACGCAGGGCTGCAATCCACACGTCTTATTTTAGCTTGTGGACTTTTTTACAGATCGTCTCCAGGCCTGAGACTTCAGCCTTAAAATGTGCTGAGTCCTGCAGAAACCGCCTCCTCCTCACTTTCCTCCGCTTCGCTTTCTTCCTCCTCCTCCTCCTCCTCCTCCTCCTCCTCCTCCTCCTCCTCCTCCTCCTCCTCCTCCTCCTCCTCTTGGAGCATTCCTGTGGCAGCAGATCTGCAAGACGTTCAGCTGTAGTTGGAAAACGCCACCGCTCCATAAACAGCTTTAAATATAAGTCTGGTTAAATGTGCTGCAGAGGACGGTGGCTTCCGGCACCGACGTCATCTTCATCATCTTCATCATCTTCGTCATCTTCATCACTCAGATAAGCCACAAGAGTTTTGTCCGTTTTAGCGTCTTGCTGATGAAGAAGCTGAAGTCTTGAAATGAAACCTGTAAACTTGTTGCCTGAAGCAGGAAATAAAAGTCTCACTTTGGACTGAAGTCATAAAAATCAGCTGTTCCATTGCTGTGTGACCAACCTGACAGCAGGGCCGTTGCTAGACATGGGCTCTGGGGGGCCCAGGCCCCTAAAGACACAACACCACTGTTGGGAACCATTTTAGTGGAAGAAATATCACTTTAAACACTTTTTCTCCGTGTGGACAGGACCTTCATGGACACAAAACACATCAGAAAGACTTTAGTCTGAGAATGAGTTTATTTTTATCCTGCGGACCCTGAACGTCACACGATTCATTTAAAAACAATCAGAAATCTCCATTATTTTCTTTCCAGCTGTTAGATAAAAACTATTTTCTTGGTGTTTTTGTTACATTTTTATCTTTATCGTTAAAGAAACTCATAAATCTGCGTCTGGACTTTCTGGTGTCCAACAGCATGAGACAGCAGGTGGATCAGAAGCGGTTCTGACGGGCCGAGCAGTGAACCAGGTCTGAGCAGAACCCTGTAGAGTCTTGAGCTGGTGTGTCATGTGACTGAAGTATTGATCCACAATCTTCCTGTAGGAGCAAAAGAAGCCTCCAGCAGATCTGAACCATCAGGTCTGACTTCAGGTCACATCCGGAGCTGAACTGGTCCTGATCCAAGACCCGTTTTTTCCTCCTCCCTCTCAGCGAGACTCCTTCGTCTTGTCTGGTTTTTATTTCTCTGCTCTGCTCTCCTCATGAATCCTAAAATCCAGGTCATACGTGTCCCCGAGGAAAGCCTGCCGAGACGTTCGCAGCTTCAGACGATGCCATCGTTAGAGGGGGGGGGGGGGGGGGGGGTCTCAGAGTGGTGCTGTTTGCCTGTAGGTCTGTAGACCAGGACCACAATGACCACAAAGACCACAAAGACCCTGGTCATCAGTCTGACCCGGTTCTATGAGGATGCAGCAAAAATATATCAAAGATTTATTTAAAATTAAGTTTGAATTTAATAATGAATTATAAAAACTTAAACCCAAAACAAATACAATATAAGTTTAAAATAATTTATTTAAAAATTATTAATGAAAAAGAAAAGAGATGGTTGACAGTTTTTTTTAATAATTATTTAAAAAGTTTAACAATATAAAAAAAATTCTTTAAGAAAACATGTTATAAGGAAAAAAAAGGAAAATTAAAAATAGATTTTAAAAAATTTAGAAAAAGGATTAAAAAAATTTAAAAAACGTAATAAATTAATACTAAACAGGAAAAACAATTATGAATAAATATATGAAATATAAAACAAGAATATGTAAAATATGTTCTTTAAAACTCAAACTTATAGTTAAAAAGATCAAAGTGAACAAACATTTAAATGAAAGATTTTAATTTAATTTTATCTGTGGGAGAAAAATGATCAGATGTCTTAAAAATAGGTTTTATCATTTCAACGTGACGTTTAATAACCTTTGTAGTTGCCTGTGATTGGACGGAGACGTCTGTGCGTCACATCTTGGTGCTTGTCTTGATCTGGTTTCCATGGTAACATCAGAGGAAGGGGAGTTGGGAGACTTCCCAGACCCTACTGGAAGGATCTGGACTGGTTCAGAACCGGATCAGGACCAGAACCTGTCCAGACCCTACTGGAAGGATCTGGACTGGTTCAGAACCGGATCAGGACCAGAACCTGTCCAGACCCTACTGGAAGGATCTGGACTGGTTCAGAACCGGATCAGGACCAGAACCTGTCCAGACCCTACTGGAAGGATCTGGACTGGTTCAGAACCGGATCAGGACCAGAACCTGTCCAGACCCTACTGGAAGGATCTGGACTGGTTCAGAACCGGATCAGGACCAGAACCTGTCCAGACCCTACTGAAAGGATCTGGACTGGTTCAGAACCGGATCAGGACCAGAACCTGTCCAGACCCTACTGGAAGGATCTGGACTGGTTCAGAACCGGATCAGGACCAGAACCTGTCCAGACCCTACTGGAATGATCTGGACTGGTTCAGAACCAGATCAGGACCAGAATCTGTCCAGACCCTACTGGAAGGATCTGGACTGGTTCAGAACCAGATCAGGACCAGAATCTGTCTCGACTAGATCAGGACCCAATCCGGATCGGGTCAAGACCAGGTCTGGTACCAAGTATGTAGGTTCAGAAGCAGGATAACACTTCAGTGTTGGAATGTTTTTATGTATGCTTGTTGCCGGGATACGGAGATGACTGGTGGTTCCGAGGCGTTCTCGGTTCTGGACCAAGAAGAACTCTGACGTTCTGCGTTATGTGTTCCAGAGCTGCTCGGATCCACCAAGAGGCTGAACGTGAACTACCAGGACTCAGATGGGTGAGTGAAGACGTCCTCATCCGGGTTTTTGTTTCTGATAATGTTTCGTCTTAAAAAAACGTGTTTTAACTTCATGAAAAACACAAAACACTAAAAGTTCTGCAAATTGTTTCATTTAACTACGAACGTTGTCATATTTCACGTTATTTTAAATTTTAAATAGTTTTTTAAAATATTTTTTCTGCATTTCATTCGTCTTTTATTTATTAAAATCTACAAAATAAAATACAGAAAGTTTGAGTTAATTAATTTTCTTCATATTTTCTTTTATTTTCTTCTTTATTTAATCATCACATTTTCTATTTTGACTGAATGAGGTTTTTATTTTATTTCCATATCCGTCTTACGGGACATTTTCCTAGTTTCTGTTCCACTTCCACCCTGCCTGGTGAACATTCAGTCTTTTGGACATTTTGTTTAGCAGACGTTCTGGTACCGATTGTATTGGACATCTGTCTCCCATAGCGATTCGGACCAGTAGGGTGGACTGGCGGTTCCGACCAGTTTTGTGGACCAACTGTTTGGACCAGTGGTTTGGACCAGTAGTGTTGACCAGCGTTGTGGACCAGTAGTGTGGACCAACGGTTCGGATCAGTAGTTCGGATCAGCGGTGTGGACCAGCAGTTCTGACCAGTAGTTCGGACCAGCGGTGTGGACCAGCGGTTCTGACCAGTAGTTCAGACCAGCGGTGTGGACCAAACTGTTTGGACCAGCGGTTCTGACCAGTAGTTCAGACCAGTGGTGTGGACCAGCGGTTCTGACCAGTAGATCGGACCAGCGGTTTGGACCAGCGGTTCTGACCAGTAGATCGGACCAGCGGTTTGGACCAGTGGTGTGGACCAGTGGTTCTGACCAGTAGATTGGACCAGCGGTGTGGACCAGCGGTTCTGACCAGTAGATCGGACCAGCGGTTTGGACCAGTGGTGTGGACCAGTGGTTCTGACCAGTAGATTGGACCAGCGGTGTGGACCAGCGGTTCTGACCAGTAGATCGGACCAGCGGTGTGGACCAGCGGTTCTGACCAGTAGTTTGGACCAGCGGTGCATCTCCGTCTTTCAGACTTCATTAAGAGTCCTTTAGCTGGTCGTGTTGAGGGAACAAAAGGTTGTGGTGGACCAGCAGGACCCCATCAGACCTGAGTCGCCGTCAGCAGTCGGCTTCTTTGTTGGTCCCTCAGACGGTGGACAGGGTGGGTTTAGAGGTCAGTGGGTGGGACTCTGGATGACAGCTGAGTCCTGAAGGACAAACATTAAAACGTGGAGGCCATGATGGAAGTGGTGAATATGTTAGGCCACGCCTCCTCAGGTTAATGTGGGACGTGGCGGAGGGGGCGTGGCTTCCTATGAAGGACGTAGCTGCCTCCATGTGTGAAAGGAGGCGAGTCCTGTCTTCTGTGTCCAGAGAGACAAATTATCCGCCGGCTCCATGTTTGGACCGGTTTCTATGGAGAGGCTGGATTGAAACCCCCACCCCCAAACGGCTCAATGGTGGGAGTACTGGTCTTTTGTCTGGGATTAGTGGAGGGGATGGGAAGTCTGCCAGTCCTTCAGAGATGTCTCTGATTCATTAGACCAAGTAAAAATATTTCTACTGAGAACCGTTCATGGGAACAGGTCTGAACTCGACTGTACCATGATTGTCTTTATGGAAATCGTGGTACCAGAAAGTACCAGAAAGTTCCTGGTCTGTGTGGAACATTCCTGGTCTTGTAGAAAGTTCCTGGTCCTGTTGAAAGGATCTGATCTTGTGGAAAGTTCCTGGTCTTTGTGAAAGTTCTGGGTCTTTGTGAAAAATTCCTGGTCTTTTTGGAAAATTCCTGGTTTTGTTGAAAGTTCCTGTTCTTGCAGAAAGTTCCTGGTCCTGTTGAAAGGATCTGGTCTTGTGGAAAGTTCCTGTTCTTTGTGGAAAGTTCCTGTTCTTGTGGAAAGTTCCTGTTCTTGTGGAAAGTTCCTGGTTTTGTGGAAAGGATCTGGTCTTATGGAAAGTTCCTGTTCTTTGTGGAAAGTTCCTGTTCTTGTGGAAAGTTCCTGTTCTTGTGGAAAGTTCCTGGTTTTGTGGAAAGGATCTGGTCTTGTGGAAAGTTCCTGCTCTTTGTGGAAAGTTCCTGTTCTTGTGGAAAGTTCCTGTTCTTGTGGAAAGTTCCTGGTTTTGTGGAAAGGATCTGGTCTTATGGAAAGTTCCTGTTCTTTGTGGAAAGTTCCTGTTCTTTGTGGAAAGTTCCTGGTCCCGTTGAAAGGATCTGGTCTTGTGGAAAGTTTCTGGTCTTTGTGAAAGTTCCTGTTCTTTGTGGAAAGTTCCTGTTCTTTGTGGAAAGTTCCTGGTCCCGTTGAAAGGATCTGGTCTTGTGGAAAGTTTCTGGTCTTTGTGAAAGTTCCTGTTCTTGTGGAAAGTTCCTGTTCTTGTGGAAAGTTCCTGTTCTTGTGGAAAGTTCCTGGTCTTGTGGAAAGTTCCTGGTCTTGTGGAAAGGATCTGGTCTTGTAGAAAGGATCTGGTCTTGTGGAAAGTTCCTGGTCTTTGTGGAATGTTCCTGGTTTTGTGGAAAGGATCTAGTCTTGTGGAAAGTTCCTGGTTTTGTAGAAAGGATCTGGTCTTACGGAAAGTTCCTGTTCTTTGTGGAAAGTTCCTGTTCTTTGTGAAAAGTTCCTCGTTTTGTGGAAAGTTCCTGGTCTTGTGGAACATTCCTGGTCTTGTAGAAAGTTCCTGTTCTTGTGGAAAGTTCCTGGTCTTGTAGAAAGTTCCTGGTCCTGTTGAAAGGATCTGGTTTTGTGGAAAGGATCTGGTCTTATGGAAAGTTCCTGGTCTTTGTGGAATGTTCCTGGTTTTGTGGAAAGGATCTGGTCTTATGGAAAGTTCCTGGTCTTTGTGGAATGTTCCTGGTTTTGTGGAAAGGATCTGGTCTTATGGAAAGTTCCTGGTCTTTGTGGAATGTTCCTGGTTTTGTAGAAAGGATCTGGTCTTGTGAAAAGTTCCTGGTCTTTGTGGAAAGTTCCTGGTTCTGTAGAAAGGATCTGGTCTTACGGAAAGTTCCTGTTCTTTGTGGAAAGTTCCTGGTTTTGTGGAACATTCCTGGTTTTGTAGAAAGTTGCTGTTCTTGTTGAAAGTTCCTGTTCTTGTGGAAAGTTTCAGGTTTTGTGGAAAGGATCTGGTCTTATGGAACGCTCCTGTTCTTTGTGGAAAGTTCCTGTTCTTTGTGGAAAGTTCCTGTTCTTGTGGAAAGTTCCTGGTCTTGTGGAAAGGATCTGGTCTCGTGGAAAGGATCTGGTCTTGTGGAAAGGATCTGGTCTCGTGGAAAGGATCTGGTCTTGTGGAAAGGATCTGGTCTTCTGGAAAGTTCCTGGTCTTTGTGGAAAGTTCCTGGTCTTGTGGAAAGTTCCTGGTCTTTGTGGAAAGTTCCTGGTCTTGTGGAAAGTTCCTGGTCTTTGTGGAAAGTTCCTGGACCTGTGGAAAGGATCTGGTCCTGTGGAAAGTTCCTGGAGTTGTGGAAAGGATCTGGTCCTGTGGAAAGTTCCTGGAGTTGTGGAAAGGATCTGGTCCTGTGGAAAGTTCCTGGTCTTGTGGAAAGTTCCTGGTCTTTGTGGAAAGTTCCTGGACCTGTGGAAAGGATCTGGTCCTGTGGAAAGTTCCTGGACCTGTGGAAAGGATCTGGTCCTGTGGAAAGTTCCTGGACCTGTGGAAAGGATCTGGTCCTGTGGAAAGTTCCTGGACCTGTGGAAAGGATCTGGTCCTGTGGAAAGTTCCTGGACCTGTGGAAAGGATCTGGTCCTGTGGAAAGTTCCTGGACCTGTGGAAAGGATCTGGTCCTGTGGAAAGTTCCTGGACCTGTGGAAAGGATCTGGTCCTGTGGAAAGTTCCTGGACCTGTGGAAAGGATCTGGTCCTGTGGAAAGTTCCTGGACCTGTGGAAAGGATCTGGTCCTGTGGAAAGTTCCTGGACCTGTGGAAAGGATCTGGTCCTGTGGAAAGTTCCTGGACCTGTGGAAAGGATCTGGTCCTGTGGAAAGTTCCTGGACCTGTGGAAAGGATCTGGTCCTGTGGAAAGTTCCTGGACCTGTGGAAAGGATCTGGTCCTGTGGAAAGTTCCTGGACCTGTGGAAAGGATCTGGTCCTGTGGAAAGTTCCTGGACCTGTGGAAAGGATCTGGTCCTGTGGAAAGTTCCTGGACCTGTGGAAAGGATCTGGTCCTGTGGAAAGTTCCTGGACCTGTGGAAAGGATCTGGTCCTGTGGAAAGTTCCTGGACCTGTGGAAAGGATCTGGTCCTGTGGAAAGTTCCTGGACCTGTGGAAAGGATCTGGTCCTGTGGAAAGTTCCTGGACCTGTGGATATGATCTGGTCCTGTGGAAAGTTCCTGGACCTGTGGATATGATCTGGTCCTGTGGAAAGTTCCTGGACCTGTGGAAAGGATCTGGTCCTGTGGAAAGTTCCTGGACCTGTGGAAAGGATCTGGTCCTGTGGAAAGTTCCTGGACCTGTGGAAAGGATCTGGTCCTGTGGAAAGTTCCTGGACCTGTGGAAAGGATCTGGTCCTGTGGAAAGTTCCTGGACCTGTGGAAAGGATCCGGCAGTCTGGACTCAGATGTCAGACCCTCAGAAGAAGATTTACTGCTCTCTGATTGGTCGTTCCGCTGCAGGAGTGCGACACCGTCAGCAGGAATGTGGGGGGATGTTTGATTGCAGCATTCCAGTCTGCATGGATGTCACCAGCAGGGAGGGGGTGGGAGGTCAGGGTCTGCCTTCATCCTCCTCCTCTTCCTCGATGACGGCTGGTGCTGACAGGTGAGGTCACAGAGGTTGGACAGCTGTCAGGTGATGGACATCAAACTGGTCAAACTGGGACCAGTGAAGACGTTCCAGCTCTTCGTCCTCCTCCTCCTCTGTTAGCAATCCGTCCATTACCGCTGCCGTTGCCGTGGGCGCTCTCTGTTACCGCGGCCACACATGAATGCCACCGCTTGTATTACACAAGAGAAGAAGAGCAGCAGGTCTTTGTTTCTGATGGATTTACACACAAGTCGGCGCCTGCAGCTACATTTCCTCTCATCCACATGCAGGATCATGTGTGCTGCGTTCAGGTGAACCGGAAAGTGTTGGACAAGGAAGACTTTAACCTCTTTCCTGCTTCTTCTCTTCCTTTGTCTCTTTTATCCTCTTTTTCTGTCATGGTGTCTTTATTCCTCCTTTTCACGTGCACAAACGCACCGTAAAAACTCGTGATTTGCAACAGTGGATGAGAGGAAATGTAGCTGCAGGCGCTGAAAAGATTATAAAAAAAAAAAAAAAACACACCTACATGGTCGGGCTGGATGATCTTATTGAAACAGAACGAATGATCAAATCAGTTTATTTCCCTGATCCAGGTTTAACCAGAAGCATCGGCTCACTTTGTTGGTCACTTAGGACCCACCGTCTACAACCCGAACTGAAGACCACGGTCAACACCTGAAAGTATTTAACGTAGAGAAGAAAGTCAGATTCTACAGCGTTAACGGTACCGAGAAAGCACAAATTAACCCTTTAAAACCAAACTTATGTGATATACAGTGCTGCAAATAAGTATCTGAACAGCTTGTGATTTTGTGATCTCCCACTTAGACATCATGGAGGGTCTGAAATCTTCATCTTAGCTGCATGGGAGAGACATCATCTAAAATAAATCTGGAAATCACATTGTATGATTTATTAAATCATTTATTTGTATGTTACCGCTGCTAATAGGTATGTGAACACCTGTCTATAAGTTAGAATTGTGACGCTCAGAGAACTGTTAGTCCGCCGATTATCCTAAATCAGAAGCACCTTTTTGAGGTGATTAGCTGCATAAAGACACCTGTCCACCCCATAGAATCAGTACGACTTCACCTACTAATATGGCCAAGACCAAAGAGCTGTCCAATGACACCAGAAACAACATTGTAGACCTCCATAAGGCTGGTAAGGGCTGAGGGGGGACTGCCAAACAGCTTGGTGAAAAAAGATCCACTGTTGGAGCAATTATTAGAAAATGGAAGAAGTTAAACATGACTGTCAGTCTCCTTCGGACTGGAGCTCCATGCAAGATCTCACCTCGTGGGGTCTCAATGATCCAAAGAAAGGTGAGGAATCAGCCCAGAACTACATGGGAGGAGCTGGTCAATGGCCTGAAAAGAGCTGGGACCACCGTTTCCACGGTTACTGCTGGTAATAATACACCAAGACGTCATGGTATAAAGTCATGCATGGCACGGTAGGTTCCCCTGCTTAAAGCAGCACATGTCTAGACCTGTCTTCAGTTTGGCAGTGACTGGATGATCCAGAGGAGTCATGGGAGAAAGTCATGTGATCAGATGAGACCAAAATAGAACTCTTTGGTCTTAATTCCACTCGCCGTGTTTGGAGGAAGAAGAATGATGAAGACCATCCCAAGAACCCCATCCCTACTGTGAAGCATGGGGATGGTAGCATCAGGCTGTGGGATGTTTTTCTCCACATGGGACAGGAGGACTGCACAGTATGAAGGAGAGGATGACCGGGGCCATGTGTTGCCAGATACCTCCTTCCCTCTGTTAGAGCATTGAAGACTGGGTCATGACTGGGTCTTCCAACATGACCATGACCCAAAACACACAGCCAGGATCACCAAGGAGCGGCTCCGTAAGAAGCAGGGGCCTAGCCAGTCTCCAGACATAAACCTAATAGAAAGTCTTTGGAGGGAGCTCAAACTCGTGTTTCTCAGCAACAGACCAGAAACCTGACTGAACTCGTCTCTGTTGAAGGACTTCTGCACAAGACCTGGCGTTTGTGTTGAAAAAGGGTGCGTTTCATGGCTGGGGATCTTATTTCAACACTACACTGGCCTCCTGTGACAGCTGGGGGAGGGGCTTACTGCGCCGCTTCTCATTGGTCAGAATAAGAATCAGATACATCCCTCACGTCAGTCTGCAAAAAAACCCAAAAAGAAAAAAGAACCGCCAGATAGTCTGAATTCTAGTTATGGCAACAGTCGCTGAGTTGGCAGCATCTGGTTGCCATGGTGACAGGTGGACTTCCTGTATTTACCCGGATTAACCTTCTGAAGGGATGAAAGTGTGCTTCTTTAGAAATACGGGACAAAATAGCATCGTGTTGCGACTCAGTTATTTAAACAACCTTTTTTTTTTAATAGTTTACAGCTAAAATAAACATTTTCCACATCATACAGCCGAACACCACTTTTCTCCGCCATTTTTCCTGGTTCTCTCGTACAGCTCAAGACTCCGTTACATGACCTCATCACGCCAATCGTATGACGTCACAACAGTGATGTGTAAACGTGACGTAAACGGAACAATGTGGCGAACACCTGGAGACGTAGAAACACCTGGGGACGTAGCAACACCTGGGGACGTAGCAACACCTGGGGACGTAGCAACACCTGGGGACGTAGCAACACCTGGGCACGTAGCAACACCTGGGCACGTAGCAACACCTGGGCACGTAGAAACACCTGGGCACGTAGAAACACCTGGGCACGTAGAAACACCTGGGCACGTAGAAACACCCGGAGACGTAGAAACACCCGGGGACGTAGAAACACCCGGAGACGTAGAAACACCCGGGGACGTAGAAACACCTGGAGACGTAGAAACACCTGGGCACGTAGAAACACCTGGGCACGTAGAAACACCTGGGCACGTAGAAACACCTGGGGACGTAGAAACACCTGGGCACGTAGAAACACCTGGGCACGTAGAAACACCTGGGCACGTAGAAACACCCGGGGACGTAGAAACACCCGGGGACGTAGAAACACCCGGAGACGTAGAAACACCTGGAGACGTAGAAACACCTGGGCACGTAGCAACACCTGGGCACGTAGCAACACCTGGGCACGTAGCAACACCTGGGCACGTAGAAACACCTGGGCACGTAGAAACACCTGGGCACGTAGAAACACCTGGGCACGTAGAAACACCTGGAGACGTAGAAACACCCGGGGACGTAGAAACACCTGGAGACGTAGCAACACCTGGGCACGTAGAAACACCTGGGCACGTAGAAACACCTGGGCACGTAGAAACACCCGGGGACGTAGAAACACCTGGGCACGTAGAAACACCTGGAGACGTAGAAACACCTGGAGACGTAGAAACACCTGGGCACGTAGAAACACCTGGGCACGTAGAAACACCTGGGCACGTAGAAACACCCGGAGACGTAGAAACACCCGGGGACGTAGAAACACCTGGAGACGTAGAAACACCTGGGCACGTAGAAACACCTGGGCACGTAGAAACACCTGGGCACGTAGAAACACCTGGGGACGTAGAAACACCTGGGCACGTAGAAACACCTGGGCACGTAGAAACACCTGGGGACGTAGAAACACCCGGGGACGTAGAAACACCTGGGCACGTAGCAACACCTGGAGACGTAGCAACACCTGGGCACGTAGAAACACCCGGAGACGTAGAAACACCCGGGGACGTAGAAACACCTGGGCACGTAGCAACACCTGGAGACGTAGCAACACCTGGGCACGTAGAAACACCCGGAGACGTAGAAACACCCGGAGACGTAGAAACACCTGGGCACGTAGCAACACCTGGGCACGTAGCAACACCTGGGCACGTAGCAACACCTGGGCACGTAGCAACACCTGGGCACGTAGCAACACCTGGGCACGTAGAAACACCTGGGCACGTAGAAACACCTGGGCACGTAGAAACACCCGGAGACGTAGAAACACCCGGAGACGTAGAAACACCCGGAGACGTAGAAACACCTGGGCACGTAGCAACACCTGGGCACGTAGCAACACCTGGGCACGTAGAAACACCCGGAGACGTAGAAACACCCGGAGACGTAGAAACACCCGGAGACGTAGAAACACCCGGGGACGTAGAAACACCCGGGGACGTAGAAACACCTGGGCATGTAGCAACACCTGGGCACGTAGAAACACCCGGAGACGTAGAAACACCCGGAGACGTAGAAACACCCGGAGACGTAGAAACACCCGGGGACGTAGAAACACCCGGAGACGTAGAAACACCTGGGCACGTAGCAACACCTGGGCACGTAGCAACACCTGGGCACGTAGCAACGCCTGGGCACGTAGCAACACCTGGGCACGTAGCAACGCCTGGGCACGTAGCAACACCTGGGCATGTAGCAACACCTGGGCATGTAGCAACACCTGGGCACCAGTACCTGGTGTTACTGGTGTTGATGGAATTATAAACTTGAATGTCTTAGTTTTACGTCTTTCTTCATTTCAGCGTCTTTACTGCATTTTTATTTCTTCTAAACAAATACAACGTTGTCCTTTGATAAAGGCAAAGATAAAAGAACAACCTACAGCTTTACTTTATTTATTAAAACAGAGTCAGTGTGTGAACGGCTCTGAATGTTCAAAGCTTCAGGGACCCCCTGTCCTCTGTGGGGGGGTGGGAGGCTCTAATCACCACTAACAGCCCTTCCCCCTGATATTTATCATATAGAAAATTATGTTTGTTTGTTTTTAATGATTAATAACTGAAAATAATCATATTTAAAAGGTTAAAAGACTTAAAACAGACACGTTTGGTTTTATATGCAGGTCTGAAGTTGTTTAACAGAAAAAAATGTGGATATTTGATGATTTTATCGCAGTTTTGTAAGTGTGGACATTTTTGGACACGAAGGGGCAGATCAGTGGAGTTCGTTCCTCGTGTCACAACTCGACTCGGTGTTTCATTCAGACAATTTGCGTCACGTCCAAACTCCATCATCATCCTCTGATCTTCTTCACCAGCATCCACGTTGCGTCCAGGGTCTCTGATCACACTGAAGATGAAGATGGGACATCTGAAGCCTCTTGGATCGGATCTTCCCAACAGGAGCGTCTTTGTTTCCGTCCAGACTGATGCTAGCGCTCCCAGCAGCCACCATGTCAGTCCATTTTCATGATTAGCTAATCAAACTGGGTTAACAAACTGGATTACTGCATAACTGGAGTCAGCAGGTCCTGGATCATCTGGTTCCTCCTGGATCTTCAGAGGGAGGAAACAAAGAACCGGTGTTCCCGCATAATCTCCACTCCGTGTGTTGTCGCTCACACAGACCATCATGTTTACATTTACATCTACAGTTGTGCTCATATTTATTCATCCCCTTTCATTAAAGAAGGAAAAAACAGCTGCCTGGGAAATAAGCTGAAACTAAATGAAGTAATAATAAATAAAATTTTATGAAAATCATGAAATTATTTTCTAATTTTGGTTCAATAGAAATATTTTTTTTAAAAAAGCAAACAAATAAGATAATTTATTACATATTACATCAGTCATAAATTAACATTTAGTTGAAGAATCCTTTAATGTTTCCGCTCCAGTCAGGTGTATTCTGTTCCTCTCAGTCAGACTTCTGCACCTGTTGACAGGTATTTTGTCCCACTGTTCAACAGAAAAGTCTCTCATTTGTCCAGGACACATTTGTTTGTTTGTTTTTTTCTTTCTTCAACTCAATTAAATGAAAAAAACAGTGTCTTATATTACTAAATTATATTTTTGCAAATTTTTAGTTATTGTTCCTTTTTAAAGTCTCCAGTTATTTGAGTGACTGTTGTAAATTCAGCTTTTCTTTAATGAAAGGGGATGAATATATATGTTGTATGTTTAGGGAAATAATAGTTTCTTAAATTATTTTAACTCTTTTAAGATTTAATCACATTTGATTCATGAAGATATTTACAGTTGACCCATTAAACCACAAAGAAGCAACACAAAAACCTGTAAAGAAAGCAACTTTTATCACTGTAATTACAGTAACTCCACTTCACCACGCGGTTTTATAAATCATGTCTGTTTTCGTCCTGTTCACAGCGATGCAGCAGGATGCGGCCAGTGCTGCCAAGTCCGCTTGCTGAGCTCGTTTTTCTGTAAAGTCGCTTGTAAACTGGTTCGTTTTGGGTTTCGGACTTCTGAGGTGAAGTTGAGGCTGCAGAACAGGAACCATGAACCCTACAGGAACTGGCATCCACAGCGTCCACGATTACCGCCCCCTCCGAATGGTACACCCCCCCAACTCACGCAGAATTACAAAGTCTGAAAATCACAATGGAAATAACTATAGATAATAAAGAACTAGAGCCAGAGAGAGAGGATGCTTGGGAAGCCGTGTCGCTTTACCTGCTGCTGTGTCAATAAAGCAGTAACTAGTTTTTTCCAGTAACTAGCACCGGTGCTGCCATCGTTCCCAGTGGAAACTATCTGGAGGATGTCACAGGTTCACCTGATGTCACCGATACGAAGCTTCTTTCGTCGTGCTTCGGGTAGGAACGGAATTTTTTGAGAATCTTGCGGATCTGTAGGCCTGACGTTGCAAATGGCGCAGTACGACCAGAACCTGTGGGGGCAGCGTCGAGCAGCGTAGCTGACATGCAATCAGTCGTTGGGGGGGCGTGAACTCTGCACTGCCCCCTGGTGGATGTGCTGGCTAACGTAAGAGATGGAAGTGTGGGGACACGGAGCCTTCAGGCTGCTTGGCCTGTGGAGAAGGTCTGGTAGCGTGTCTGAGAGATAACCTAGCTTCTTTGTTTTATTGATTGTTTGTTTGTTTTGGTCACTCTCCGTCTAACTTCACGGGCAGTCCTGACTTCCTAGACGTCGTGAAACCCGACCTGTGAGTTGGAACGTCAGCAGCTGATTGGCCTCTTTGGGGTTTTATCGGGGTCATGCCAGGGGGGTTTTAGGAACATGTGACTGTCCAGGTCAGAGGCAACGAGGAGCACATGGAATTCTGGGCAATTAAATCTACATTAATCTTTAGTTTTTGGGGGTTTTGTTGGGTATTTAGTTGAACATTCAGCTGAACTCCAGATGTTTCCATGTATTTTCTCTCTGCTAACATGCTAACATGCTAACCGTCTCGGTCCAGGTAAAATCCTGGAAATCAACCTGAAGCTTGCTGAAAGCCATGGATTCGTGTTGGAAATTAACATCTCGTGATGCGTCATGAACAGTCGGGGTTAACTCTGTGTGACCTTTCACCTGCAGGTTTTCCGTGCTGCACCACGCCGCCCTCACGGGGACCACGGAGCTGCTGGATGCTCTGCTGGAAGCTCAGGCCACCGTGGACATCAAGGACAGCAACGGTAAGACGGACACTGCTGTCTGATCAGTGAGTTTGGTCTGAAAGGTTCACCTTCAACACTTCATTTGCTCTGGACCGTCATGAAGCCACATTTCCTTCCCAGCTGAAGATCAACAACACGTCAGAAGATGGGACGTTTCATCTTTTAATGGGAAATATTTCTGATTGGTGGATAAAGATGACGTCACAAAAATGCTCCAAAGACTCAGATGATCCACTATGTTAGTGTAGAACATCATCTATAGATCCAGAGAATCAGAAGGAATCTCTGTATGCTGGGACAAGGCTGGAATCTGGTTCTGTCATTTGGATCGTTAATAAAAGTTAATTACTCACGTTTCAGAAGCTTCTGTTGCCCCGCATTGACTTCAATGTCATCTCAAGACGCTTTACAGACAGGAGAAAAATAAACATCATGAACGTCAATTCATAACAGCCTATATAAGGAAACCAACAGATTGAGTTGAGTCCAACTCAATCTCCCATCCTGAGAAGCACACGGCGACAGTGGGAAGGAAAAAACTCCCTTTTAACAGGAAGGAAACCTCCGGCAGAACCCGGCGCAAGGACAGGCAGCCATCTGCCTCTGCTGTGTGGCAGGTTGAATCGTATGTGAACAGGACTGAGGAACACGCCGTCTTCTCTGGACCAAAGCTCATTTACATTGTTCTGAGTGGAAACCTGGATGAAGATGTGGACATCCTGCAGAGGAGAGGGAGCATCCAGCTTGTCACCAGCCCGGGGTGACAGGATGCTGCCTTCACTGCAGCTTGTTCATATGAAACATGCGGGTGTGATATCATATTATTATTTATCACATTTTCATCATAAATGAAGATGACATTCACCATAGAAACATCTGACATGATGATGAAGACACTTCCTGTCAACGTTTCCACCAATCAGAGAGCTAAAATAGTAACATCCAATCAGAAGCAGCAAACTAATGAGAAAAGTAGAATTCGGGTCAGGTTTCTGTTTCCGGTTTAAAATGCTCAGTAGGAAGTGAAATCTTTACTGTGACGTGTTTGAACGGACATGAATGTTGCGTGTTCAGGGATGCGACCGCTGCATTACGCCGCCTGGCAGGGGAAAGCCGAGTCCGTCCTGCTGCTGCTTCGGTCCGGAGCGTCGGTGAACGGCGCCTCCATGGACGGACACATCCCTCTGCACCTGGCCGCTCAGTATGGACACTTCGAAGTGGTGAGTTTTCCACAGCATGGAAACCTTTACCTCTTCTGCAAGTTTGGAAAATTCTCCATTTTATTATAGATTTTGTGTGTAAAATGAGTTTATCTCAAAAACTCCAAATGAATTTCTACATTTACAGTTTGGAGGGAAACTTTGGAACCAGTTTAGGTAGAAAATTATGTCTAAAACCAGCTGGAAATGTTTTTATTTGGTCATTTTTGGTTTACTGCTCTTTTTCAGCAATTTATTTGGTTAGTATGAACTTAAAAAAGTATGAACTCAGATAATAAAAATACAGAATATATGCTGATATAAGTTAAGATATTCCAAAAAATGTGAAAATATGTTCTGGAGGATTTCACAGTCAGAACTAATATGGTCGTATACGTACAGTTTCTGAGACAGCAATATTATCTGAAAGATTTTGTTTTGTGGCCAAATAAAGATTTCAATCAGAATAAACCCTAAATAGAACTTAAACAACTTTACGGAGTTGAATAAAAATGTTAAATGAAACTGTTCACTAAGCAAAATTAAAACAAACATGAATTTTAAATGGAAATGAATAAAAAATTCACTTGAATGAAAAGTAACAAAGAAAAAAATCTTATGTAATTAATTTAAACTTTTATTATTTCTAAAAATATTCTTATTTATATATATCTATATATGTATTTCTTATGTTATTAATTTTAACCTATTTGTGATTGTTGGAAAATTAACAATTAATTATTATAAAATTATAATGTTTTCTGTGACAATAATCATATTGATCAAAATTGTTTTGGTTAAGATTAAACTGGTGATTATTAAAAGCAAAGACACGTCCTCATCTGGACCTCATGGTCCAGACGTTCTAGTCCAGACGTCCTGGTCCAGAAGTCCTGGGCCAGACGTTCAGGTCCAGACATCTTCGTCCAGACGTTCTGTCTAGACGTCCTCGTCCACATGTTCTGGTCTAGACGTCTTCATCCAGACCTTCTGGTCCAGACGTTCTGTCTAGACGTCCTCGTCCAGGCATCTTCGTCCAGACGTTCTGGTCCAGACGTTCTAGTCCAGACGTCCTGGTCCAGACATCCTCGTCCAGATGTCCTGGTCTAGACGTCTTCATCCAGACCTTCTGGTCCAGACGTCCTGGTCCAGACGTCCTCGTCCAGATGTCCTGGTCTAGACGTCTTCATCCAGACCTTCTGGTCCAGACGTCCTGGTCCAGACGTCCTCGTCCAGATGTCCTGGTCTAGACGTCTTCATCCAGACCTTCTGGTCCAGACGTCCTGGTCCAGGCATCTTCGTCCAGACGTTCTGGTTCAGACGTTCTGTCTAGACGTCCTCGTCCAGATGTCCTGGTCTAGACGTCTTCATCCAGACCTTCTGGTCCAGACGTCCTCGTCCAGACGTCCTCGTCCAGACGTCCTGGTCCAGGCATCTTCGTCCAGACGTTCTGGTTCAGACGTTCTGTCTAGACGTCCTCGTCCAGATGTCCATGTCTAGACGTCTTCATCCAGACCTTCTGGTCCAGACGTCCTCGTCCAGACGTCCTCGTCCAGGCATCTTCGTCCAGACGTTCTGGTTCAGACGTTCTGTCTAGACGTCCTCGTCAAGATGTCCTGGTCTAGACGTCCTCGTCCAGATGTCCTGGTCTAGACGTCTTCATCCAGACCTTCTGGTCCAGACGTCCTCGTCCAGACGTCCTGGTCCAGGCATCTTCGTCCAGACGTTCTGGTTCAGACGTTCTGTCTAGACGTCCTCGTCCAGATGTCCTGGTCTAGACGTCTTCATCCAGACCTTCTGGTCCAGACGTCCTCGTCCAGACGTCCTGGTCCAGGCATCTTCGTCCAGACGTTCTGGTTCAGACGTTCTGTCTAGACGTCCTCGTCCAGATGTCCTGGTCTAGACGTCCTCGTCCAGATGTCCTGGTCTAGACGTCTTCATCCAGACCTTCTGGTCCAGACGTCCTCATCCAGACGTCCTCGTCCAGACGTCCTGGTCCAGGCATCTTCGTCCAGACGTTCTGGTTCAGACGTTCTGTCTAGACGTCCTCGTCCAGATGTCCTGGTCTAGACGTCCTCGTCCAGATGTCCTGGTCTAGACGTCTTCATCCAGACCTTCTGGTCCAGACGTCCTCGTCCAGACGTCCTCGTCCAGGCATCTTCGTCCAGACGTTCTGGTTCAGACGTTCTGTCTAGACGTCCTCGTCCAGATGTCCTGGTCTAGACGTCCTCGTCCAGATGTCCATGTCTAGACGTCTTCATCCAGACCTTCTGGTCCAGACGTCCTCGTCCAGACGTCCTGGTCCAGGCATCTTCGTCCAGACGTTCTGGTTCAGACGTTCTGTCTAGACGTCCTCGTCCAGATGTCCTGGTCTAGACGTCCTCGTCCAGATGTCCTGGTCTAGACGTCTTCATCCAGACCTTCTGGTCCAGACGTCCTCGTCCAGACGTCCTGGTCCAGGCATCTTCGTCCAGACGTTCTGGTTCAGACATTCTGTCTAGACGTCCTCGTCCAGATGTCCTGGTCTAGACGTCCTCGTCCAGATGTCCTGGTCTAGACGTCTTCATCCAGACCTTCTGGTCCAGACGTCCTCGTCCAGACGTCCTCGTCCAGACGTCCTGGTCCAGGCATCTTCGTCCAGACGTTCTGGTTCAGACGTTCTGTCTAGACGTCCTCGTCCAGATGTCCATGTCTAGACGTCTTCATCTAGACCTTCTGGTCCAGACGTCCTCGTCCAGACGTCCTCGTCCAGACGTCCTGGTCCAGGCATCTTCGTCCAGACGTTCTGGTTCAGACGTTCTGTCTAGACGTCCTCGTCCAGACGTCCTCGTCCAGGCATCTTCGTCCAGACCTTCTGGTCCAGACGTCCTCGTCCAGACGTCCTCGTCCAGACGTCCTGGTCCAGGCATCTTCGTCCAGACGTTCTGGTTCAGACGTTCTAGTCTAGACTTCCTCGTCCAGGCATCTTCGTCCAGACGTTCTAGTCCAGACGTCCTGGTCCAGACGTCTTCGTCCAGACCTTCTGGTCCAGACGTTCTAGTCCAGACGTCCTGGTCCAGGCATCTTCGTCCAGACGTTCTAGTCCAGACGTCCTGGTCCAGACGTCTTCGTCCAGACCTTCTGGTCCAGACGTTCTAGTCCAGACGTCCTGGTCCAGACGTCTTCGTCCAGACCTTCTGGTCCAGACGTTCTAGTCCAGACGTCTTCGTCCAGACATCTAGTCCAGACGTTCTGGTCCAGATGTCCTGGTCTAGACGTCTTCGTCCAGACCTTCTGGTCCAGACGTTCTAGTCCAGACGTCCTGGTCCAAACGTCTTCGTCCAGACATCTAGTCCTGACGTTCTGGTCCAGATGTCCTGGTCCAGACGTCTTCGTCCAGACATCTGGTCCAGATGTCCTGGTCTAGACGTCTTCGTCCAGACGTTCTAGTCCAGACGTTCTGGTCCAGACGTCCTGGTCCAGGCATCTTCGTCCAGACGTTCTGGTTCAGAAGTTCTGTCTAGACGTCCTCATCCAGATGTCCTGGTCCAGACGTTCTAGTCCAGACGTCCTGGTCCAAACGTCTTCGTCCAGACATCTAGTCCAGACGTTCTGGTCCAGATGTCCTGGTCTAGACGTCTTCGTCCAGACATCTGGTCCAGATGTCCTGGTCTAGACGTCTTCGTCCAGACGTTCTGGTCCAGACGTTCTAGTCCAGACGTCCTGGTCCAGGCATCTTCGTCCAGACGTTCTGGTCCAGACCTTCTGGTCCAGACGTTCTAGTCCAGACGTCTTTGTCCAGACATCTAGTCCAGACGTTCTGGTCCAGATGTCCGGGTCTAGACGTCTTCGTCCAGACGTTCTAGTCCAGACGTTCTGGTCCAGACGTCCTGGTCCAGGCATCTTCGTCCAGACGTTCTGGTTCAGAAGTTCTGTCTAGACGTCCTCGTCCAGACCTTCTGGTCCAGACGTTCTAGTCCAGACGTCCTGGTCCAGGCATCTTCGTCCAGACGTTCTGGTCCAGACGTCCTGGTCCAGACGTCTTCGTCCAGACATCTAGTCCAGACGTTCTGGTCCAGATGTCCTGGTCCAGACGTCTTCGTCCAGACATCTGGTCCAGATGTCCTGGTCTAGACGTCTTCGTCCAGACCTTCTGGTCCAGACGTTCTAGTCCAGACGTCCTGGTCCAGGCATCTTCGTCCAGACGTCCTGGTCCAGACGACCACATCTGATGCAGAGAGGTAAAACAGCTCTTTCCTTGTGTTTGTGTGCTTCCAGTCGGAGATGTTGCTGCAGCATCAGTCCAATCCGTGTCTGGTCAACAAGGCCAAGAAGACTCCTCTGGATCTGGCCTGTGAGTTCGGACGGGCCAAGGTGAGCACGCTCAGTGAGCGCCCGGTGCCTCTGGGATTACACAGAGATATGGGATTGTAATGGTAGACATGCTTAGTGCTGCGGGTCAAAGATTAATCCAACATTCATCCAGCTGTACTAAATTCCTCCGTCTGAGTCAGTGAATGCAGCACGATGTGAGGCTGTAGGTGGAGGTAAAGATGGAGACCTGAACCCCGCAGAGCTGGACAGGTCAGAGCCCAGTTCAGGATGTTTTTTAGAGCTCATTTATTAACTTATTTTTACTAGATGGTCCGATATGGACGGCAGGAGCAGCACAGTCCTCACAGAGATGGAAGAGCGGTGTGTTATGTGTCAGCTGTTCTGTCGGGGTGTGTCGACGGCAGCTGTTCACGTCAACCAGCAGGAGTTTAATCATGAAACATCCTCCACAAAATTTCTGATTTCTTTTTATATTTATAAATATAAACATGCTCTGTTATGTAACCTTGTTAAACATAAACCCAGTTCATGAGTCAGAACCAGAACCGGTCCAGTTCTGAGGATCCCTGCTCCGAGCTGCTTCATATCAACATTGAAGTGTAGCTGCTGCATTACTACTGTACTATGTTAGCAAACACATGAAAAAGTTAGCAGCTACATTAGCCTAACAGCTGCTAGATTAGCTTAACAATGTTATTTTAGCTGTAACATTAGCATAATATGAACTGTTAAGTTAGCATTAGCCATTAAGTTAAATCAGAATAAAGTTAGAAACTATGTTAGCCTTCACAGTCACAAATTTAATCACTGCAAGATGCTGTTAGCCTCTATGTTTTCAAGTATATGCTAACATATAACAACATATATAACTAACTGACATATTGCCAGAGTCTTAATACCGTTAGCCGTTAGCTTCTATGTTAGCATGTGCTTGAAAAAGTTAGCTGCTACAGGTAAGTTTAATCACTGCAGTATATCGTCAGCTACTCTGTCAGCTTCAAGACTTTATCTGCCTAAAAGGATCAGAATTGAGTGTCTCTAAAACTGGACTCTGGATTAGAACTCTGGATCAGGACTCTAGATCAGGACTCTGGATCAGGACTCCAGCAGAACTCTGGATCAGGACTCCAGCAGAACTCTGATCAGGACTCCAGCAGGACTCTGGATCAGGACTCTGGATCAGGACTCTGGATTAGAACTCTGGATCAGGACTCTGGATCAGGACTCTGGATCAGGACTCCAGCAGGACTCTGGATCAGGACTCTGGATCAGGACTCTGGATCAGGACTCTGGATCAGGACTCCAGCAAGACTCTGGATCAGGACTCCAGCAAGACTCTGGATCAGGACTCCAGCAGGACTCTGGATCAGGACTCCAGCAAGACTCTGGATCAGGACTCCAGCAAGACTCTGGATCAGGACTCCAGCAGGACTCTGGATCAGGACTCCAGCAAGACTCTGGATCAGGACTCCAGCAAGACTCTGGATCAGGACTCCAGCAGGACTCTGGATCAGGACTCCAGCAAGACTCTGGATCAGGACTCCAGCAGGACTCTGGATCAGGACTCCAGCAGGACTCTGGATCAGGACTCCAGCAGGACTCTGGATCAGGACTTCAGCAGGACTCTGGATCAGGACTCCAGCAAGACTCTGGATCAGGACTCCAGCAGGACTCTGGATCAGGACTTCAGCAGGACTCTGGATCAGGACTCTGGATCAGGACTCCCGCAGGACTCTGGATCAGGACTTCAGCAGGACTCTGGATCAGGACTTCAGCAGGACTCTAGATCAGGACTCTGGATCAGGACTCCAGCAGGACTCTGGATCAGGACTCTGGATCAGGACTCTGGATCAGGACTCTGGATCAGGACTCCAGCAGGACTCTGGATCAGGACTCTAGATCAGGACTCTGGATCAGGACTCCAGCAGGACTCTAGATCAGGACTCTAGATCAGGACTCCAGCAGGACTCTGGATCAGGACTCCAGCAGGACTCTGGATCAGGACTTCAGCAGGACTCTGGATCAGGACTTCAGCAGGACTCTAGATCAGGACTCTGGATCAGGACTCTAGATCAGGACTCCAGCAGGACTCTGGATCAGGACTCCAGCAGGACTCTGGATCAGGACTCCAGCAGGACTCTGGATCAGGACTTCAGCAGGACTCTGGATCAGGACTCTAGATCAGGACTCTGGATCAGGACTCTAGATCAGGACTCTGGATCAGGACTCCAGCAGGACTCTAGATCAGGACTCCAGCAGGACTCTGGATCAGGACTCTAGATCAGGACTCCAGCAGGACTCTGGATCAGGACTCCAGCAGGACTCTGGATCAGGACTTCAGCAGGACTCTAGATCAGGACTCTGGATCAGGACTCCCGCAGGACTCTGGATCAGGACTTCAGCAGGACTCTGGATCAGGACTTCAGCAGGACTCTAGATCAGGACTCTGGATCAGGACTCCAGCAGGACTCTGGATCAGGACTCTGGATCAGGACTCTGGATCAGGACTCCAGCAGGACTCTGGATCAGGACTCTAGATCAGGACTCTGGATCAGGACTCCAGCAGGACTCTGGATCAGGACTTCAGCAGGACTCTGGATCAGGACTCCAGCAAGACTCTGGATCAGGACTCCAGCAGGACTCTGGATCAGGACTTCAGCAGGACTCTAGATCAGGACTCTGGATCAGGACTCCCGCAGGACTCTGGATCAGGACTTCAGCAGGACTCTGGATCAGGACTTCAGCAGGACTCTAGATCAGGACTCTGGATCAGGACTCTGGATCAGGACTCCAGCAGGACTCTGGATCAGGACTCTAGATCAGGACTCTGGATCAGGACTCCAGCAGGACTCTAGATCAGGACTCTAGATCAGGACTCCAGCAGGACTCTGGATCAGGACTCCAGCAGGACTCTGGATCAGGACTCCAGCAGGACTCTGGATCAGGACTTCAGCAGGACTCTGGATCAGGACTTCAGCAGGACTCTAGATCAGGACTCTGGATCAGGACTCTAGATCAGGACTCCAGCAGGACTCTGGATCAGGACTCCAGCAGGACTCTGGATCAGGACTCCAGCAGGACTCTGGATCAGGACTTCAGCAGGACTCTGGATCAGGACTCTAGATCAGGACTCTGGATCAGGACTCTAGATCAGGACTCTGGATCAGGACTCCAGCAGGACTCTAGATCAGGACTCCAGCAGGACTCTGGATCAGGACTCTAGATCAGGACTCCAGCAGGACTCTGGATCAGGACTCCAGCAGGACTCTCTATCAGGACTTCAGCAGGACTCTGGATCAGGACTCCAGCAAGACTCTGGATCAGGACTCCAGCAGGACTCTGGATCAGGACTTCAGCAGGACTCTGGATCAGGACTTCAGCAGGACTCTAGATCAGGACTCTGGATCAGGACTCCAGCAGGATTCTGGATCAGGACTCCAGCAGGATTCTGGATCAGGACTCCAGCAGGACTCTGGATCAGGACTCTGGATCAGGACTCCAGCAGGACTCTGGATCAGGACTTCAGCAGGACTCTGGATCAGGACTCCAGCAGGACTCTGGATCAGGACTCCAGCAGGACTCTGGATCAGGACTTCAGCAGGACTCTGGATCAGGACTTCAGCAGGACTCTAGATCAGGACTCTGGATCAGGACTCCAGCAGGATTCTGGATCAGGACTCCAGCAGGATTCTGGATCAGGACTCCAGCAGGACTCTGAATCAGGACTCTGGATCAGGACTCCAGCAGGACTCTGGATCAGGACTCCAGCAGGACTCTGGATCAGGACTCCAGCAGGACTCTGGATCAGGACTTCAGCAGGACTCTAGATCAGGACTCTGGATCAGGACTCCCGCAGGACTCTGGATCAGGACTTCAGCAGGACTCTGGATCAGGACTTCAGCAGGACTCTGGATCAGGACTCTGGATCAGGACTCCAGCAGGACTCTGGATCAGGACTCTAGATCAGGACTCTGGATCAGGACTCCAGCAGGACTCTAGATCAGGACTCCAGCAGGACTCTGGATCAGGACTCCAGCAGGACTCTGGATCAGGACTCCAGCAGGACTCTGGATCAGGACTCCAGCAGGACTCTGGATCAGGACTTCAGCAGGACTCTAGATCAGGACTCTGGATCAGGACTCTAGATCAGGACTCCAGCAGGACTCTAGATCAGGACTCCAGCAGGACTCTGGATCAGGACTCTAGATCAGGACTCCAGCAGGACTCTGGATCAGGACTCCAGCAGGACTCTGGATCAGGACTTCAGCAGGACTCTGGATCAGGACTCCAGCAAGACTCTGGATCAGGACTCCAGCAGGACTCTGGATCAGGACTCCAGCAGGACTCTGGATCAGGACTTCAGCAGGACTCTAGATCAGGACTCTGGATCAGGACTCTAGATCAGGACTCTGGATCAGGACTCCAGCAGGATTCTGGATCAGGACTCCAGCAGGACTCTAGATCAGGACTCTGGATCAGGACTCCAGCAGGATTCTGGATCAGGACTCCAGCAGGACTCTGGATCAGGACTCTGGATCAGGACTCTGGATCAGGAGTCTGGATCAGGACTCCAGCAGGACTCTGGATCAGGACTCTAGATCAGGACTCTGGATCAGGACTCTGGATCAGGACTCCAGCAGGACTCTAGATCAGGACTCTAGATCAGGACTCCAGCAGGACTCTGGATCAGGACTCTGGATCAGGACTCCAGCAGGACTCTGGATCAGGACTCCAGCAGGACTCTGGATCAGGACTTCAGCAGGACTCTGGATCAGGACTTCAGCAGGACTCTAGATCAGGACTCTGGATCAGGACTCTAGATCAGGACTCCAGCAGGACTCTGGATCAGGACTCCAGCAGGACTCTGGATCAGGACTCCAGCAGGACTCTGGATCAGGACTTCAGCAGGACTCTGGATCAGGACTCTGGATCAGGACTCTGGATCAGGACTTCAGCAGGACTCTAGATCAGGACTCTGGATCAGGACTTCAGCAGGACTCTAGATCAGGACTCTGGATCAGGACTTCAGCAGGACTCTAGATCAGGACTCTGGATCAGGACTCTAGATCAGGACTCCAGCAGGACTCTAGATCAGGACTCCAGCAGGACTCTGGATCAGGACTCTAGATCAGGACTCCAGCAGGACTCTGGATCAGGACTCCAGCAGGACTCTGGATCAGGACTTCAGCAGGACTCTGGATCAGGACTCCAGCAAGACTCTGGATCAGGACTCCAGCAGGACTCTGGATCAGGACTTCAGCAGGACTCTGGATCAGGACTTCAGCAGGACTCTAGATCAGGACTCTGGATCAGGACTCCAGCAGGATTCTGGATCAGGACTCCAGCAGGACTCTGGATCAGGACTCTGGATCAGGACTCTGGATCAGGACTCTGGATCAGGACTCCAGCAGGACTCTGGATCAGGACTCTAGATCAGGACTCTGGATCAGGACTCTGGATCAGGACTCCAGCAGGACTCTAGATCAGGACTCTAGATCAGGACTCCAGCAGGACTCTGGATCAGGACTCCAGCAGGACTCTGGATCAGGACTCCAGCAGGACTCTGGATCAGGACTTCAGCAGGACTCTGGATCAGGACTTCAGCAGGACTCTAGATCAGGACTCTGGATCAGGACTCTAGATCAGGACTCTGGATCAGGACTCTAGATCAGGACTCCAGCAGGACTCTGGATCAGGACTCCAGCAGGACTCTGGATCAGGACTCCAGCAGGACTCTGGATCAGGACTTCAGCAGGACTCTGGATCAGGACTCTAGATCAGGACTCTGGATCAGGACTCTGGATCAGGACTCTAGATCAGGACTCTGGATCAGGACTCCTGCGATTGTGTAAACATGCATCAGGTTTGTCCTCAAACTGCAGCAGGTTAAAACAGTTTATAGATGGGAGCTCTTTCCTGAGCCAATCAGATCTCTGCGTTTAAATCAACCTTCAGCTGTGATTGGATGCTGGCAGACTTTGAGGTATGACATCATTCCCACCTGCAGCGTTTTCCTCCAGAAGAACCAGGAGACGGTTTTAACCCCAGAACTCCCGTCTGGTTTCGATCTTTAGGCTTCCATGTCAGCTTTTTAATGAGACCGGACTTGAGTTCCTCCGTAGTCCTGAGGTTTTCAGACGGCAAGGAAGGCGTTAGGCCGTCGTTTAGCTCCGATCAGCATCTGGTCTGAGCACCTGCAGGTCTTCAGAATCCTAACCCAGAAACTGCTCAGAAGATCCAGATCAATTCATTCAAATTAATGTTAAAGGATGAACATCTACAAAAAGCAGAAAGAACTGAAACATTTCCAAGATCCAGTGGAACAGACCAGCTCTTCAGGGTTCTGGTCCTGGTCTGGAAACAGGTTCAGCTTCTGCAAAACCGGTTCTGGTTCTGTTGGACTGGAGGGACTTGACCCTGTGACTTGTGTCGTCCTCCAGGTGGCGCAGCTGCTGCTGAGCAGCAACATGGTGGTGGCGTTGCTGGAAGGAGAGAGGAAGGAGCCCACAGACTCCGCCTACACCACCCCACTACACCTGGCGGCTCGTAATGGACACAAAGACGTCATACGGTGAGTTTTTTCCTTTTCCGTCTGAACGTCGGCAGGCAGGTGTAACGGCGCCCATGGTGTTTGATGACTCGGTGTATTTACTGGAACCAGACGTCGCAGGTTAGAGGGCGGAGCCTAATAACAGATCCAAAAACCAGCACAGTGAGTCTGATATTTTAGTTCCAGTCGGACTAAATGTTGTTTTGACTTCAGCCTCGACTGGAATTCAACCAATCAGAGACAGGATGACTCCCTTAGTGCTGTCAGCTGCTGTTAAGTTTCAATGCTTTTTCCAAGGTGCAACTAAGAGTACTAGTGGTGTAGTGAGTAAGTTGGTGTGCTTTGATACAGAGGTTCACGGGTTCAATCCCACTGTGGGGCAATTAGAAAAAATGTCAGTTGGGCTTTTTTTTTTTTCAGTTTCTTATACCAATACCATTTAACTTAAATCATTCAGCATAGTTCAATAAATGAGCATTCACAGTTGCTATTATTTCAATATTAGCTGTTTCTAGTTATTATTATATATTATTCCGCCAATTTTTGCTGTGCTACTACTACTGCACCATTCAAGTCACTTCAATCATTCAGATCTTAAACTGTGCAGCTCCTTCAGGACATGTGTGCTACGATTTTTTTTATTCTAAATCTTTGTAGTTTTTGAGATATTTAGCATTTTATAAAAGTAAATTCAGCCTTGTGATTGGATGAAAGTCCTTCAAACCCAATCCAGATTGGATGTTGAAAAAATTCAAAAAACAGCTTCAACGGGGGTTTGGAGCGCTGCACCGGTTTGCAGTGTCCGGCTCGTCTTGGTCCCGGTCTCCTTTGTCTTTTCTTGCAAAATCTTTGAAACGCTACTCCTCCTACACCGTTTGTCTCACTTCAACCATTCAAGTATCAAACTCTTCAGTCCATTCAGGAGATATGTTCTACGACTTTTGGTCTTTGTAACATTAAACTTTTTAAGTTATTCAAGTTTTTCACATTGAACAATAAAGTCTGTCACATCTTTACTGGAGTTTAGTTGAACCTTGCACATGTTTTTGCAATCCCGCTAATTACACCCTGCTGGAAGTGGGAAAAAAAGGCAATTGGAAAAAATGTCAACGCTCTTTTCCAAGGTGCAACCAAGAGTACAAATGGCGTAGTGAGTCAAGTCCGTGTGCTTCAATGCAGGAGTGCATGGGTTCAAGTCTTGATGAGGGCCAATGAGAAAAACTTTCAGTTGTGCTTTTTTTTTTATGCTTATGCAATTTCAATTCAATCATTTAGCATAGTTTAATAAATGGGCATTCACATTTGCTATTATTTCAATAATAGCTGGTTTTAGTTGATTAATGTTTTTGGAGGATTGAGGGAAAAATGACCCGAAAGGACAAAAATCCCTGATGACACATCTGTAATCATTGATACGGATGATTTACATGATAAAATATGAGTTTAGCAGTAAGATGTGTTTCCTTCAGGATGAGGCTGAACTCTGGAGCTGCCCACGATGCTCCTCATTCCTCACATTCCCAGCAGGGAAGGAAAAACTGCATCCCCGTGACCCAGTTTTCCTGTTTGATCCTCATCACTGCTGTTTGTCTGAGTTTTTACCTGCTGGGGAAAAAAACAAGATGCTGCTGCTTTTGGAAAGAAAGGCGGTAAAAGTGTGAAGATCTTTCACACGTCTGCTGTGAGGATGCTGAAATCTGCTCAGCTCATTAAGCTCATTATCACCGTCCTGAAACAGAGACGCTGCCTTTCAGGCTGTTTACATCATGTCTCATCCCTCCCAGCAGTCGCAAGATTTAGTCTCAGTTTCTGGGTCAGATGAAGCGGCTTGTCTGCTCGCCACCTGTAGCAGCAGTAAGCATCACATTCACATGTAGCAGCTGCTGTACAGGTTCGTCCATCCTGTCTGCTGTTGAGTATGGTCTCATGATGTGATGAGGAAGCTACCAGTGGTTGCTTCCTTTATCACCGTGACACTGACCAAACCAGAATGTTTCCCCTTCATGATGAGTTTAGAGCCGCAGGAAGCAGAATGCAGGTGTAAACCACGTCTCTGTGTGTGTTCCAGGCTGCTGCTGAAAGCCGGCATCGACATCAATAAGACCACCAAGTCTGGAACAGCGCTGCACGAAGCGTCGCTTTACGGAAAGACCGAAGTGGTTCGACTGCTGCTGGATGTGAGTCCGAGGATGCAGACCAGGCTGCCGGTTGTTCCTTGTTCCCAACACAATGCTAACATAGCCGATGAAATGATCCTGTTCTCGACTCAGTGGCAAATAATTTATTTGCTATTTTATGTCAGAATAAGTTTAATCAGCAGTAGAATCTTATTGAGGCTTTTATGGCACATCATATATTATTATTTTAGAATATTTACTTGTTTAACGTGAAGTTGAGCCTAATTTAATGATGCGTTCTCCTCTATTAGCTAATACGCTATAAAAATAACCTAGCATTAGCTTCTTTAACCTAATAGTCACTTATTAGCTTAGTTTGGTCTTGTTAAGGCTTTTGAGGCTATAAATTAGACATTTAAGACCATCTTGTTTTCATAGATTTAGCAACAGAATTATCTTCTCTTCACCGATGTAGCAGCTAGCATGAGCTTGTTTAACCTAAAACAGTGGCTAACTATTTATATTTCTTTGATTGGAATGGAAGTCTAATGGCTAGTAAAGTCTTGTTAAAGCTTTTAAGGTTGTATATTTTATTTACTGAAGAAAATGAGTCATTTAACATAATCAGGTTAAGTATAATTAGCAGAAGCTTTTTTCTCTGTTAGCTAATGTAGCAGCTAGCCTCATCCGCTTTAACCAAATACTGTTCCTCGCACTTTTATGTGTCTTACATTGTTCTGAAATAACTTTAATAGCTAGTGTCATCTTGTTAGGCTTTTGAGGCAATATAGTTTCTTATTTGAGGAAAATTAGACAATTATCAGGTTTAAATAAGTTTGAGTTTTATAGTCCTTGTTTGTCATATGCAGCAGCTAGCTGTCTTGTTTTTCCTTATAGAAAATTAGACAATTATCAGGTTTAAATAAGTTTGAGTTTTATAGTCCTTGTTTGTCATATGCAGCAGCTAGCTGTCTTGTTTTTCCTTATAGAAAATTAGACAATTATCAGGTTTAAATAAGTTTGAGTTTTATAGTCCTTGTTTGTCATATGCAGCAGCTAGCTGTCTTGTTTTTCCTTATAGAACCATTTTCAGAAAAAGATTTCTGAAAATATCTTTTTTGGAAAAACAACAAGAATGAGGGATAAATGATCCAATGGCCTACAAGGGTCCTTTATTATCATTCTTAGACAAAGGTCGCCTTAACTATCAGGCTAGATAAATGTGTTTGGACTTTACATCACCCCAACCCTGATTTAAGACCAGGTTCAACAGAAAAAAAAATGGGGAAACTGGTTATTAATAGTTTTAGTGTGATTAGCATGAAATGATTGACAGTCTGAGTCTTTTTACTGTGTCTTGTCCATTCAGGCCGGGGTGGACGTAAACATCCGCAACACCTACAACCAGACAGCGCTGGACATCGTGAACCAGTTCACCACGTCTCACGCCAGCAGGGACATCAAGCAGTTGCTCCGAGGTCAGCGTGAACGCACCTCAGTCCCTTTCTCCATAGACTCCCATGTTAAAATGACCAACCTCACAGCAGAAATAAACATGTTTACAGCAGATATAAACGTGTTCACAGTCTGGTACAAAAAACATTGTAGGTTTAATAGGTCAAGTTTACCTTCATGATAACTGTAGGGGGAGTGAATATTTTTCTAACTCGCCCATTTAAAGGTGGAGTATGTAAGATTTTCAATATTTTCAAAATAACTAAAACAATAACTACAATCATAATTAGAAAATTTTTTGAACATGTAGGTTCCAGTTTGTTCATATTTGATGCGTCATTAAATTACAAGTTTAATTAATGGCAAAAAGCATTTTTTTTTACTGGTAGGCAAACATTTAAGAAGGGTCTTTGTCATTAACTAAACTTGTAATTTAATAACACATCAAATATGGACAGACTGGAACCTACATGTTTAAAAAACTTTCTAATTATGATTATAGTTATTTTATTAGTTAATTTCTTTTGAAAATATTGAAAATTTAAAAAAAAATAAATAAAAAAATCTTACAGGCTGCACAGTGGCACAGTGGTTAGGACTGTGGCCTCACAGCAAGAAGGTCACTGGTTCAACCCTTGGCTGGGGAGGGCTTTGGTCAGTGGCCTTTCTGTGTGGAGTTTTCATGTTCTCACACTCATGTTCTCCCCGTGTATGCGTGGGTTCTCTCCGGGTACTCCGGCTTCCTCCTACCATCCAAAGACATGCATGTTAGGTTAATTAGTTACTCTAAATTGCCCCTAGGAATGAGTGTGAGTGGTTGTTCGTCTCTCTGTGTGGCCCTGCGATGGACTGGCGAGCTGTCCAGGGTGTACCCTGCCTGTTGCCCAAAGCCAGCTGGGATAGGCTCCAGCTTCCCCGCGACCCAGAATTGGAATAAGCGGTTCAGAAAATGAATCAATGAATGAAAATCTTACATACTCCACCTTTAAAAGTAATTTAATCTCGAAATTTGGCATACTTAGGGGCGTGTCCTTTTGATTGACAGGTACCCGATCTCCCGCTTCAAGTAAGAAGAACGTAGAACAACCGCGGTTTTTAGCTGGTTAACAACGTGACTTAGCTTTAGCCGGCTTATCTCCATTAGCTGGTTAGCTTCTTTTAGCTTAGCCTGTTAGCTAGATGTCATCATCCACCATGACGCTCACAACCCCCCTCTCAGCTCCACCTCTTTGGCCATTTTTATATTTTCCAGGAGAGGCGACGCGCATGATTCTGTAAAGATGATAAAGTCTTCAGAAACCTACGGATGACATCATGGAGGATCCGCCCATCTTTTACATCCAGTCTAGGGTCAAATAATCTCTGCCTTTATGACAGATACCGTCAGAACCAACAAAGTGTTTCTGGTTTCTTATCGACCTCACCTCCCAGCTGATACGTCAGGATTCATCCGACGTTACGAGCTGAAGTCCACGCAGCCGCTGTGCGTAGAATGTGTGGTTATGTAACCTTAAACTCCTGTCGGCCTTCGGAGCTTCAAAGGAACGACTGAGCCTCGAACGCAGCGGGCCGTGCATGCGGCGTGTGAGCGCTCTGTAATCCTGCGGTCTTTGAAGCTCCTGTGGGAACAGACTGAGGCAATAATGAGGGCTCGTGTTGAAGCAGTGATTTAAACATGAATGGAGATTTTCCCGTCATGTTTACTGCTGCAGAAGGAGAGATGAATAACGTGCACACGCTCCGCCGCCGTGCGCTGGAGATTAATTATTGATTAGCCGTGTTGGGATGGTTGTGGGAAGGAGTCGGTGGGTTTATTTCAGCTTCTATTTCCATCACAATAACATCAAAACACTATTTACTTATTTTAGCTCCAGTGTCTCTGCAGCCTATTATAATATTCCATAATTTTTATGTGAAAACTGGTGAGAACGTCGCGATCAGGAGCTCCATGTGGAAAGTTTAGTGTTGAATGTGCAAGTCCGTTTTATTCGTGCCGCATCCTGATTTATGCAGACACGACGCCACACAGAGTTCTCATTCATGTTAACGACCAAAATGGTGAAAGATGGTGAAGTTTGGAAACATATATGTAGACAGTACGAACCACCTGAAGTGCTTCATTTCATTGGCTTACCTGCATCAGAACAGGTGGTCCGGGTCGGGAGGTAGCATGTACAGTCAGAACATCAGGAAATCTCTGAACCAGGACCAGGAAGGAAGTCTGGACCTGCATCCAGAACCGTCAGCATCAGATAGAAGCACATGACCAGGGTTACCATGGAAACCTTCATCCGGGATGAGAAAGAAGCAGTGTGTTGGCCTGGTCCAGAAGTCCAGTGTTAAGTCTACTTCTCTGGGCTTGAACCGTCACACATGGAGACCTGGATCATGCTCAGACCGACCAGGAGAACCATGGTCTGCTACATTCCAGCAGCATTGCTGAGGAAGAGGAGGGTACAGATACCGGACTGGTTCCAGACTCGAGTCCCGCCCTGAAACGACCAGGACTCCAAACTGTTGGACACCTGAAGTCCTGTTTGCGTAAAATAACACTCGAGACTCCATCCAGGCCTGTAAGTCGAGTTTTTATCGGCCGGTCTGGTCGGTAGATTCCTGAAGCCACCGGCCAATAAGAGTTCCCAGATTATTTTCCTGGGAAAAAATTCCCGATTATTAAACAATCTAAGAGCTTAAAATGTAGCACAGGAGGATGATGAAATTCCAGTTTCTCCGTCTTCGCATGCGGAGCTTCATCGTCTTAAAGCTCTGAAACTTTTTCCATTTTACTTGCGTCTTTCGTTTGTTTTGTTTTTGTTTGTCATGATTTATTTTTAATTATGTTTGTTTTTACCTGCATTTTATTTCAGTCCAGTCGTTTTACGTTTGATTTTGTTTTCGTATAATTGTAAATAAAAGGAGTATCTGGACCCAAACCACAACGCCACCTCCACCGTGCTTCAGGGTTTGGATTAGATGTTAGACAGGAGGCGGTTCAGAACTGAGCAACATCCAGGTGGTCCTTTCCAGACTGAAGACCCTTCATGACCTGCTTCCATTTCCAGCTTCCTGAGTCAGCTGGGAGCTCAGCAGGAACTAACCCTAACCTTCTGCAGGATGGTGGTTTTGTCTCTGAGGAGCAACAGCTTCCACCTCACCTCTTATTTAAACTGATGTTTCTGTTTCCAGATGCAACGGGGATTTTGCAGGTACGAGCTCTGAAGGACTACTTCAACGTCCACGACCCCACTGCCCTAAACATCAAGGCTGGAGATGTGATCATGGTGAGACCTGTTTAAACCTTACGGATAGATCCTTAAAACTCACTATGTTGCTAAGAGACCTCTATTTTCACCTGGACATAATAATGAAGACACTTCCTGTCAGACTTTCCACCAATCAGAGAGGTTAAACTGATGGTAACGTCCAATCAGGAGCAGCCAAAGATCAATAAGTGATGAGAAAGGAATATAAGTACCGGTCCAGCAGAGGGGGAGGTGGGTTAGTGATGATAGCAGGTAAATATTAGCAGGAATAAGTGGATGTGGATGTGAATCGTTTGTTTTAGACGTGAAGATGCAGCTGTGAGTTTTTGTGAGGCGTCCCACTGGGATCTGTACTCGGCCCACTTCTTTTGGTATGACTTCATTCCAGATGTGATGCTGTAAAGCGTATTAACACCAACCGTCTGGAAGCAGCAACTCAGAATATTGTACAAACAAAAAGTGTACACATGTAAATAGTGTGTGTTGTGTGTGTGTTTCAGACGTGAGAGAATGATGTGCAGATGAGAAAAGGCTTGGTCGCTGCTGATCTATGTGTTATTTCTACAAACTTCTGGTTGCTCTTTATGCTGCTTTATCTATTCATGCACTCATTTTACGTCATTTTCACCTCATAATCATCGACCGTATATGAAAAATGGACGGAGCCTCTGGCGGTAAAAAGTGAAGCCTATGCGGAAGTGCATAAAACTGCAGTTCCCCCTTCATCCACTAGGGGCTGCAAAACAGAGCAAATCCCCATCGACTCCCATGTTAAAAAGACCAACTTCACAGCAGAAATAAACATGTTTACAGCAGAAATAAACATGTTTACAGCCTGGTTCAAAAATCCATTTTAGGTTTAATAGGTCAGGTTTACCTTCATGACAACTTTTTTCTAACTCGCCTGTTTAAAAGTAATTTTGGCATATTTAGGGGCGTGTCCTTTTGATTGACAGGTACCGGATCTCCTGTTTCAAGTCAGAAAAATGCAGAACTGCGGTTTTTAGCCGGTTAACAACGTGACTGAGCTTTAGCCTGTTTACCTCCGTTAGCTGGTTAGCTCCTGTTATCTCCAGGTTAGCTCGGTTAGCTTTTAGCTACAGAAAGCTCGGAGTTCACTCGATGTCAATCATCCACCATGACGCTCACAGCCCCCCTCTCAGCTCCACCTCTTTGCCCATATTTGTATTTTCTGGACAAGACAACTCGCATGCCCCTGCTAAGATGGCGATGGTAGGAACCGCCCACTGAGCTTCAATTCAGCTCTTCAGAAACCGAAGAGTGACGTCACGGAGACTCCGTCCATCTTTTTATATACAATCTATGCACAGAATCTGACAGCTGAGGTTGTCCTAATAACAAGGTTTTAAGGGTTAAACCTGCAAACTGGGACGAGATTACAGATCCATATCTAGAATCTGGTTTTAGAGTCTGAAAGCGTGGAATCATGGTCCGGATCAGATTACAGAAAACGTGTTTCCACACCGTTTGGTTTACCTCAGCTTTAGTCTCGACTCGGCTGTTAGAACAGGGTTGTGGTTTAGACCAGTGGTTCACAACTCAGAGTCCCTGAACCCCAACACAGTTTGACTGTATGTGGATACTTTGGGAGCCTGAAAAACATCATTTTTAATGTTTTAAAACATAAACCTTGAGTCAAACTGAAAGAGGCTTCGCTAGCCGAGTAGTTTAATGTCGTTCCTTGAACTGTGGAATTCAGTAAAGCCTATTCCAAGAAATAAAGAGCAGAAAATTATTATTTCATTTTTATCTGAAGTGTGGCCTTTTAACGGAAGGTAAAAATGAATGCGAACACACATATGTGTGGTTTATGTCATGTCAGAAGTGTCCACCAGGGGGCAGAAGACACGCTTCAGATAGAGTACATAGAGGTTTGTGGTGAAGTTTAATGCAGTCAGTCTCAGAAACTGGATTTATCAAAGCTGAAAGCACAAGAATCACAGGTTTTAGTCCATGACGCAGATGATCTGTCACAGGATAAAGAAAGAAATAAGACATTACGGCAGTTTGTTGATGTTTCATGAAGGAGGGAATTGGCTGGAAATCTGTGGCTTACGTGACACATGGAAAGTATTTCAGGGGATTTTGGACATATTTTTTGGCCTGTCCCTCCATGTTAGGCTGTGTTGTTAATTCCACAGAAGCTTCATCTTTGTCAGGTCTACCTGGTTGTCACGGAGACTGTCTGGGTTTCCATCCAATTAAAAGACAAGCCCAGCTGAGATGAATAAAGAGGAGACATAAGACACAGTAACTGGATGAAAACAGCTGATTCTGACATGAAATCAACTCATGTTCTGACTGGAGGCTGATCTCAGATTTCAGTTTCCAACATCAGATTAGATCCGAGTCTCATCGCTCTGATCTGAAGAGTGTTTGGAGATGCTTGGTGAAGCTGGACCGTGGCTCAGAGGCAGGTGGAGGCAAGTCCAGCACTCTGACAGTAAACAGGCTCTAACAGAGTTTAGTCAGAGGTCGCTCTTCATTCAGGCTGTGAAGCAACCTCAAAAGCCGGACTTTCCCACTCTTCTTCCAGACAGTGAAGTGAGCACGGAGCCTCCAGCAGGTGTTAGTCAGCGCTGAGTGTGTCTGAGCTTCATGTTCAGGCTCGTATCAGACATCTGCAGTGTGACTGGTCTGGTCTCCTGCAGGTTCTGGAGCAGCACATGGACGGACGCTGGAAAGGACATATCCACGACATCCAAAGAGGGACGGACAGAGTCGGCTTCTTCCCTCCGTCCATCGTGGAGGTCATCAGCAGGAGGAATGGTCAGAGATTTTTCATGCCTCTCAGTCTTTTCTTTGATCCTTCCGGCCAGGAAACAGGAAGTGATGCCTTTTCCACCTGAGTTGGAACTAATCCGGCTGCTTCCAGACCATTCCATGCTCCTCTCTCCTCCTTTCTGCATCCATCTCTCCATCCAAATAATGACTGACTTCCACCTCTAACCATCAGCCTGATAACCTCCCTCCTCTTCCTCTTCCTCCTCCTCCTCCTCCTCCTCCTCCTCCTCCTCCTCCTCCAGGGGGCACCCTGTCCCGGCACGCCTCTCTGCCCACCCAGCGACAACAGCTTCTGCCCAGAGCCCCCCTCTCCTCCAGTCTAAGCTCCGCCCCTCAGACCGATGACTCCTACAGTCTGTATGCCCCCCCCACCCACGTGGTGCTGCCGCTCACTAACGGTCTAACTTCCTGTTCAGGTACACACACACACACACACACACACACACACACAGTCCTGCTGGACTGGTCATAAGGCCTGTTCACACCAAATGATCGCCACGTTGTGACCAGGAAGTGGTCCAGTATGGATCTAGACTGGGTCCAGGATTGGTCCAGTATGGGTCCAGACTGGGTCCAGGATTGGTCCAGTATGGGTCCAGACTGGGTCCAGGATTGGTCCGTTATGGGTCCAGACTGGGTCCAGGATTGGTCCGTTATGGGTCCAGACTGGGTCCAGGATTGGTCCAGTATGGGTCCAGACTGGGTCCAGGATTGGTCCAGTATGGGTCCAGACTGGGTCCAGGATTGGTCCAGTATGGGTCCAGACTGGGTCCAGGATTGGTCCGTTATGGGTCCAGACTGGGTCCAGGATTGGTCCGTTATGGGTCCAGACTGGGTCCAGGATTGGTCCAGTATGGGTCCAGACTGGGTCCAGGATTGGTCCGTTATGGGTCTAGGCTGGGTCCAGGATTGGTCCAGTATGGGTCCAGACTGGGTCCAGGATTGGTCCGTTATGGGTCCAGACTGGGTCCAGGATTGGTCCGTTATGGGTCTAGGCTGGGTCCAGGATTTGTCCAGTATGGGTCTAGATTAGGTACAGGATTGGTCCTCTCTGGATCCAGACTGGGTCCAGGACTGGTTCAGTATGGGTCTAGACCGGGTCCAGGATTGGTCCAGTATGGGTCTAGACTGGGTCCAGGACTGGTCCAGTATGGGTATAGACCGGGTCCAGTATGGGTCCAGACTGGGTCCAGTATGGATCCAGACTGGATCCAGGACAGTCTTAACATTACGATGATTAAACTGTCTGGCCCACTGAACTCCTCCCAGGATCTTTCTTCCTCCCTAGCCTGTTTCCTGTAACACCGAACAGAACCGAGTCCATCAGAATCTCTGTGTCTGGTAGGTTCGTCTCCGAGCCGCCTGTCTCTGTCCGGGTGTCCCTTCGAGGATATCTGGGTCCTCAGGGACTCGTGTCATGGTAAGAGTCCTGAATGAGAGCTTCCCTCCCTGTTCTGAAGCCGCACTGCTGCCCGGCTCAAAGCTCCGCATCCAGAACCGATCCGGACCCCACACACCGAGACCTGAACGCCGTCAGCCCGTGTCACAGCACATGCTCACAGAAATAACAGATGCTGCTAAAATCCTGATTTCTGTCTGATCTTTGCTGCTTTTCACACCTGCAAGTAAATTAACAGAACAAACACTGCGACTTTGTGGCGTAAAAGTCAAGTTAGCGTGAATAAAACAGAAGCCGTTGTTTCCTGAAGCAAAATTATTCTAACAGTTATGAGTTTATAACGTTAGTTTTAATGTTTGCTGTTCTGTTAACATAAACATGCAAATGTTAGCTGTTATATTATGATTCCTTTCGGTTATCTCATCATTGGAAGCAAACAAGAAAAGATTAAGTCATTACCAAGTAGTCCGCGTTCCAGCTGCACCAAATCAGAAAAAATAAACACCAGTTTATGAGCATATGAAACTTTAGTAACAAGGTAGTTATTGGTAACAACAAGTTAAAGCTAATGATAAAAACAGACGGTAATAAACGTTTTCCATCTTTACATCTGGAATATCTGGGTCTTATGAAAGTTACGAGTTCACTGTTATTTTAGCTTAACTTTAACTCAACAAAATACTATGAGCCGCTAAGTTAGAATTAGCTGCTAAGTTGGCATTAGCCGCTAAGCTAGTCTTAGCCGCTAAGCTAGCATTAGCTGCTAAGCTAGCATTAGCAGCTAATGCAGATTAAAGATATTATCTATTAGTCATCTCAAAGTGATGTCAGCGGCTTCGTTTTTAGGGCTGTGACTATATACATACAATTCGATTCTGAATTTTTGGGTGCCAATTTGATTTAAATTGCGATTCTCGCAATTCTTTGATATTGCTGATTTTTGTTGATTAAAAACAAAAAAAATGTTTTAAACTTTTTTTTTTTGCTCGTCTTTTTTTTTTTTTTTTAATTATCAAAAACCAACACAGTAGCCAGACCTTAATTCTGCTGCTATAACGCCCCAGAAGACAAGTAAAAAGATCAATATAAACAATAAAAAAGACAAAAATTTTATAGTAGATCCGGTCCGGATCAGGACTGGACCGACGTGGCAATAAGAAAACCTGAAGGACCCTCAGAAAGATGAAGGACTACTTCAGCACCGTTTTACTGTTTTCATACCAAACACATAAAGTTGCTTCGCGTCCAGTCGGATGATGAAGCACATAAACCAGGACAAAACCAGCAGATCCAGTTTGAGCAGGAGACCGGTGGTCTCGGTGTGTTGGGTCCAAACACTGCTTGCTGCTGACCGCAGTGCTGCACTGCTGCCACGCGGGGGCGTCCTCGCATCGCCTCATGGTCAGACTGCAGCTGCCTCAGATTCCTCTACTTTTACAGAGTTCAGCTCATGTTTCCTCGCCGGACGCAGAGAAATGAGATTAGTTTGTTTTGCATGTTTCGATGTGTTGTTCTCAACTGCAGCCTCATTTTCATAAAGCAGCTTTTAGAACAACCTGAAGATGAAACTCCTCACGGTCTCAGAAACGTCCCCTGCTGCCCTAAAAGCTGCCTCATGGCTGGGCTGGCACTGCATCCTGCCCTCCGACAGCCCCCGCTGCTTCCTCCACCCCGGCGCCGCCCGTCTCTACGCTGAGCCCAGCGCCGACCGGACATCAGGAACTCACGGTTTGTGTTGTCGTCTGCAGCCGGAGACAGGAACAGCGTGGGAAGCACCGGCAGCGTCGGCAGCACCCGGAGCGCCGGCAGCGGCCAGAGCACCGAGAGCACCAACGCTCCCAACGGCCACCAGCACGCCTCCGGTCACCATGACAACAAGGTGCAGACTCCAGCCGCATCTGGATAAATCCTGAAATCTGCTTCACTTTACAGAAACTTGTTTAAATTCTCATAAAATTCCAAATCCTGAACATGGAAAGGAAAAAAATATATATTTTTCAGACATTTTCTCTTCTAAAAGGCTGGTTTTTTGTTTCCTGTGCAGGTGGCGCCCCCTGCTGCCGATCCGGGTCACTCCGCAGACCCCAAGCAAACCGACCATCCTGCAGGTCAGAACTGTTCAGATTCCGTCAAGTTTTCCATGCGGGAAAGTCTCCCAGCGTCCCTGTTAGTGATCAGTGTGCTTCAGCCGGGGTGTCCTGCTCGTGTCCTCCAGGTGGGACCCCCCGGAGGCACACGGTGACGGTGCAGCGTCCAGCGGAGCCGAGCTTCTCCCAGCAGTTTGTTCGTCCTCAGCAGCTGCTGGAGGGGAAGGTAAACACCAGCGCACACAAACATGGACGTCCTCCTGGAAGCTGAAACCAGCAGCGACCGGTAGAATCCAGTCCGGGTCAGCAGGAGTCTGAAGGCTCGGAGAGGCCTGGTTCTAACCAGACCTCCGGTTTGGACAGTTTTCTCCTCAGTCGGGACCGTAAAAGTTTTCACCCCCCCCCCTTACAATTTTACTTTCATCATGTTAAAAATGAAACCAGAAGCATTCCTAAACCTTTCCCTCCATCGTGTGACTATCTATGTCCAGTGTGTGCGTGATTTCCGTCAGACACACCGAACCCGGGTGTTAACATTGCAACGACGACGGTCTCTTCTGAGCAGGATCATTGGCGTTGCTATGGCGACGGTGTCTCATGTCTCCCTACAGAGTCCCCGGCGGAGGCTTCAGCTACAGCCTCAGTCACCGCCGTAAAACCATGTCGTATTTTAGAATCCAGGCGAGACTCCGATGGCTTTTATATGATTCTACTGGCTTCTACTGCAGGCTAATAAGACCCCCCCACCCCCTGATTAGAGAGTGGAGTGTAAAAATAAACCACAACCATGACGAAGAGAAGAAAGTTTTGGTGTATGTTTATGGACTGGACGAGACGTGGTGTGACAGCAGGTGTGGAGCGCCACAGGGGGGATGGTTTTTGTTTCCTCAGATGTTTTGTTTTATTCGTGAATTCAGTGTAATATATCGCAACTAAACATCGTAGCACACCCCTCGTTAGGGAGTTATGTACACAAATTTAATGCAGAAGTAGGGCTGTGGCAATAAGTCAATTAATCGCACAACAAGAAAAATGCGCAGAAAAAGTTTGCCGGACGCAATAATCTTCATTTGTTTTAAGACAATATTAACTAAACTCGGCAACACAACAAGCTTCCATCTGCAGCTAAAACACAACCGTCAACTGCAGTTTTCCCAACTGGGAAAAACTTCAACAAACAGTTTATCTCCATCCCGACAGTCCACGATCACTGATTAAACACAAACATGACAGTGCTACATGGCGTGCACTCAGACAGCATGGTTGGTAAAGCCATGCTGCCCTTTAATGTTGTTAAAAAGACGACATTTTCAAAATTATTGCAAACATTTCACAGCCAGTATGAATATCCTGGATGAACATTCATGTTACAAACGGCAATTCCACAACTTTACAATGACATAAAAAATGACGTTTTACCATTCCACCTCTGGTCAAGTCCAAACATGTCCCCTTATCTGAGCTTTACCATAGACTATATAACTGTTACACGGTGTTTAGAGACCAGATGTTCCAGATCACCACGTTGCCAAAACCGCAGGAGAAATCCTGATCTGTTTCAGCAGACTGGAGACTGGATGGGTCTAGTCTGCACATCCAGATAAATGTTCTTTAGAAATTAAAGTATGTTGATCTTTGAAAGGGTGTACAAGCATTATCATGGCATTTTTGTTATTTTAGTTGAAAATGGTCTCAAAATTACAACAATAATCACTTAGCGCAATATTATTGTTTATCGCAATCATTTCTGAGATGATTAATCGCATGGCAAAGTAACCGTGAACGTCCATGCTGAAGCAAGTTTTTAATAATATTGGGCAGCATTTGTGTTTGTTTTGAAAGACTCGAATAAAATCTGTTATAAATAACAAGCTGATTAGGTTTCAAACTGGTAAATAAAGTCAGCTTTAAAAAAGAAAAATCTATCGGGATGAACTGAAACGAGGCCAACGTGAAGGAGAAGCTTGTAGATGAAACGAACCAGAGGTTCTTGTCTGTGTTGTAGGACGCCGAGGCCATCTACCAGTGGCTGAGCGACTTCCAGCTGGAGCAGTACACCGGAAACTTCCTGAGCGCCGGATACGACGTGCCGACCATCAGCAGGATGACTCCTGAGGTGATCCATCACAACCAGTCCACCTCGCCTGCAGTTAATGTCGTCTCTGATTCCGTCACGGTTCTGGTCTTTCTGCAGGACCTGACAGCCATCGGAGTGACCAAACCAGGACATCGCAAGAAGATCTCCATGGAGATCAACAACCTGAGCATCCCGGAGTGGCTGCCTGAATACATTCCCGTAAGACCGTTCCTGATGATCCTGGTTGACATCTCTGTGTTCTGGTTCTGACTTGATTGCGTCTCTCCTCAGTCGGACCTCGGCGAGTGGCTCAGCGCCATCGGGCTCCCGCAGTACCACAAAAGGCTGGCAGAGAACGGCTACGACTCCATCAGCATCGTCAGAGACCTGACATGGGAGGACCTGCAGGAGATCGGCATCACCAAGCTGGGTGAGGACCCGTCTGTCCTGCTGGTGGCTGCTGGAAGCTCTGGTCTCACCTGGGTTCTCCTCGCTGCAGGTCACCAGAAGAAGCTGATGCTGGCGGTGAAGAAGCTGTGTGATGTCCAGAGGGCCGTCCTCCAGGCCGAGTCAGGCCAAGGAACGCTGCGGCGGAAAGGCCCCGGGGCCCTCCACCTGGTCACCATCGAGTCGCCCGACGCCAGCAGCGAGTGTTCGTCGCCCAACACGCCCAAGATGTTGACCTTCCAGGACAGCGAGCTGAGCGCCGAGCTGCAGACGGCCATGTCCGGACACTACGGCGGATGTGATGAAGGCTTGGCCATCAAGAACGCACTGGGGATGTCCCAGAGCCAGGAGAGCATCGACACCCGGTCCAGAGGCTCCGGACGCTCCCAGGAGCCTCCAACCGCCTCCGTCAGCCCCCACAGCTGGTCCCAGGAGAGCCTGGAGGGAAGCCCCGCCAAGGAGAGGAACCTCCCCGAAGGCTGGGACCAGAGACCCAAACAGGTTCCACTGGGAACCGCCACCGTCTTCAAGTACCCGGCCATCCCAGCCAAGCCCCTGCTGCCTGGCTGCCGGGGCCCGTCTCCTCACGGGTCCCCGGCGCTGAAGGGTTTCAGCTACCTTCACTCTCAGTGCGGCTCCACGGACCTGAGCTCGTCCTCCAGACCCGAGAACCACAACACGAGCTCGATGCCGCCCAAGAAGCGCACCCAGAGCATGACCCGCTACGCCCTGTCGGACGGCGAGCCCGACGAAGACGACGAGGAGCTCGCGCTTCTCTCCGGGAACGTCCCGTCCTACGCCACCTTGACCCGCAAGCCCGGCCGCAGCCAGCTGGCCCGCTTACAGTCCGGCTCCGAGAAGAACGGCAACGTGGGGCGGAGCCAGTCGTTCGCCGTGCGGGCTCGTAAGAAAGGTCCGCCTCCTCCTCCTCCAAAGAGGCTGAGCTCGGTGAGCAGCACCACCAGCGGCGAGCTGAGTGACAGCAGCACCACGTCGTCTTCGGGCGGCGTGGTGACCGACAGTCCCGGGAGCGTTCGGAGCATCGCCGCCACGCTGGAGGCTGGCGACAGGATGAACCCAGGATCCCAACAGGACGTACCGCCGACCCAGTCCCACAGCTCAGGAGAGGCTGCCGGGTCGAGGCGGAGGGTGCAGAGCGAGTGCATCCAAACCAGGACTGGCGGCGGCGCCGAACCGGACCGAGGGTTGAAATCCGACTCCGAGGAAGAGGATGCAAAGGGTCAGGGGTTGGAAGGTTCTTCGTCGCCTCAGAACAGCTCCAGCGAGTGCATCCCCTTCGCCGAGGAGGGAAACCTGACCATCAAACAGAGACCCAAAGCTCCGGGTCCGCCCAGGGCCGAGGCGGTTCTGGAGCCGCCTGACAAAGCAGCAGCCAAGAACCTGGACGTTCCCGAGTTCAACCTGAAGGAGTCGGACACGGTGAAGCGGCGGCACAAACCCAAAGAGACAGGCCGGGACTCCCCCATCCGAACCGGGCTGGCTGGGTCCGAGTCCGACGGCAGCAGGCCTTCATCCCGGAACCAGGATCGGCCAGAAAGTCCAGCTCAAGGGTCTCCCATTAAACCTCCGCTGTCTCCAAAACCTGCTGTGGCCCCGAAACCAGTCCGCCAAAGTCTGCTGGCCGCACAGAGTCAGAACCACACACAGACTCACATTAACACACACTTCTTAGTCCGCCGGTTCGGTTCCGCCTAACCTGTTGTCTCTCCAGCAGGACCGGCGTCGCCAACGGTAACCGTCTCTGTGGTCCAGAGCGTGGCCTTCACCTCTGCCGGGCCCCTGGCTCCGGACCCTCAGAACCGGTCTCCGGCCGCCGTCAGGCATCCGGTGTGCGTGGTGGGCCACCTCCCGGAGGCGTCTGGCGGGACCGAGGTGGTCCAGCAGAGACTGGATCAGACCAGCACCAGTCTGGCAGCAGCTCTGCAGGCTGTGGAGAGGAAACTGGAGTACGACTCTGACGGGTGAGACATGCGTTTGTTTTCCAGAACATTCCCGTTCACATTCCCGAGTCGTGCGTGACGTCTTGTTTTGTGTCTCCTGTCGTCACGGCAGCGGCGTGAGCTCCGTCAGGTCCGCCGGGACCATTCTGGACGACATCGGGAACATGTTTGACGACCTGGCCGACCAGCTGGACGCCATGCTGGACTAAAGACGGAGCGTCCCCGTTCAACCTCAGGAAGAGACAAACGGATCCTCCGTCTGTCTCCACCCGCTCCGAGGAGCTGAAACCTGCCTGAACACCAGAACAGAACCACAAACCGGGTCTCGGGTCCAGATCGGCAACAGAGTTTGAGTTCCTGCTTCCCAGCTGGAAGAAATCGGAACGCCGTTTAGTTTTGTAATATTTAAAGGAATATATTTGAAAAGGGAAGCCCGGCGTCTCCGCGTGCAGTGACGCCAACTCTCGGACTGTTTTCGTATTTAAATGAGATGAAAAACGACGTATTTACGGAGCTCGTATTCAACCAAAGCTGTGTACAGTTAAAGTCCCTCTTCCTGTTTGCTCCACGCTAACGTCTGCATGTTTGTAATAAAACTGTCATGTGACCAAAAGGTCCGAACCGCGTCCAGATGTTCAGTTACAGATGCTACTGTTGTTGTCCAGCAGGGGGCGCCAGCAGCCCGCACAGACGGATCGTGTCCAGGTTTCTGGACCTGCCGGAACCGGTTCCACCGGGCTCTTTAGTGAGGTTTTACAACGTGTGACCCGACCAGTAACTCTTACTTCTAATTTAGCATTTTCCAGTCAGGTCTTCACTTATTCCAGTACGGAAACCATGACACGAAACAAACCCTTTGAAAGCAATTTAATGCGAAATATGGATTTTTTTTCCATGAAGGAACAGGAAACAGTGGTTTCTGGTTCATTCTGGACCAGTGACCACCAGTACAGGTACTGGACCAGTGACCACCAGTACAGGTACTGGACCAGTGACCACCAGTACAGGTGATGCTGGACCAGTGACCACCAGTACAGGTGATGCTGGACCAGTGACCACCAGTACAGGTACTGGACCAGTGACCACCAGTACAGGTGATGCTGGACCAGTGACCACCAGTACAGGTGATGCTGGACCAGTGACCACCAGTACAGGTGATGCTGGACCAGGACGAGGGATCTGATCAGATCCAGCTCTGGTTTCTGGATTCTGACTTTCACGATGCCGACGGCTTCGGAAGAGGACCGGTTTATTTTACAACTTACATGTAAACCACAATCTAGTGTGGTCCAGACCTTATCCAGACTACAGGAACCAGGTCTCATTGTGGTCCAGACTACAGGAACCAGGTCTCACTGTGGTCCAGACTACAGGAACCAGGTCTCATTGTGGTCCAGACTACAGGAACCAGGTCTCAGCACGGTCCAGACTACAGGAACCTGGTCTCAGCACGGTCCAGACTACAGGAACCAGGTCTCAGCACGGTCCAGACTACAGGAACCTGGTCTCAGCACGGTCCAGACTACAGGAACCAGGTCTCAGAGTGGTCCAGATTACAGGAACCAGGTCTCATTGTGGTCCAGACTACAGGAACCAGTTCTCATTGTGGTCCAGACTACAGGAACCAGGTCTCATTGTGGTCCAGACTACAGGAACCAGGTCTCAGTGTGGTCCAGACTACAGGAACCAGGTCTCATTGTGGTCCAGACTACAGGAACCAGGTCTCATTGTGGTCCAGATTACAGGAACCAGGTCTCATTGTGGTCCAGACTACAGGAACCAGGTCTCAGCACGGTCCAGACTGCAGGAACCAGGTCTCAGAGTGGTCCAGATTACAGGAACCAGGTCTCATTGTGGTCCAGACTACAGGAACCAGTTCTCATTGTGGTCCAGACTACAGGAACCAGGTCTCATTGTGGTCCAGACTACAGGAACCAGGTCTCACTGTGGTCCAGACTACAGGAACCAGGTCTCACTGTGGTCCAGACCACAGGAACCAGGTCTCAGCACGGTCCAGACTACAGGAACCCGGTCTCAGAGTGGTCCAGATTACAGGAACCAGGTCTCATTGTGGTCCAGACTACAGGAACCAGGTCTCATTGTGGTCCAGACTACAGGAACCAGGTCTCATTGTGGTCCAGACTACAGGAACCAGGTCTCACTGTGGTCCAGACTACAGGAACCAGGTCTCATTGTGGTCCAGACTACAGGAACCAGGTCTCATTGTGGTCCAGACTACAGGAACCAGGTCTCACTGTGGTTCAGACTACAGGAACCAGGTCTCATTGTGGTCCAGACTACAGGAACCAGGTCTCACTGTGGTCCAGACTACAGGAACCAGGTTTCATTGTGGTCCAGACTACAGGAACCAGGTCTCACTGTGGTCCAGAACTCATCCAGACTCCAGGAACCATGTCTCATTGTGGTCCAGACAACAGGAACCAGGTCTCAGTGTGGACCAGAACTCATCCAGACTCCAGGAACCAGGTCTCATTGTGGTCCAGACTACAGGAACCAGGTCTCATTGTGGTCCAGACTACAGGAACCAGGTCTCAGAGTGGTCCAGATTACAGGAACCAGGTCTCATTGTGGTCCAGACTACAGGAACCAGGTCTCAGAGTGGTCCAGATTACAGGAACCAGGTCTCAGAGTGGTCCAGACTACCGGAACCAGGTCTCATTGTGGTCCAGACTGCAGGAACCAGGTCTCAGCACGGTCCAGACTACAGGAACCTGGTCTCATTGTGGTCCAGATTACAGGAACCAGGTCTCATTGTGGTCCAGATTACAGGAACCAGGTCTCATTGTGGTCCAGATTACAGGAACCAGGTCTCATTGTGGTCCAGACTCCAGGAACCAGGTCTCAGCACGGTCCAGACTACAGGAACCAGGTCTCATTGTGGTCCAGACTACAGGAACCTGGTCTCAGCACGGTCCAGACTACAGGAACCAGGTCTCAGAGTGGTCCAGACTACAGGAACCAGGTCTCAGTGTGGTTCAGACTCCAGGAACCAGGTCTCATTGTGGTCCAGACTACAGGAACCAGGTCTCACTGTGGTCCAGACTACAGGAACCAGGTCTCAGCACGGTCCAGACTACAGGAACCAGATCTCATTGTGGTCCAGACTACAGGAACCAGGTCTCACTGTGGTCCAGACTACAGGAACCAGGTCTCACTGTGGTCCAGACAACAGGAACCAGGTCTCAGAGTGGTCCAGACTACAGGAACCAGGTTTCATTGTGGTCCAGACTACAGGAACCAGGTCTCAGTGTGGTCCAGAACTCATCCAGACTCCAGGAACCAGGTCTCATTGTGGTCCAGACTGCAGGAACCAGGTCTCAGTGTGGTCCAGACTACAGGAACCAGGTCTCATTGTGGTCCAGACTACAGGAACCTGGTCTCAGCACGGTCCAGACTACAGGAACCAGGTCTCATTGTGGTCCAGACTACAGGAACCAGGTCTCATTGTGGTCCAGACTACAGGAACCAGGTCTCAGAGTGGTCCAGATTACAGGAACCAGGTCTCATTGTGGTCCAGACTGCAGGAACCAGGTCTCAGAGTGGTCCAGACTACAGGAACCAGGTCTCAGCACGGTCCAGACTACAGGAACCAGGTCTCAGCACGGTCCAGACTACAGGAACCAGTTCTCAGAGTGGTCCAGATTACGGGAACCAGGTCTCATTGTGGTCCAGACTACAGGAACCAGGTCTCATTGTGGTCCAGACTACAGGAACCAGGTCTCATTGTGGTCCAGACTACAGGAACCAGGTCTCACTGTGGTCCAGACTACAGGAACCAGGTCTCACTGTGGTCCAGACTACAGGAACCAGGTCTCATTGTGGTCCAGACTGCAGGAACCAGGTCTCATTGTGGTCCAGACTACAGGAACCAGGTCTCATTGTGGTCCAGATTACAGGAACCAGGTCTCATTGTGGTCCAGACTACAGGAACCAGGTCTCAGAGTGGTCCAGATTACAGGAACCAGGTCTCATTGTGGTCCAGACTGCAGGAACCAGGTCTCAGAGTGGTCCAGACTACAGGAACCAGGTCTCACTGTGGTCCAGACTACAGGAACCAGGTCTCAGCACGGTCCAGACTACAGGAACCAGTTCTCAGAGTGGTCCAGACTACAGGAACCAGGTCTCATTGTGGTCCAGACTACAGGATCCAGGTCTCACTGTGGTCCAGACTACAGGAACCAGGTCTCACTGTGGTCCAGACTACAGGAACCAGGTCTCATTGTGGTCCAGACTACAGGAACCAGGTCTCAGAGTGGTCCAGACTACAGGAACCTGGTCTCAGTGTGGTCCAGAACTCATCCAGACTCCAGGAACCAGGTCTCATTGTGGTCCAGATTACAGGAACCAGGTCTCATTGTGGTCCAGATTACAGGAACCAGGTCTCATTGTGGTCCAGACTGCAGGAACCAGGTCTAAATTTGGTCCAGACTTCAGGAACCAGGTCTCAGTGTGATCCAGACTGCAGGGACCAGGTCTCATTTTGGTCCAGACTACAGGAACCTGGTCTCAGCACGGTCCAGACTACAGGAACCAGGTCTCATTGTGGTCCAGACTACAGGAACCATGTCTCAGCACGGTCTCATTGTGGTCCAGATTACAGGAATACAGGAACCAGGTCTCATTGTGGTCCAGATTACAGGAACCAGGTCTCATTGTGGTCCAGACTGCAGGAACCAGGTCTCAGTGTGGTCCAGACTACAGGAACCAGGTCTCAGCACGGTCCAGACTACAGGAACCAGGTCTCAGCACGGTCCAGACTACAGGAACCAGTTCTCAGAGTGGTCCAGATTACAGGAACCAGGTCTCATTGTGGTCCAGACTACAGGAACCAGGTCTCATTGTGGTCCAGACTACAGGAACCAGGTCTCATTGTGGTCCAGACTACAGGAACCAGGTCTCACTGTGGTCCAGACTACAGGAACCAGGTCTCACTGTGGTCCAGACTACAGGAACCAGGTCTCAGAGTGGTCCAGACAACAGGAACCAGGTCTCATTGTGGTCCAGACTACAGGAACCAGGTCTCATTGTGGTCCAGATTACAGGAACCAGGTCTCATTGTGGTCCAGACTACAGGAACCAGGTCTCAGAGTGGTCCAGATTACAGGAACCAGGTCTCATTGTGGTCCAGACTACAGGAACCAGGTCTCAGAGTGGTCCAGACTACAGGAACCAGGTCTCAGCACGGTCCAGACTACAGGAACCAGGTCTCAGCACGGTCCAGACTACAGGAACCAGTTCTCAGAGTGGTCCAGACTACAGGAACCAGGTCTCATTGTGGTCCAGACTACAGGAACCAGGTCTCACTGTGGTCCAGACTACAGGAACCAGGTCTCACTTTGGTCCAGACTACAGGAACCAGGTCTCACTGTGGTCCAGACTACAGGAACCAGGTCTCACTGTGGTCCAGACTACAGGAACCAGGTCTCACTGTGGTCCAGACTACAGGAACCAGGTCTCACTGTGGTCCAGACTACAGGAACCAGTGTGGTGGAAAATACTCTGGTCTTGAGAAGTTGTAATACATCTAAGAGTCAACTGTCTTCTTACAATGAACATTTTATTATAAACTAATACAAGCACACGCTGGAGCTTGGAGAGAGAACTCTCCCTCCAGATGCTGAAGTAACACCCGATTATAAACCATGCTTAACTCCTCCTAGTTGCTGGGCAGACCACAGAAAACAATCATTCTCTCCTCCGAAGCTAAACTGAGCTCACTAAGCATCAATCACTCACTATATTACTTTATTACCTCTAACCTTTAGACAACTAGTCAACCAAGCAGCTGACAAAAACAGATGCGCTGCAGGAAACTCTTCCTGTCTCAGACTTTGTCTGCACATTCCAGACAAGGATCATATGACTTAAAGAAAGCTTTGTGCATAGACACAAAACACAGCAGGATCACAGCAAATCAATGCATATATGTCTAATACTTAATACAAACCAAACTCATAACAATTTTCCCCAACACTCTCCCTCCTCTTGGTCCTACAGGACCAACAATAAGAAGAGAAATTATTATCAGAACGCAAAAATACAGACAGATGACAACATTCTCAAAACATCAGGAGCCTCATGCCTATCAGGTTTTAAAAGAATCTTTCAGAAATTACAATAGGAATAGGAAGGAGTCTAACAATAAATGTAAGAAAAGTGGAAACAAATCATTCTTCTTAGGGGGTGACAGAGGTGCAGTGAAGACACTGTTGGCGTTCTGGTGGGACTTGGCATGTCACAGTGGCAGTGGAGCGCTTCTTTCACCTCTCACTGATCTTGCTTGAGAGCGAAGGCTGGTCTTCAGGTGTGAGAGTAGACTATCTCACTTACCCACGCAACCACAGGGATTATTCTGCCCTTTGTTGGGTGGTGCGTTATTCTTCTGTAATTTCAGACTGAAGAGCTTCAGGAGGTTCAAGCAATCTGTAGTGCCAAGCAGCTCACTCTGCGACCTTTACCGCTGTCTGGGTCGTCAGGAAAACCTGAAATGGCCTAAACCATCGATGTTGGTTCCAGCGCTGATGTTTAAAGCTTCTTATCAGGACAAAATCTCCCGGCTGAAGTGAATAGAGCTGCGTAGATGCTGATTCATGAAGGGCAGCTTTCACCTGTGTGCAAATGCCTGAAAAAGGGTTCTTATGAGGTTAGGACAATATGTTAAAACATTACTTTCACACAGAGCTGTGTCTGAACAGGCAGTCTTGGAAGGAACCATGCCCGCTTGGGTGAGGGTCCTGCAAAAAGAATCACAAAAAGGCCCATGTTTCCATATTACGCATGCGCATGTACATCAGAACCAGAAAAAGTACTTTTGGTCCAAGGAAGAGCTGAAAAGAGAGCCAGAAGGAAATTTCCCCGTCTGCAACCTGTGGGAGGAAAACATTCAGGAAAATGGCATCCAGAAAGTCATTCATAAGAGAGCGCCAAAACATGGACTTGTTTTCAGCTAAAGAGTAAGCTCAAGTAATGACAACTGAGACGGGAGAGCTGCAGCCTCCACCGTGTCACAGTCAGAGCAAACAGCATCAAAAGGAAAATCAAGTCAGGGTCAACTAGAGGTCGGTCAGGGGGCCAGGCCTGGGGGGTGCAGAAGATAGTCAGGTTCAGCTAAACAGTCATGGAGTAAAACATGAACAATACAAAGCAACAGTTAGGGCCACTCATTTATCTGGTATGTAAGCATTCAAAGTAACCAAATTCATTTAATTACTTATTGCAAAGTTCCTATCAGGTAGTCTCATCTTAACCAACAACCAGAAAAAATCCTCTAGTACTCCATAGCAGGACATGTGTCAAACTGGACACCCAGCAGTCTGACCAACACTTATCCATGCTGGAATTTCCTTTCTGATTTACTGCTCGTGTTGTTTATGTCATGTCTGCTAAATGACAGAAGCAGAACCAAACTGAAGAATCTCTGCATATATTAAATAAAGCTCATTCAGAACTGTTGATTTAATCAGTAATGTAGTCTAGTTTAGTCTCATGGTTTACTCTGGTTTGTCTCTCCCAGACTCCAACAGACCCATTCAGGAGGAACACACACAAAACTGAGATCATAATAAGACTGGCTTTCTATTCCAAATATATTGTGAACATAAGCATAAGCATAAAGCAACAAGATGTAAAACCATCTTTAACAGCTGGACTTTAGGTACTGAACAGCCAGAGACCTTCAGGTCATAATAAAGCTGTTTGTTTTCTATCTACATTTGAACTAAAGCAGCATTTAGAAACAAACTTCTAATACTGATGGTAAAGCTGTTTTCATCTACAACAACACGACGCACACATGTACGTGCACACACTCACAGCAGCACTTCTTCCTTAATGATTTTAATGCAAACGTGTGTAACAGGAAAGGCCAAGGCTAACGGTTTAGCACAGTTAGCTTAACTTTGGAAGTATCAATACTGTTCAAATAATCTGCCTCATATTCATGTTATTTTGAGGACATACAGGGCTTAAATGACTTGTTTGTTTACTTATTAAGCGTGTTAACTAAGAGACTGGTCTATTTACTGGCAGCCATCGCAAGAGTTGGTTCTACTCTTTAAACAAAAGTCATCTGATGTGTATTTTAACCACTGAGCATATCTGCTTTAATTCAAAATAATGAGTTCAGATTAGGGATAAAACACCAAGCTGTCAGCAAATAAAACACAGAGATTGTTGTACTTGTGTTGCATTCACTGAAGTCGGGAAATTACAAAGCTACCTTCTTATTTAATGTCATATAGCGGCTTATTTTTTCTCTTTTGACATCTATTCTGTCTCAAACATTAAAAACTTAGTATTCATCACTTTTTTTTTTTAATCTATTTATTTTCCTATAAAGCATAGCGTGCCAGAAGTTAACTTGTCTGTATGAACTGTTCAGCTTCCCTGCAGCAGAGCAGAGATGTCTGTGTCATTGTTCAGTTGCAGAAGTCTGCAGGAGTGCAAAATTTTATACATGCTCATAAATGTGGTATAAAGCTAAGCAGAAACAGTGAGTAAATGTTTGGTTGTAGGGCCTCATTTCTTGGCCTGGTCTTGTGGATAATCATTCAGCTCGTATCACTCAATCTGCTCAGGAGTCAGACGCGCCACAGCCACCATGCTCTCCTCCAATCAGCATACAATCAGAAATTCATGCCAGGAAGTGCCCGACACATGTTCATCAAAGCTTCCTGGTAGATAAATCAGATTCATATGTATAAATAACAAAGAGTAACATGTAAAGGATCAGAGAGTGGGCAAAAGTTCCAGGAAGCAGATCCAGGTTTTCCACAGAGAACTGAGTGAACACAACAGTCTTTCTGACAGAATCAGGGTGCAGCTTATTCCAGAAAACATCATCTGACTCTGTAGTCGGGGTGGGACTTGTGCTGCCTGTCGGCCACATTCGTTAGTCTTTTACTTCCAGAAAATCCCACAACTGAAACACAGTCTGAGGACAAGGAGGATCCATCACCTCCAGAGGTCAAAGGTGAAAATCCAGCTCACATGTCCACCATAGAAGCCATATCCACACTGTTCACAGTCACAACCAACAGGGCTCTGCCAGACCCTCTGGTTCTGGGATCCCCAGGCCATCAGCAGCGGCCGGGTCCATGCAGCCACATCTGCATATCAGGTTCTGCTCCAGGACTCAGAGCTGACACAGAAGGGAGGTGGAATGATGCTGTAGGTTGTAGGGACCGTTTCTGCTCCAGTCTCCTGACTGACCACGCGTGTGACACCCAGAACTCTGCAGTGACCCGGATCAAGAACTCACTCTCCCCCAGCCCCTCCTCTGAATCCCCTCAGGCAGGATAGACAATTTTAGGACCCTGTGGACCAAGCTGCATGCTGACAAGGGTTTAGAAGGGAAACGCTGCAATGCGTCCAACACCATACAGCAGACGAGCTTTTGAGACTGAACCATTTGGTCATGTGGTGTATTTTCTTCTCCAGTAAGGGGAAAATAAAGATCATAGCCTCATAATTATAATAGTTTTCTTCTGAATCCTGTGGCAAACACATTATGTGGACCATGTTCTGTGCTGTGAACATCATGTAACTTGAATATTACATTGTAATTGTGTGTGTGAGACTATATTATCAGTGGATTCATAACTCAGTTCTCTCCTGGGAAAGCTGAACATGATCTTGCTAAGAAGATACACTTGTTCTGAGAACTTCTCTTCTCGCCGTTAGCTCACATTTAGCTAAAGTGAACTTATTGCAAGAGAAATTTACTCTGGCAAAGTTACGTTGGTTCACCATTCCTATTTTAAGGTCAAGAATTTTCTTTTTTTCCTAACATTATGCTTATTTTCAGCATCCTTCAGCTGCATTATTTATTTCCAGTTTATCTAAATTTATTTAGACATGCTAGGCATAAATTAATAATAGCAGTAGTAAAGGAATAAAAATCACCTTATGAATGTCTGAAAGGGAACAGACAGGAACCAGGTCTCAGAGTGGTCCAGACTACAGGAACCAGGTCTAAATTTGGTCCAGACTACAGGAACCAGGTCTCAGAGTGGTCCAGATTACAGGAACCAGGTCTCATTGTGGTCCAGACTACAGGAACCAGGTCTCAGAGTGGTCCAGACTACAGGAACCAGGTCTAAATTTGGTCCAGACTACAGGAACCAGGTCTCAGAGTGGTCCAGATTACAGGAACCAGGTCTCATTGTGGTCCAGACTACAGGAACCAGGTCTAAATGTGGTCCAGATTACAGGAACCAGGTCTCAGCACGGTCCAGACTACAGGAACCAGGTCTCAGAGTGGTCCAGACTACAGGAACCAGGTCTAAATTTGGTCCAGACTACAGGAACCAGGTCTCAGAGTGGTCCAGATTACAGGAACCAGGTCTCAGAGTGGTCCAGACTACAGGAACCAGGTCTCATTTATTCAGTTTTCCTGAAGTTTTATTTATTTTAACTTGTTGACTTTAAAGCAGGTTTGTTTACCTTGGTGAGCGCGTGCAGATTTTTACCATCTGAACAGTTTTTACTTTTTCTCTTTGACGTCATCTGGTTCTGGTTTAAACCGGGTCGCGTGAGGTACCGGGGCACCAGACCGCGTCTCGCGCTGTTACGCACCTGTGCAGCGTTTAAATCCCAGTAAATCACGTGACCTGCGCTTGTTTTCCGGGATCCCAGCTCCGCGTCACGCCCCTTTGGATCCGCAGCGACTGTTTCTGGCTCCTGCCTGGGAACTCAGACCAGCCTGGACCCGTGAGACCGGAACGAGCTGCAGACTGCCCGCCTTGCCGAGGTAAGACCCCCAGCTGCAGAGCTCAGGACATGTCTCCGTCCGGACACATTTCTGTCCCTGGACATTTTCACACAAACCGCATCAGATCTTCACATCCGCGTGCGTCTGATACGACATGACGTTTTCATTTCCCGAATCTGCGCTTCTGATCCGGTTCTCCGGTCTGACATGGACGGAACTCCGCGAAGCTTTGGAGCTTTACATCCTCCGCGTCGCGGCGGGACATCTGCAGCTGCGGGGAAAAGTTGGACATTTCTGTGTTTTTGTCCTGATCTGGTCAGATGTCTCCCGGAAGTTGTCTCCTAGGAGCAGCTGTTGTCCCGAGGCGGACTGCGCGCGCGCAGCGCACGAGGCCCTGCAGTGGAAAACTGATCAGATTTCTTCTTGTATCAATCAGCAGCATTTTCATCTGGAAGTTCAGCTTCTGAAAATAGAACAACTTTTAATCCCTGATGGGATTTCTTCAGTCTGCGGGGTTAAAATCTGCAGAAAGTTGCAACTAAAAGCTGCTTTTCTCTCTGAAATGTAGGAAAAGAGCAGAAAATGTTGAATAAGATGCATGTCTGGGGTGTAAAAAGGGAAAATTCAACATTTTTCCTTCATAAAACTCAGATTTCAAGTTGCTGCTTGTTGATGCTGCTGCTGCGAAGCAGCTTGGTCGGTGCCTGCAGGTGGGATGCATCAGTACATTTAACCTGATTAGAGGTGAAATGGAAACCATCATGTGGCTTGTCCTGGTTTGCTCTGAAGGCAGGAGTTTGATCAGGTAAAGGAACCATCTGATCTCCACATGCAGCTCTTTAAACGCCTCAGAAAGAGGAGAAGCAGGGAAGTGATGAGTCATTCAGGAAGCTGGAACTGTAGTTTCATTCAAATAAAGATTTTTTTGTTGTTGTTTTTAAGACGTAAACTAGACTAAATAACAAAATTAATACGCAAACAGGAAATCTTTCAATAATCTGTTGATTTGGCTGAACGTTTGATTGGAGATGATTTTGTCATTGATCGCTGACAGACAGGGGGCTCCTACTGCTGATGGCTGAGCTGAGAGATAAAGTCGTCCCTTCTCAGACTTTGTCCTGCCTTTGGGGTGTGTCTGTTTACACACCTGAGATTAACTTCCTGCACTGACATGCAGCCGTTCTAGTTGGACTACCTTCCCTGCAGCTCCTCCTCTCTCTGGTTTCACTCCCAGCTGCTTCACAAACTTTTATCAGAGATTTTACAAAGAAAGAAGCTGCTGATCTATTCAGTTCAACTTTATTAGTATAGCGCCACGTTGTCTCAGGACACTTTACATCCACATCATTTCAAGCAAATTCATACATATCCTATAACAGAAACCAACTGATTGAATTGAGTCATGACTTGGATCCAATCCCCCATCCTGAGCTGCATGAGGCGACAGTGGGAAGGAAAAAACTCCCCTTTAACAGGAAGAAAACCTCCGGCAGAACCCGGCTCAGGGAGGGCAGCCATCTGCCTCCACTGGTTGGGGTGGAGAGGACAGGGAAGACAGATCAACATGTACAACTGCACTTATTCAGGAAGACCTGCAGAAAAAAAGGAGAAATAAGTTAGAGACGGCCATATTGGCATATATTTATACATTAATACATTAGAGAAATAGAGCGAGGTACTTCTCAGTGCATCAGGTAACATCCCCATTGCTACATAAGTAATGGATGGCTAGACTACCCATAACTATAAGAGCAATGAGCAGAACCTGGACAGTTGGGTCCCGTACATGCAGACTCCAACTCAGGAGATGCTCATATCCTAACTATAAGAATCATGGAAAAGGAAGGTTTTCAGCTCCATCTTAAAGGTGTGGAGGGAGTCTGCCTCCTGAACCCACGGTGGGAGCTGGTTCCATAAGAGAGGAGCCTGATAGCTAAAGGCCCTTCCTCCCATAGTACTCTTTGAGACTCTGGGAACCACCAGTAAACCTGCAGTCTGAGAGCCAAGTGCTCTATTTGGAATATATGGAACTATAAGATCTTTTATGTCCAATGGAGCTTGGTCATGGAGAGCTTTATATGTGAGGAGAAGAATTTTAAACTTTCTCCTGGATTTAACAGGGAGCCAGTGTAGAGAGGCTAAAACTGGTGAAACATGATCTCTCCTGCTGGTCCTCATCAGAACCCTCGCTGCAGCATTTTGGATCAGATGGAGACTTTTCAGGGCTTATTTGGGACAACCCATAAATAAGGACTTGCAGTAATCCAGTCTGGAAGTAATAAAGGCATGGACTCATTTTTCTGCATCTTTCTGAGACAAGATGCTCCTAATTTCTGCAATATTACGCAGGTGGAAGAAGGCGGTTCACTGAACAAGATCAGTGTGTCTTCAGAAAGTCAGGGAAGCAGAAATCTGAGGGGAAAATTAAATTAAACCTTATTTATACATTTAATTCTTTTCAAGTTTGAAAATTAAATCACATTTTATTCGTAATAAAAAGAACTGTAAATAAAAACAAACCTAACCTTGTAATGTCAAACTTGCAGTTTGACCTTTTACATCATTTTATGGTAAAAACTCAAAAACCAGTTGAATATAATCTGACACAGGTGTCCTGACTAAAGACGGAGCGTCCCCGTTCAACCTCAGGAAGAGACAAACGGATCCTCCGTCTGTCTCCACCCGCTCCGAGGAGCTGAAACCTGCCTGAACACCAGAACAGAACCACAAACCAGGTCTCGGGTCCAGATCGGCAACAGAGTTTGAGTTCCTGCTTCCCAGCTGGAAGAAATCGGAACGCCGTTTAGTTTTGTAATATTTAAAGGAATATATTTGAAAAGGGAAGCCCGGCGTCTCCGCGTGCAGTGACGCCAACTCTCGGACTGTTTTCGTATTTAAATGAGATGAAAAACGACGTATTTACGGAGCTCGTATTCAACCAAAGCTGTGTACAGTTAAAGTCCCTCTTCCTGTTTGCTCCACGCTAACGTCTGCATGTTTGTAATAAAACTGTCATGTGACCAAAAGGTCCGAACCGTGTCCAGATGTTCAGTTACAGATGCTACTGTTGTTGTCCAGCAGGGGGCGCCAGCAGCCCGCACAGACGGATCGTGTCCAGGTTTCTGGACCTGCCGGAACCGGTTCCACCGGGCTCTTTAGTGAGGTTTTACAACGTGTGACCCGACCAGTAACTCTTACTTCTAATTTAGCATTTTCCAGTCAGGTCTTCACTTATTCCAGTACGGAAACCATGACACGAAACAAACCCTTTGAAAGCAATTTAATGCGAAATATGGATTTTTTTTCCATGAAGGAACAGGAAACAGTGGTTTCTGGTTCATTCTGGACCAGTGACCACCAGTACAGGTACTGGACCAGTGACCACCAGTACAGGTACTGGACCAGTGACCACCAGTACAGGTACTGGACCAGTCACCACCAGTACAGGTACTGGACCAGTGACCACCAGTACAGGTACTGGACCAGTCACCACCAGTACAGGTACTGGACCAGTGACCACCAGTACAGGTACTGGACCAGTGACCACCAGTACAGGTGATGCTGGACCAGTGACCACCAGTACAGGTGATGCTGGACCAGGACGAGGGATCTGATCAGATCCAGCTCTGGCTTCTGGATTCTGACTTTCACGATGCCGACGGCTTCGGAAGAGGACCGGTTTATTTTACAACTTACATGTAAACCACAATCTAGTGTGGTCCAGACCTTATCCAGACTACAGGAACCAGGTCTCATTGTGGTCCAGACTACAGGAACCTGGTCTCAGCACGGTCCAGACTACAGGAACCAGGTCTCATTGCGGTCCAGACTACAGGAACCAGGTCTCAGTGTGGTCCAGAACTCATCCAGACTCCAGGAACCAGGTCTCATTGTGGTCCAGATTACAGGAACCAGGTCTCATTGTGGTCCAGATTACAGGCACCAGGTCTCATTGTGGTCCAGACTGCAGGAACCAGGTCTAAATTTGGTCCAGACTACAGGAACCAGGTCTCAGTGTGATCCAGACTACAGGAACCAGGTCTCATTGTGGTCCAGACTACAGGAACCTGGTCTCAGCACGGTCTCATTGTGGTCCAGATTACAGGAACCAGGTCTCATTGTGGTCCAGACTGCAGGAACCAGGTCTCAGAGTGGTCCAGACTACAGGAACCAGGTCTCAGAGTAGTCCAGACTACAGGAACCAGGTCTCACTGTGGTCCAGACTACAGGAACCTGGTCTCAGCACGGTCCAGACTACAGGAACCAGGTCTCAGAGTGGTCCAGACTACAGGAACCAGGTCTCAGAGTGGTCCAGACTACAGGAACCAGGTCTCAGAGTGGTCCAGACTACAGGAACCTGGTCTCAGCACAGTCCAGACTACAGGAACCAGGTCTCAGAGTGGTCCAGACTACAGGAACCAGGTCTCAGAGTGGTCCAGACTACAGGAACCAGGTCTCATTGTGGTCCAGACTACAGGAACCTGGTCTCAGCACAGTCCAGACTACAGGAACCAGGTCTCAGAGTGGTCCAGATTACAGGAACCAGGTCTCAGAGTGGTCCAGATTACAGGAACCAGGTCTCAGAGTGGTCCAGATTACAGGAACCAGGTCTCATTGTGGTCCAGACTACAGGAACCAGGTCTCAGAGTGGTCCAGATTACAGGAACCAGGTCTCAGAGTGGTCCAGATTACAGGAACCAGGTCTCAGAGTGGTCCAGACTACAGGAACCAGGTCTCATTGTGGTCCAGACTACAGGAACCAGGTCTCAGAGTGGTCCAGACTACAGGAACCAGGTCTCATTGTGGTTCAGACTACAGGAACCAGGTCTCAGCACGGTCCAGACTACAGGAACCAGGTCTCAGAGTGGTCCAGACTACAGGAACCAGGTCTCAGAGTGGTCAAGACTACAGGAACCAGGTCTCATTGTGGTCCAGACTACAGGAACCAGGTCTCAGCACGGTCCAGACTACAGGAACCAGGTCTCATTGTGGTCCAGACTACAGGAACCAGGTCTCATTGTGGTTCAGACTACAGGAACCAGGTCTCAGAGTGGTCCAGACTACAGGAACCAGGTCTCAGCACGGTCCAGACTACAGGAACCAGGTCTCAGAGTGGTCCAGATCACAGGAACCAGGTCTCAGCGTGGTCCAGACTACAGGAACCAGGTCTCAGAGTGGTCCAGATCAAAGGAACCAGGTCTCATTGTGGTCCAGACTACAGGAACCAGGTCTCACTGTGGTCCAGACTACAAGAACCAGGTCTCAGCGTGGTCCAGATTACAGGAATACAGGAACCAGGTCTCATTGTGGTCCAGACTACAGGAACCAGGTCTCATTGTGGTCCAGACTACAGGAACCAGGTCTCAGTGTGGTCCAGACTACAGGAACCAGGTCTCAGTGTGGTCCAGACTACAGGAACCAGGTCTCAGCACGGTCCAGACTACAGGAACCAGGTCTTAGTGTGGTCCAGACTACAGGAACCAGGTCTCAGTGTGGTCCAGACTACAGGAACCCGGTCTCAGCACGGTCCAGACTACAGGAACCCGGTCTCAGCACGGTCCAGACTACAGGAACCAGGTCTCAGTGTGGTCCAGACTACAGGAACCAGGTCTCAGCACGGTCCAGACTACAGGAACCAGGTCTCATTGTGGTCCAGACTGCAGGAACCAGGTCTCAGAGTGGTCCAGACTACAGGAACCCGGTCTCAGCACGGTCCAGACTACAGGAACCAGGTCTCAGTGTGGTCCAGACTACAGGAACCAGGTCTCAGCACGGTCCAGACTACAGGAACCTGGTCTCAGCACGGTCCAGACTACAGGAACCAGGTCTCATTGTGGTCCAGACTACAGGAACCAGGTCTCACTGTGGTCCAGATTACAGGAACCAGGTCTCACTGTGGTCCAGATTACAGGAATACAGGAACCAGGTCTCATTGTGGTCCAGATTACAGGAACCAGGTCTCACTGTGGTCCAGACTACAGGAACCAGGTCTCACTGTGGTCCAGACTACAGGAACCAGGTCTCACTGTGGTCCAGACTACAGGAACCAGGTCTAAATTTGGTCCAGATTACAGGAACCAGGTCTCATTGTGGTCCAGACTGCAGGAACCAGGTCTCAGTGTGGTCCAGACTACAGGAACCAGGTCTCAGAGTAGTCCAGACTACAGGAACCAGGTCTCACTGTGGTCCAGACTACAGGAACCAGGTCTCACTGTGGTCCATCACTGTGGGATGCATCAGTACATTTAACCTGATTAGAGGTGAAATGGAAACCATCATGTGGCTTGTCCTGGTTTGCTCTGAAGGCAGGAGTTTGATCAGGTAAAGGAACCATCTGATCTCCACATGCAGCTCTTTAAACGCCTCAGAAAGAGGAGAAGCAGGGAAGTGATGAGTCATTCAGGAAGCTGGAACTGTAGTTTCATTCAAATAAAGATTTTTTTGTTGTTGTTTTTAAGACGTAAACTAGACTAAATAACAAAATTAATACGCAAACAGGAAATCTTTCAATAATCTGTTGATTTGGCTGAACGTTTGATTGGAGATGATTTTGTCATTGATCGCTGACAGACAGGGGGCTCCTACTGCTGATGGCTGAGCTGAGAGATAAAGTCGTCCCTTCTCAGACTTTGTCCTGCCTTTGGGGTGTGTCTGTTTACACACCTGAGATTAACTTCCTGCACTGACATGCAGCCGTTCTAGTTGGACTACCTTCCCTGCAGCTCCTCCTCTCTCTGGTTTCACTCCCAGCTGCTTCACAAACTTTTATCAGAGATTTTACAAAGAAAGAAGCTGCTGATCTATTCAGAGTGGTCCAGACTACAGGAACCAGGTCTCAGCACGGTCTCATTGTGGTCCAGACTACAGGAACCAGGTCTCAGCACGGTCTCACTGTGGTCCAGACTACAGGAACCAGGTCTCAGCACGGTCTCACTGTGGTCCAGACTACAGGAACCTGGTCTCAGCACGGTCTCACTGTGGTCCAGACTACAGGAACCTGGTCTCAGCACGGTCTCATTGTGGTCCAGATTACAGGAACCAGGTCTAAATTTGGTCCAGACTACAGGAACCAGGTCTCAGAGTGGTCCAGATTACAGGAACCAGGTCTCAGAGTGGTCCAGACTACAGGAACCAGGTCTCATTTATTCAGTTTTCCTGAAGTTTTATTTATTTTAACTTGTTGACTTTAAAGCAGGTTTGTTTACCTTGGTGAGCGCGTGCAGATTTTTACCATCTGAACAGTTTTTACTTTTTCTCTTTGACGTCATCTGGTTCTGGTTTAAACCGGGTCTCGCGAGGTACCGGGGCACCAGACCGCGTCTCGCGCTGTTACGCACCTGTGCAGCGTTTAAATCCCAGTAAATCACGTGACCTGCGCTTGTTTTCCGGGATCCCAGCTCCGCGTCACGCCCCTTTGGATCCGCAGCGACTGTTTCTGGCTCCTGCCTGGGAACTCAGACCAGCCTGGACCCGTGAGACCGGAACGAGCTGCAGACTGCCCGCCTTGCCGAGGTAAGACCCCCAGCTGCAGAGCTCAGGACATGTCTCCGTCCGGACACATTTCTGTCCCTGGACATTTTCACACAAACCGCATCAGATCTTCACATCCGCGTGCGTCTGATACGACATGACGTTTTCATTTCCCGAATCTGCGCTTCTGATCCGGTTCTCCGGTCTGACATGGACGGAACTCCGCGAAGCTTTGGAGCTTTACATCCTCCGCGTCGCGGCGGGACATCTGCAGCTGCGGGGAAAAGTTGGACATTTCTGTGTTTTTGTCCTGATCTGGTCAGATGTCTCCCGGAAGTTGTCTCCTAGGAGCAGCTGTTGTCCCGAGGCGGACTGCGCGCGCGCAGCGCACGAGGCCCTGCAGTGGAAAACTGATCAGATTTCTTCTTGTATCAATCAGCAGCATTTTCATCTGGAAGTTCAGCTTCTGAAAATAGAACAACTTTTAATCCCTGATGGGATTTCTTCAGTCTGCGGGGTTAAAATCTGCAGAAAGTTGCAACTAAAAGCTGCTTTTCTCTCTGAAATGTAGGAAAAGAGCAGAAAATGTTGAATAAGATGCATGTCTGGGGTGTAAAAAGGGAAAATTCAACATTTTTCCTTCATAAAACTCAGATTTCAAGTTGCTGCTTGTTGATGCTGCTGCGAAGCAGCTTGGTCGGTGCCTGCAGGTGGGATGCATCAGTACATTTAACCTGATTAGAGGTGAAATGGAAACCATCATGTGGCTTGTCCTGGTTTGCTCTGAAGGCAGGAGTTTGATCAGGTAAAGGAACCATCTGATCTCCACATGCAGCTCTTTAAACGCCTCAGAAAGAGGAGAAGCAGGGAAGTGATGAGTCATTCAGGAAGCTGGAACTGTAGTTTCATTCAAATAAAGATTTTTTTGTTGTTGTTTTTAAGACGTAAACTAGACTAAATAACAAAATTAATACGCAAACAGGAAATCTTTCAATAATCTGTTGATTTGGCTGAACGTTTGATTGGAGATGATTTTGTCATTGATCGCTGACAGACAGGGGGCTCCTACTGCTGATGGCTGAGCTGAGAGATAAAGTCGTCCCTTCTCAGACTTTGTCCTGCCTTTGGGGTGTGTCTGTTTACACACCTGAGATTAACTTCCTGCACTGACATGCAGCCGTTCTAGTTGGACTACCTTCCCTGCAGCTCCTCCTCTCTCTGGTTTCACTCCCAGCTGCTTCACAAACTTTTATCAGAGATTTTACAAAGAAAGAAGCTGCTGATCTATTCAGTTCAACTTTATTAGTATAGCGCCACGTTGTCTCAGGACACTTTACATCCACATCATTTCAAGCAAATTCATACATATCCTATAACAGAAACCAACTGATTGAATTGAGTCATGACTTGGATCCAATCCTCCATCCTGAGCTGCATGAGGCGACAGTGGGAAGGAAAAAACTCCCCTTTAACAGGAAGAAAACCTCCGGCAGAACCCGGCTCAGGGAGGGCAGCCATCTGCCTCCACTGGTTGGGGTGGAGAGGACAGGGAAGACAGATCAACATGTACAACTGCACTTATTCAGGAAGACCTGCAGAAAAAAAGGAGAAATAAGTTAGAGACGGCCATATTGGCATATATTTATACATTAATACATTAGAGAAATAGAGCGAGGTACTTCTCAGTGCATCAGGTAACATCCCCATTGCTACATAAGTAAAGGTTGGCTAGACTACCCATAACTATAAGAGCAATGAGCAGAACCTGGACAGTTGGGTCCCGTACATGCAGACTCCAACTCAGGAGATGCTCATATCCTAACTATAAGAATCATGGAAAAGGAAAGTTTTCAGCTCCATCTTAAAGGTGTGGAGGGAGTCTGCCTCCTGAACCCACGGTGGGAGCTGGTTCCATAAGAGAGGAGCCTGATAGCTAAAGGCCCTTCCTCCCATAGTACTCTTTGAGACTCTGGGAACCACCAGTAAACCTGCAGTCTGAGAGCCAAGTGCTCTATTTGGAATATATGGAACTATAAGATCTTTTATGTACAATGGAGCTTGGTCATGGAGAGCTTTATATGTGAGGAGAAGAATTTTAAACTTTATCCTGGATTTAACAGGGAGCCAGTGTAGAGAGGCTAAAACTGGTGAAACATGATCTCTCCTGCTGGTCCTCATCAGAACCCTCGCTGCAGCATTTTGGATCAGATGGAGACTTTTCAGGGCATATTTGGGACAACCCATAAATAAGGACTTGCAGTAATCCAGTCTGGAAGTAATAAAGGCATGGACTCATTTTTCTGCATCTTTCTGAGACAAGATGCCCCTAATTTCTGCAATATTACGCAGGTGGAAGAAGGCGGTTCACTGAACAAGATCAGTGTGTCTTCAGAAAGTCAGGGAAGCAGAAATCTGAGGGGAAAATTAAATTAAACCTTATTTATACATTTAATTCTTTTCAAGTTTGAAAATTAAATCACATTTTATTCGTAATAAAAAGAACTGTAAATAAAAACAAACCTAACCTTGTAATGTCATACTTGCAGTTTGACCTTTTACATCATTTTATGGTAAAAACTCAAAAACCAGTTGAATATAATCTGACACAGGTGTTCTGCCCCCTGGTGGACACATGTGGCACTGCAATAACTTTAACAATAACTTAAAAATAACTTTGAAAATAATTTGAAAAATATTTTAAATGTTAAAGAACCCAATAAAGACCAGAAAAATTAGATAAAGTGTAAATAAAGATAAAGTAGAATGGGAGACACCAAGATCACGGTTCGACTAGCGGTCTGAATATCTTAACCTCGGTTGATGTGCACTTGATGTGCATCCAGCCGACTGGAGCAGCGAGCAGTTTTTCTGTGTTTTATTGCAGGAGAATTTCACTTTGCTACTTCATCTGCTGTAAGACTGAAGCTGGAAGGAGAATTCCCATAAAACTGGAATTATGCCGTTTCTGCTGGTTATCTTTTTTTACAGCTGAGGTTTAGAAATGTATCCTAGCGTTAGCTTATTAGCATCCAGCGTCTTCTCCGTAAATCCTGACAGATTAAACACGATGAAGGTTAAAATCGCTGTAGCTGAATCAATTATCAGATATCGTTGCTACCTGTCCGTTAAAGCAGCCTGCTGTTGCCATGACGTCTGAAGCGACACACGGTTATGCTATTCTGACAGGGTATGCTAACCCGCCATCGCAGGCAGTTGCCATGGCAACAATCCTGCAGACTGACAAGGTGTGGAAGATTCTCTGGAGGAAACTGGGTTTCATAAATACGAAGAAAAAATAAACAGAAAAACGAGAACAAATCAGAGGGATTTTGTTGTTTTCATTGATCCCACTGATCAATCCTCCGAATCGGTCCGACTCCTCCGGTTCAGATCTCTGATCCCAGGTTGTTCTGCAGAGTTAAGTTTCAGCCTGTGTGTCGCCCGCCGCAGTGTTTCCCCAACATGTCTAAGAAAGGAGGGAATTGCGGACCGGACATGGAGATGATGGTGGAGGCGTCGATCATCCGCATCCCCCCTCATCACTACATCCACGTCCTGGACCAGAACACTAACATCGCCCGCGTGGAGATCGGACCGCTGACCTACATCCGCCAGGACAACGAGAGGTGAGTCGGCCGGCGACGTCGCAGACTCGTCCGATGGGATGTTTGGATGTAGGATACGAATCCGTTTCCCCAAAAAGCAGCTTCTGATGCGTCTCCTCCCAGAATTCTCTTCCTGCCGGTCCGGATGATCATGGTGCCTCCTCGCCACTACTGCGTGGTCTCCAACCCTGTTGCACGCGACGACAACAGCCAGGTCCTGTTCGACCAGTCGGGTCAGGCCAAGCTGCGCCATGCCGACCTGGAGATCCGCCTGACCCAGGACCCGTTCCCGCTCTACCCCGGAGAGGAGATCCAGCAGGTCTCCAGCGGCCTCTGTGGTCGTTATTAGAATAAATCTTGATAATCGTTGGTGATGAGGTTGGAGTGACCCGTTTGCATCTGGTTCCAGGACGTGACCCCCCTGCAGATCGTGTACCCGGACACGGCTCTGCGTCTCCAGGCTCTGCTGGACTTTGAAGACAAGGAAGGGGTGAAGAGGGTGGCTGGAGATGAGTGGCTGTTTGAGGGACCAGGTCTGTCTAGTCCTGAGTTTAATCTGAGCAGATATGGGGCGGGGGACCCTTTAGACACCCCTAACCTAAAGGGTCAGGGGTGTCTAAAGGGTCCAAAGTTGGGCCTTGAGGACCGCTGTCCTGCAGGTTTTCCATGTATCCCTGCTCCGACACACCTGGCTTACATTAACTGGATCCAACAACCAGTGAAGTTCTGCACAGTGACTAGTTTGGGTCAGGTGTGTTGGAGCAGGGAAACCCTGCAGGGTTGTGTCCAGTTTCTGGGTCGTCCCAGACAGTTTAGATCAGAACGGTAATGAAGCCGAAGCTCAGAGGTTATGATGGCAAAATGTTTTAGTGAAGCTGCAGATTTCTTCGCTGAACTGTTGGTCAAACTCGCCCTTCTCTTCAGGGACGTACATCCCCAGGAAGGAGGTGGTGGTCCTGGAGACCATCAAGGCCACGGTGATCCGGGAGAACCAGGCCATCAGACTGAGAGCTCGCAAAGAGGGCAAAGACCGGCAGGGAGTCCAGAGAGTCACAGGTAACGTGAGCCCTGAAACTGGTCCTCCTGCTTGGAAACTCCTTCGCTAGCCGTAGACGTTGAGTCGGAAAGCTCTTGATAGATTTTTTTTCATTTTGTGTCGCTCCATCTGGTTCCCTCTGTATCCTTTCCTCAGCAACCAACCAGAGAAATGTCTCCACCTCAGAGCCGGACCACGGAACAGAGTTTTGTTGCGACATTGCTTGTTGTAACGTAAACAACTTGCGAGTTGGAGTCGCTCTTCCAGTGATGTCACTCCCTGGCTTCTGATTGGCCGCTCCCCTGACCAATAGCGGCATGCAGTCTGGCCACGTCATACACAACCCGACTCAGCCCGCTTAGAACCTGGGCTGAGTCGTTACAGAAAAAGTATCGGTAAACGGGTCCAAAGGCCGAGCCGAGGCGAGTTGAGTTGAGACAAGCTGATACTGACGGAAAACGGCCGTTTGATTCGCTGCGAGTCTCCATGACCGGTCCGACTACGAAGTCCTGAGTCTGAATGAAAGACAGACGTCGTTATGTTGGTCAGGTTCAGGACTCTGCTGCCTGACCCGGTCCGAGCTGCCCCCGGCTGACCACATCACTAATTTAACGTTTAAATACTTTTATTTACACTTTATTCTTTATTATTGGGGCGGCTGTAGCTCAGGAGGAAGAGCAGGTGTCCTTCAACTGGTAAGTTGGGGGATCGATTCCAGGCTTCCCCTGAAATGCTGAAGTGTCGTAGGGCAAGACACTGAACCCCAAACTGTCCCCCGATGTGCCTATCGGGGTATGAGTGTGTTGAGTGAGTGTTTGTGTGAATGGGTGAATGTGACGAGTAGTGTAAAGCGCTTTGAGTGGTCTGTATGACTAGAAAAGCGCTATAGAAGTACAAGTCCATTTACCATTTATTCTGATTTCTGTAACAAATGAAAACATTAAAAGCCGACATGTACTCCAACCTTCAGATATTCAGTTTTCATTTGGACCTTTTTATTTTCTCCTGTTTAACGATGTAAATAACACGTGACCCGCAGGGGAGGAATGGCTGGTCAGCAAGGTGGGAGCGTACCTGCCAGGTGCTCACGAGGAGGTCATCGACATCGTCAACGCCTTCATCCTGACTGACAAGGTGAGGGGGGGGGGGGGGATCAATACATCCGGCTATGTCTGTCTCCAGCAAAGATTCAGGCCACTTCGGTTTCTATCAGTCATCTCTAGACTTTCTACAGAAGTAAACCTTTCTGTAGTTTGGGGAGAATTTCCCTTTTTGACCACAATGTGTCACAGGATGTCGTGGGAAAAAAACAAGTCGCAGGTAAAAGCAGCACACAGGATGTTGTGGGGAAAAAACAAGTCGCAGGTAAAGCAGCACACAGGATGTCGTGGGAAAAAAACAAGTCGCAGGTAAAAGCAGCACACAGGATGTTGTGGGGAAAAAACAAGTCGCAGGTAAAAGCAGCACACAGGATGTCGTGGGAAAAAAACAAGTCGCAGGTAAAAGCAGCACACAGGATGTCGTGGGGAAAAAACAAGTCGCAGGTAAAGCAGCACACAGGATGTCGTGGGGAAAAAAACAAGTCGCAGGTAAAAGCAGCACACAGGATGTTGTGGGGAAAAAACAAGTCGCAGGTAAAAGCAGCACACAGGATGTCGTGGGGAAAAAACAAGTCGCAGGTAAAAGCAGCACACAGGATGTTGTGGGAAAAAAACAAGTCGCAGGTAAAAGCAGCACACAGGATGTCGTGGGGAAAAAACAAGTCGCAGGTAAAAGCAGCACACAGGATGTCGTGGGGAAAAAAACAAGTCGCAGGTAAAAGCAGCACACAGGATGTCGTGGGAAAAAAACAAGTCGCAGGTAAAAGCAGCACACAGGATGTCGTGGGAAAAAAACAAGTCGCAGGTAAAAGCAGCACACAGGATGTCGTGGGAAAAAAACAAGTCGCAGGTAAAGCAGCACACAGGATGTTGTGGGAAAAAAACAAGTCGCAGGTAAAGCAGCACACAGGATGTCGTGGGGAAAAAACAAGTCGCAGGTAAAAGCAGCACACAGGATGTCGTGGGGAAAAAACAAGTCGCAGGTAAAAGCAGCACACAGGATGTCGTGGGAAAAAAACAAGTCGCAGGTAAAGCAGCACACAGGATGTTGTGGGGAAAAAACAAGTCGCAGGTAAAAGCAGCACACAGGATGTCGTGGGGAAAAAACAAGTCGCAGGTAAAAGCAGCACACAGGATGTCGTGGGAAAAAACAAGTCGCAGGTAAAAGCAGCACACAGGATGTCGTGGGAAAAAAACAAGTCGCAGGTAAAAGCAGCACACAGGATGTCGTGGGGAAAAAACAAGTCGCAGGTAAAAGCAGCACACAGGATGTCGTGGGAAAAAAACAAGTCGCAGGTAAAAGCAGCACACAGGATGTCGTGGGGAAAAAACAAGTCGCAGGTAAAAGCAGCACACAGGATGTCGTGGGAAAAAAACAAGTCGCAGGTAAAAGCAGCACACAGGATGTTGTGGGAAAAAAACAAGTCGCAGGTAAAGCAGCACACAGGATGTTGTGGGAAAAAAACAAGTCGCAGGTAAAAGCAGCACACAGGATGTCGTGGGAAAAAAACAAGTCGCAGGTAAAAGCAGCACACAGGATGTCGTGGGGAAAAAACAAGTCGCAGGTAAAAGCAGCACACAGGATGTCGTGGGGAAAAAACAAGTCGCAGGTAAAAGCAGCACACAGGATGTCGTGGGAAAAAAACAAGTCGCAGGTAAAGCAGCACACAGGATGTTGTGGGGAAAAAACAAGTCGCAGGTAAAAGCAGCACACAGGATGTCGTGGGGAAAAAACAAGTCGCAGGTAAAGCAGCACACAGGATGTTGTGGGAAAAAACAAGTCGCAGGTAAAAGCAGCACACAGGATGTTGTGGGGAAAAAACAAGTCGCAGGTAAAAGCAGCACACAGGATGTTGTGGGGAAAAAACAAGTCGCAGGTAAAAGCAGCACACAGGATGTCGTGGGGAAAAAACAAGTCGCAGGTAAAAGCAGCACACAGGATGTTGTGGGGAAAAAACAAGTCGCAGGTAAAAGCAGCACACAGGATGTTGTGGGAAAAAAAACAAGTCGCAGGTAAAAGCAGCACACAGGATGTTGTGGGGAAAAAACAAGTCGCAGGTAAAAGCGGCACACAGGATGTTGTGGGGAAAAAACAAGTCGCAGGTAAAAGCAGCACACAGGATGTCGTGGGGAAAAAACAAGTCGCAGGTAAAAGCAGCACACAGGATGTCGTGGGGAAAAAACAAGTCGCAGGTAAAAGCAGCACACAGGATGTTGTGGGAAAAAAACAAGTCGCAGGTAAAGCAGCACACAGGATGTTGTGGGAAAAAAACAAGTCGCAGGTAAAGCAGCACACAGGATGTTGTGGGGAAAAAACAAGTCGCAGGTAAAAGCAGCACACAGGATGTTGTGGGAAAAAAACAAGTCGCAGGTAAAAGCAGCACACAGGATGTTGTGGGGAAAAAACAAGTCGCAGGTAAAAGCAGCACACAGGATGTTGTGGGGAAAAAACAAGTCGCAGGTAAAAGCAGCACACAGGATGTCGTGGGAAAAAAACAAGTCGCAGGTAAAGCAGCACACAGGATGTCGTGGGGAAAAAACAAGTCGCAGGTAAAAGCAGCACACAGGATGTTGTGGGAAAAAAACAAGTCGCAGGTAAAAGCAGCACACAGGATGTTGTGGGAAAAAAACAAGTCGCAGGTAAAGCAGCACACAGGATGTTGTGGGAAAAAAACAAGTCGCAGGTAAAAGCAGCACACAGGATGTCGTGGGGAAAAAACAAGTCGCAGGTAAAAGCAGCACACAGGATGTCGTGGGGAAAAAAACAAGTCGCAGGTAAAAGCAGCACACAGGATGTTGTGGGGAAAAAACAAGTCGCAGGTAAAAGCAGCACACAGGATGTTGTGGGGAAAAAACAAGTCGCAGGTAAAAGCAGCACACAGGATGTCGTGGGAAAAAAACAAGTCGCAGGTAAAAGCAGCACACAGGATGTCGTGGGGAAAAAACAAGTCGCAGGTAAAAGCAGCACACAGGATGTCGTGGGAAAAAAACAAGTCGCAGGTAAAAGCAGCACACAGGATGTCGTGGGGAAAAAACAAGTCGCAGGTAAAAGCAGCACACAGGATGTTGTGGGAAAAAAACAAGTCGCAGGTAAAAGCAGCACACAGGATGTCGTGGGAAAAAAACAAGTCGCAGGTAAAAGCAGCACACAGGATGTCGTGGGAAAAAAACAAGTCGCAGGTAAAAGCAGCACACAGGATGTCGTGGGAAAAAAACAAGTCGCAGGTAAAAGCAGCACACAGGATGTTGTGGGGAAAAAACAAGTCGCAGGTAAAAGCAGCACACAGGATGTCGTGGGGAAAAAAACAAGTCGCAGGTAAAAGCAGCACACAGGATGTCGTGGGGAAAAAACAAGTCGCAGGTAAAGCAGCACACAGGATGTCGTGGGGAAAAAACAAGTCGCAGGTAAAAGCAGCACACAGGATGTCGTGGGGAAAAAACAAGTCGCAGGTAAAAGCAGCACACAGGATGTTGTGGGGAAAAAACAAGTCGCAGGTAAAAGCAGCACACAGGATGTTGTGGGGAAAAAACAAGTCGCAGGTAAAAGCAGCACACAGGATGTTGTGGGGAAAAAACAAGTCGCAGGTAAAAGCAGCACACAGGATGTTGTGGGGAAAAAACAAGTCGCAGGTAAAAGCAGCACACAGGATGTCGTGGGGAAAAAACAAGTCGCAGGTAAAAGCAGCACACAGGATGTTGTGGGGAAAAAACAAGTCGCAGGTAAAAGCAGCACACAGGATGTCGTGGGGAAAAAACAAGTCGCAGGTAAAAGCAGCACACAGGATGTCGTGGGGAAAAAACAAGTCGCAGGTAAAAGCAGCACACAGGATGTTGTGGGGAAAAAACAAGTCGCAGGTAAAAGCAGCACACAGGATGTTGTGGGAAAAAAACAAGTCGCAGGTAAAAGCAGCACACAGGATGTTGTGGGGAAAAAAACAAGTCGCAGGTAAAGCAGCACACAGGATGTCGTGGGGAAAAAACAAGTCGCAGGTAAAAGCAGCACACAGGATGTCGTGGGAAAAAAACAAGTCGCAGGTAAAAGCAGCACACAGGATGTCGTGGGAAAAAAACAAGTCGCAGGTAAAAGCAGCACACAGGATGTCGTGGGAAAAAAACAAGTCGCAGGTAAAAGCAGCACACAGGATGTCGTGGGAAAAAAACAAGTCGCAGGTAAAAGCAGCACACAGGATGTCGTGGGGAAAAAACAAGTCGCAGGTAAAAGCAGCACACAGGATGTCGTGGGGAAAAAACAAGTCGCAGGTAAAAGCAGCACACAGGATGTCGTGGGGAAAAAACAAGTCGCAGGTAAAGCAGCACACAGGATGTTGTGGGAAAAAAAACAAGTCGCAGGTAAAAGCAGCACACAGGATGTTGTGGGAAAAAAACAAGTCGCAGGTAAAGCAGCACACAGGATGTCGTGGGAAAAAAACAAGTCGCAGGTAAAAGCAGCACACAGGATGTTGTGGGGAAAAAACAAGTCGCAGGTAAAAGCAGCACACAGGATGTTGTGGGAAAAAAACAAGTCGCAGGTAAAAGCAGCACACAGGATGTTGTGGGAAAAAAACAAGTCGCAGGTAAAAGCAGCACACAGGATGTTGTGGGAAAAAAACAAGTCGCAGGTAAAAGCAGCACACAGGATGTCGTGGGAAAAAAACAAGTCGCAGGTAAAAGCAGCACACAGGATGTCGTGGGGAAAAAACAAGTCGCAGGTAAAAGCAGCACACAGGATGTCGTGGGAAAAAAACAAGTCGCAGGTAAAAGCAGCACACAGGATGTCGTGGGAAAAAAACAAGTCGCAGGTAAAAGCAGCACACAGGATGTCGTGGGAAAAAAACAAGTCGCAGGTAAAAGCAGCACACAGGATGTCGTGGGGAAAAAACAAGTCGCAGGTAAAAGCAGCACACAGGATGTCGTGGGGAAAAAACAAGTCGCAGGTAAAAGCAGCACACAGGATGTCGTGGGAAAAAAAACAAGTCGCAGGTAAAAGCAGCACACAGGATGTCGTGGGAAAAAAAACAAGTCGCAGGTAAAAGCAGCACACAGGATGTTGTGGGGAAAAAACAAGTCGCAGGTAAAAGCAGCACACAGGATGTTGTGGGGAAAAAACAAGTCGCAGGTAAAAGCAGCACACAGGATGTTGTGGGGAAAAAACAAGTCGCAGGTAAAAGCAGCACACAGGATGTTGTGGGGAAAAAACAAGTCGCAGGTAAAAGCAGCACACAGGATGTCGTGGGAAAAAAACAAGTCGCAGGTAAAAGCAGCACACAGGATGTCGTGGGAAAAAAACAAGTCGCAGGTAAAAGCAGCACACAGGATGTTGTGGGAAAAAAACAAGTCGCAGGTAAAAGCAGCACACAGGATGTTGTGGGAAAAAAACAAGTCGCAGGTAAAAGCAGCACACAGGATGTCGTGGGAAAAAAACAAGTCGCAGGTAAAAGCAGCACACAGGATGTCGAATGCAGAACTGCTCTAAAGGCGGTTAAAGTACAGAGAAGTCAGAACGGAACTAGCTTGTTTGAGGTGATGGATCGAGGTTACGGCGGCGTGGATCTACTCGCCATAGACTGCGTCAGTTCTCAGGAAATCTACAAATGAGATTTTAGCTTCTGTTAGCGGTATAAACCGTCAGTAGGTTGAGCTTCCTGCTGTCAATCATTGGTACGTCTTTAGTTACTATGGTTACGTCCTTCTGAGTGCAGCCAGGCGATTTAAAGATGATCATATTTATATAATTTGTACAGCAGCAGGGTTTGAAAACTTTCCCTGACAATGGTAAATGAACTGAATTCTGATTGGTCAATTACTTTAAATGCTCGTAATCCAGTGATGAAAAGATCAAACTTAAAGATCAGTTCTTAACAGGTTTGATAAACTTCCAAGTCGTTCATCATTCTCACATCTTGTTCATTTTTCTTCTCCTTCCTCCTGAATGAATCGTGGATCACCTGAATGTGTCAGGAATCACCTAAATGAATCACTTGAATGAATCATAAATCTCCTGAATGAATCATGATTAACCTGAATTAATAATGAATCACCGAAATGAATCATGAATCACATGACTGAATAAATGACTTGAATGAATCTACTGAATGAATCGTGAATCGCCTGAATGAATCGTGAATCGCCTGAATGAATCGTGAATCGCCTGAATGAATCGTGATTCGCCTGAATGAATTGTGATTCGCCTTCATGAATCGTGAATCTCCTGAATGAATCGTGAATCATAAATCACATGAATGAATAATTGAGTGAATCTCCTGAATGAATCGTGAATCGTGATTCGCCTAAATGAATCATGAATCTCCTGAATGAATCGTGAATCATAAATCACATGAATGAATAATTGAGTGAATCTACTGAATGAATCGTGATTCGCCTAAATGAATCGTGATTCGGCTGAATGAATCGTGATTCGCCTGAATGAATCGTGACTCGCCTGAATGAATCGTGATTCGCCTGAATGAATTGTGAATCGCCTGAATGAATCGTGAATCGCCTGAATGAATCGTGAATCGCCTGAATGAATTGTGATTCGCCTGAATGAATCGTGAATCGCCTGAATGAATCGTGAATCGCCTGAATGAATCGTGAATCGCCTGAATGAATCGTGCATCGCCTACATGAATCGTTAGTCTGTTGAATGAATCGTGAATCTCCTGAATGAATCGTGAATCATAAATCACATGAATGAATAATTGAGTGAATCTACTGAATGAATCGTGATTCGCCTAAATGAATCGTGATTCGCCTGAATGAATCGTGATTCGCCTGAATGAATCGTGACTCGCCTGAATGAATCGTGATTCGCCTGAATGAATCGTGAATCGCCTGAATGAATCGTGAATCGCCTGAATGAATCGTGCATCGCCTACATGAATCGTTAGTCTGTTGAATGAATCGTGAATCTCCTGAATGAATCGTGAATCATAAATCACATGAATGAATAATTGAGTGAATCTACTGAATGAATCGTGATTCGCCTAAATGAATCATGAATCTCCTGAATGAATCGTGTGATTTCCGTAACGTACGTCCTGCTGGTCTCCAGGTTAAATCAGCAGAATATCTAACCTGGAGAATGAAGAGACGTTTAAGTAACATGATTTTTTTCGCTGTCCTCAGAGGGCGCTGCACGTTCGAGCCCTGCGGCCCTTTAAAGACGCCGGTGGCCGAGAACGTCGCACGGGGGAGGAGTGGCTGGTCACCATGGCCGACCGGGAGGCGCACATCCCCGCGGTGTCGGAGGAGGTGGTGGGCGTGGTGGACGTGACCACGCTGAGCAGCAGGCAGTACTGCGTGATCCTGGACCCGGTGGGACCCGACGGGAAGCCTCAGCTGGGCCAGAAGAGGGTGGTGAAGGTGGGGAGAGGCCTCGTGATGAGGATGAAACCAGATACGATGCTGAACTCTAACCTGACTTCATCTTCATCGTTTCTGACAGGGTGAGCGCTCGTTTTTCCTGCAGCCTGGAGAGCACCTTGAAAGCGGCATCCAGAACGTCTACGTGCTGTCGGAGGAGGAAGGTCTGGTGCTCCGAGCTGTGGAGGCGTTCAATGACACGGAGGTGAGGTTGTCGTGCTTCGCTCTGATTCGCTCAGATCAAACTCTTCGTCCCTTAAAGGTTTTAGACCTTTTTATTTGTCCGACACGTTTTAGTTCACAAGATCTTTCAGGTCAACCTGGTCCGGTTCCTGCTTGGCCTCCGGGTCCGGTTCCTGCTTGGCCTCCGGGTCCGGTTCCTGCTTGGCCTCCGGGTCCGGTTCCTGCTTGGCCTCCGGGTCCGGTTCCTGCTTGGCCTCCGGGTCCGGTTCCTGCTTGGCCTCCGGGTCCGGTTCCTGCTTGGCCTCCGGGTCCGGTTCCTGCTTGGCCTCCGGGTCCGGTTCCTGCTTGGCCCCCGGGTCCGGTTCCTGCTTGGCCTCCGGGTCCGGTTCCTGCTTGGCCTCCGGGTCCGGTTCCTGCTTGGCCCCCGGGTCCGGTTCCTGCTTGGCCCCCGGGTCCGGTTCCTGCTTGGCCCCCGGGTCCGGTTCCTGCTTGGCCTCCGGGTCCGGTTCCTGCTTGGCCTCCGGGTCCGGTTCCTGCTTGGCCTCCGGGTCCGGTTCCTGCTTGGATTCTGGGTCGGGTTCCTGGTTGGCCTCCGGGTCCGGTTTCTGGTTTTATTCCGGGTCCGGTTCCTGGTTGGCCTCCGGGTCCGGTTTCTGGTTTTATTCCGGGTCCGGTTCCTGCTTGGCCTCCGGGTCCGGTTCCTGCTTGGATTCTGGGTCCGGTTCCTGCTTGGCCTCCGGGTCCGGTTCCTGCTTGGCCTCCGGGTCCGGTTCCTGCTTGGCCTCCGGGTCCGGTTCCTGCTTGGATTCTGGGTCCGGTTCCTGGTTGGCCTCCGGGTCCGGTTCCTGGTTGGCCTCCGGGTCCGGTTTCTGGTTTGATTCCGGGTCCGGTTCCTGGTTGGCCTCCGGGTCCGGTTCCTGGTTGGCCTCCGGGTCGGTTCGTAGTTTTTTTTAGAATACTTTGAACTCTTCTTTTACCAAAGGCGGAATTAAATATGTTTTATTAGTTTTATTCAATATTTCATTTATTTTATTTTATTTTTTTTATTCTTTTCAGATTAATTTTATTTTCTGATTGTTTTATTTATATATTAACTGATCATAAATATATAATAAGTTTATGTTCTTAGGATTGTTTATTTTAAATGATACTGAATTTTATGAAGTTTATTTTCTTATATTTTTACTATTAAATTATTTTAATAGATTTTGTTTTTGTCCTTCATGTTGTTGCAGTTTTATTCTGTTTATTATTTGACTTAATTTAATAAAATCATTCAAAGTTACTAAAATCCCATTTTTTCATCATCCTGATGCTCCGCTTTTACTTTTGCAAGTCGTCTTCACCATGTGACTAAACGCTGCCGTGTGATTGGCTGGTCAGACCTGAACATGGTCCGTCAGCCCGATTAGAGGTTAAAGGTCGCCTGCAGGTGTGTCTCTTATCAGCTGATCCTTCAGGATCGGGTCAGACTGGTCCGGTCTGGTTTTAGTCCCGAGTTCAGTTTCATCTCCATAGTAACAACTTCTACAGTAATCAGATTACTAACCAGGAATACTCCCATAATACTTCCACTCTCTCCTTCTTCTCTCCCCTCCATCATTTATTTCATCCCTTCATTTTATTCAGTACCTTCCTTCCATCTCTTCTCCTCTTCTTCCTCCTCCTCTCCATCTTCCTCCCCCTCCTCCTCCTGTTCCTCCTCCTCTCCGATGCATCGCCATGTTAACCCTTCTCTCCCTCCTCCCCTCTCTCCCGCGCTCTCTCTGCCAGTTTGAGGAAGAGGAGGAAGGTGATGCTGTGGAAGAGGAAGAGCTGATGCCGGAGCGAGCCAAGCGATCCAAACGGAGCGGCATCCTGCGTCGCCCTGGCGACCGCTGGATGCTGCGGGGCCCCATCGAGTACGTGCCCCCCGCCAGCGTGGAGGTGTTGCTGACGCAGCACGCCATCCCGCTGGACGAGAACGAGGGAATCTACGTCCGAGACATCAAGACGGGAAAGGTGGGATTAAAGGAGCAGCCCGCGGATTTTACCGCTGTTTGTTTTTGGGATGTTGTTGTTTATTTTGTTTATGTTTTTAAGTTGTTTTCTTTTTCTTTTCTTTTTTCTGTTTTTATAGTTTTTCTTTTTTAATTTTTTGGAATTTTTTAGATTTAATTTGTTTTTTGTTTGTTGTTTTTTTTGTAATCTTATTAGAAAATAATCTTTGAGAAATGAGTTCTTCTCATTCAGCTTTATTAATAATCATGTTCGTATTCATGAGTTTCAGTCTTTAATCAATGAATCCGATCGATTTCTGGATGCAGAAAAACATGAAAACCCTTTTTTCCTGAATATTCCTGCCAACCTTAAACGCATCACTGTGGGGAAAAAAAACGCGTTTACATGTAACGTGATGACGATGATGAAGAGTACAACTTATAGTTGTGATGATGGTGATGATAACGATGAAGATGATCTTCAGGTGCGCGCGGTCATCGGTCACACCTACATGCTGAACCAGGACGAGGAGTTGTGGAAGAAGGATCTTCCTCCCAACGTGGAGGCCCTGCTGGCGTCCCGCATCGACCCGCTGGCCGACCGCTCCCACCGCCACACCAATGACGACAGCATCCCGAGGAACAAGACCCGGGTGGTCACCTACAGGGTCCCCCACAACGCCGCCATCCAGGTGTACGACTACAGGGAGAAGAAGGCCAGGTGAGTCCCGTCCTGAAGGCGTCGTCGTCGCCGTGGCGTGGCGCCGCTAACGGTGGCGTGTTTTTCCGCAGGGTGGTGTTCGGACCAGAGATGGTGATGCTCGGCCCTGACGAGCAGTTCACGGTGCTGTCGCTGTCCGGGGACAAACCCAAGAGGGCCAACGTCATCAAGGCCGTCTGCCTGCTGCTGGGGCCCGACTTCTTCACCGACATCATCACCATAGAGACGGCCGACCACGCCCGGCTGCAGCTGCAGCTGTCCTACAACTGGTAACGCTCGCCGCCACCCGACCCGTAACGCTGGGAATGTTCTGTGACACCTTCCTCTTCCTCCTCTTCCTCTTCAGGCACTTTGACGTGAAGTCCAGGAACGATCCAGCCGAAGCAGCAGCTCTGTTTTCCGTCCCGGACTTCGTCGGAGACGCCTGCAAAGCCATCGCCTCGCGGATCAGAGGCGCCGTCGCCTCCGTCCAGTTCGACGACTTCCACAAGGTTGGTGTCATGTCCTCCTCTTCATCACCATCGTCATCTACCTGATGGGCCTGGTCCGGTCCTGCATCTGGACCAGAACCAGGGAGGAAAACCCCCATCTGGACCAGAACCAGTAAGTGGAACCTCCATCAGGACCAGAACCGGGAAGGAAAACCTCCATCTGGACCAGAACCAGGAAGGAAAACCTCCATTTGGATCAGAACCAGGAAGGAAAACCTCCATCTGGACCAGAACCAGGAAGTGGAACCTCCATCTGGACCAGAACCAGGAAGTGGAACCTCCATCTGGACCAGAACCAGGAAGGAAAACCTCCATTTGGATCAGAACCAGGAAGGAAAACCTCCATCTGGACCAGAACCAGGAAGGAAAACCTCCATCAGGACCAGAACCAGGAAGGAAAACCTCCATCAGGACCAGAACCAGGAAGGAAAACCTCCATCTGGACCAGAACCAGTAAGAAATCCTCCATCTGGACCAGAACCAGGAAGTGGAACCTCCATCTGGACCAGAACCGGGAAGGAAAACCTCCATCTGGACCAGAACCAGGAAGGAAAACCTCCATTTGGATCAGAACCAGGAAGGAAAACCTCCATCTGGACCAGAACCAGGAAGTGGAACCTCCATCTGGACCAGAACCAGGAAGTGGAACCTCCATCTGGACCAGAACCAGGAAGGAAAACCTCCATTTGGATCAGAACCAGGAAGGAAAACTTCCATCTGGACCAGAACCAGGAAGGAAAACCTCCATCTGGACCAGAACCGGGAAGGAAAACCTCCATCAGGACCAGAACCAGGAAGGAAAACCTCCATCTGGACCAGAACCAGTAAGAAATCCTCCATCTGGACCAGAACCAGGAAGTGGAACCTCCATCTGGACCAGAACCAGGAAGTGGAACCTCCATCTGGACCAGAACCAGGACGGAAAACCTCCATCTGGACCAGAACCAGGAAGAAAACCTCCATCAGAACTTCATCACCGATTTTAGGATCTTTGTACTTTGTTGTAGTTTACCTTCGACTAAACAAACATCGTTTTTGTGCAGAACTCCAACCGGATCATCTGCTCGGCCGTGTTCGGCTTCGACGAGAAGATGGCGGTCCGATCCAGCCTCCGCTTCAGCCAGAACAACCTGGTGATCAGCAGCGTGGACATCCAGTCTGTGGAGCCGGTGGACCAGCGGACCAGAGACGCCCTGCAGAAGAGCGTCCAGCTGGCCATCGAGATCACCACCAACTCGCAGGAGGCTGCGGCGAGGTCCGACACGCCCCCTGAGGTAACGTCGCCGCCGGCGTCTCCGGGCTTCACCAGCTTCTGTTCCTCTGCAGACACGAGGCGGAGCGTCTGGAGCAGGAGGCGCGGGGCAGGCTGGAGAGGCAGCGCATCACCGACCAGGCGGAGGCAGAGAGAGCCAGGAAGGAGCTGCTGGAGCTGGAGGCGCTCAGGTGAGACGCGCCGCTCCTCGTAGATTCTGCTCCGTCAGGTGACAACGCTCCGTTGACCCCGTCCTGTGTTTCAGCGCCGCGGTGGAGAGTACAGGAGCCGCCAAGGCCGAGGCCCAGTCCAGAGCCGAGGCGGCTCGCATCCAGGGGGAGGCGGCGGTCAACGAGGCCAAGCTGAAGGCGGAGGCTCAGAGGATCGAAGCCGTACGTTCCGCTTCCTGTTCCTGCTGGGTATAGAACACTACCCAGGACCTGAAGCCTCTATGTCCACCTGCAGGAGGCGGAGCTTCAGAGGCTCGCCAAGGCCCGCGAGCAGGAGCTGAGCTACAAGAAGGAGATGGACCGCCTGGAGGTGGAGAAGCAGGAGCGTCTGAGCCAGATCGAGAATCAGCGCTTCCAGCAGATGATGGAGAGTCTGGGCAGCGACACGCTGAAGGAGATCGCCCGAGCCGGACCCGAGATGCAGGTACAGTCCTGGTACCAGGTACCGCTGACCCGGGGGGAGGGTAGCGCCAAGAAGTTTGGATCAGTCCCCACCATTCTGTCTGGTTCCCAGTTCCCACCATTCTGTCTGGTTCCCAGTTCCCACCTTTCTGTCTGGTTCCCAGTTCCCACCTCTCTGACTGGTTCCCAGTTCCCACCTTTCTGACTGGTTCCCAGTTCCCACCTCTCTGACTGGTTCCCAGTTCCCACCTCTCTGACTGGTTCCCAGTTCCCACCTCTCTGACTGGTTCCCAGTTCCCACCTCTCTGACTGGTTCCCAGTTCCCACCTCTCTGACTGGTTCCCAGTTCCCACCTCTCTGACTGGTTCCCAGTTCCCACCTCTCTGACTGGTTCCCAGTTCCCACCTCTCTGACTGGTTCCCAGTTCCCACCTCTCTGACTGGTTCCCAGTTCCCACCTCTCTGACTGGTTCCCAGTTCCCACCCCTCTGACTGGTTCCACCTCTCTGACTGGTTCCCAGTCCCCACCATTCTGTCTGGTTCCCAGTTCCCACCTTTCTGTCTGGTTCCCAGTTCCCACCTTTCTGTCTGGTTCCCAGTTCCCACCTTTGTCTGGTTCCCAGTCCCCACCTTTCTGTCTGGTTCCCAGTTCCCACCTTTCTGTCTGGTTCCCAGTTCCCACTTTTCTGTCTGGTTCCCAGTCCCCACCTTTCTGTCTGGTTCCCAGTTCCCACCTTTCTGTCTGGTTCCCAGTCCCCACCTTTCTGTCTGGTTCCCAGTTCCCACCTTTCTGTCTGGTTCCCAGTTCCCACTTTTCTGTCTGGTTCCCAGTCCCCACCATTCTGACTGGTTCCCAGTCCCCACCATTCTGACTGGTTCCCAGTCCCCACCATTCTGTCTGGTTCCCAGTCCCCACCATTCTGACTGGTTCCCAGTTCCCACCATTCTGACTGGTTCCCAGTCCCCACCTCGCTGACTGGTTCCCAGTCCCCACCTCGCTGACTGGTTCCCAGTCCCCACCTCGCTGACTGGTTCCCAGTTCCCACCTTTCTGACTGGTTCCCGGACCCCCACCTCGCTGACTGGTTCCCAGTTCCCACCTCTCTGACTGGTTCCACCTCACTGACTGGTTCCACCTCACTGACTGGTTCCCAGTTCCCACCTCTCTGACTGGTTCCCAGTTCCCACCTCTCTGACTGGTTCCCAGTCCCCACCTCTCTGACTGGTTCCCAGTCCCCACCTCTCTGACTGGTTCCCAGTTCCCACCTCTCTGACTGGTTCCCAGTTCCCACCTCTCTGACTGGTTCCCAGTTCCCACCTCTCTGACTGGTTCCCAGTTCCCACCTCTCTGACTGGTTCCCAGTTCCCACCTCTCTGACTGGTTCCCAGTTCCCACCTCTCTGACTGGTTCCCAGTTCCCACCTCTCTGACTGGTTCCCAGTTCCCACCTCTCTGACTGGTTCCACCTCTCTGACTGGTTCCCAGTTCCCACCTTTCTGTCTGGTTCCCAGTTGCCACCTTTCTGTCTGGTTCCCAGTTCCCACCTCTCTGACTGGTTCCCAGTTCCCACTTTTCTGTCTGGTTCCCAGTCCCCACCATTCTGTCTGGTTCCCAGTCCCCACCATTCTGTCTGGTTCCCAGTCCCCACCATTCTGTCTGGTTCCCAGTCCCCACCATTCTGTCTGGTTCCCAGTCCCCACCTCGCTGACTGGTTCCCAGTCCCCACCTCGCTGACTGGTTCCCAGTCCCCACCTCGCTGACTGGTTCCCAGTTCCCACCTCGCTGACTGGTTCCCAGTTCCCACCTCGCTGACTGGTTCCCAGTTCCCACCTCTCTGACTGGTTCCACCTCACTGACTGGTTCCACCTCTCTGACTGGTTCCCAGTTCCCACCTCTCTGACTGGTTCCCAGTTCCCACCTCTCTGACTGGTTCCCAGTCCCCACCTCTCTGACTGGTTCCCAGTTCCCACCTCTCTGACTGGTTCCCAGTTCCCACCTCTCTGACTGGTTCCCAGTCCCCACCTCTCTGACTGGTTCCCAGTCCCCACCTCTCTGACTGGTTCCCAGTTCCCACCTCTCTGACTGGTTCCCAGTTCCCACCTCTCTGACTGGTTCCCAGTTCCCACCTCTCTGACTGGTTCCCAGTTCCCACCTCTCTGACTGGTTCCAAGTTCCCACTTTTCTGTCTGGTTCCCAGTCCCCACCATTCTGTCTGGTTCCCAGTCCCCACCTCGCTGACTGGTTCCCAGTTCCCACCCCTCTGACTGGTTCCACCTCTCTGACTGGTTCCCAGTTCCCACCTTTCTGTCTGGTTCCCAGTTGCCACCTTTCTGTCTGGTTCCCAGTTGCCACCTTTCTGTCTGGTTCCCAGTTCCCACCTCTCTGACTGGTTCCCAGTTCCCACTTTTCTGTCTGGTTCCCAGTCCCCACCATTCTGTCTGGTTCCCAGTCCCCACCATTCTGTCTGGTTCCCAGTCCCCACCTCGCTGACTGGTTCCCAGTCCCCACCTCGCTGACTGGTTCCCAGTTCCCACCTCGCTGACTGGTTCCCAGTTCCCACCTCGCTGACTGGTTCCCAGTTCCCACCTCTCTGACTGGTTCCCGGACCCCCACCTCGCTGACTGGTTCCCAGTTCCCACCTCTCTGACTGGTTCCACCTCACTGACTGGTTCCACCTCTCTGACTGGTTCCCAGTTTCCACCTCTCTGACTGGTTCCCAGTTCCCACCTCTCTGACTGGTTCCCAGTCCCCACCTCTCTGACTGGTTCCCAGTTCCCACCTCTCTGACTGGTTCCCAGTTCCCACCTCTCTGACTGGTTCCCAGTTCCCACCTCTCTGACTGGTTCCCAGTCCCCACCATTCTGACTGGTTCCCAGTTCCCACCTCTCTGACTGGTTCCCAGTTCCCACCTCTCTGACTGGTTCCCAGTTCCCACCTTTCTGTCCGGTTCCCAGTTCCCACCTCTCTGACTGGTTCCAAGTTCCCACCTCTCTGACTGGTTCCCAGTCCCCACCATTCTGACTGGTTCCCAGTCCCCACCATTCTGACTGGTTCCCAGTCCCCACCATTCTGACTGGTTCCCAGTCCCCACCATTCTGACTGGTTCCCAGTCCCCACCATTCTGACTGGTTCCCAGTCCCCACAATTCTGACTGGTTCCCAGTTCCCACCTCGCTGACTGGTTCCCAGTTCCCACCTCGCTGACTGGTTCCCAGTTCCCACCTCGCTGACTGGTTCCCAGTTCCCACCTCGCTGACTGGTTCCCAGTTCCCACCTCGCTGACTGGTTCCCAGTCCCCACCATTCTGACTGGTTCCCAGTCCCCACCATTCTGACTGGTTCCCAGTCCCCACCATTCTGACTGGTTCCCAGTCCCCACCATTCTGACTGGTTCCCAGTCCCCACCATTCTGACTGGTTCCCAGTCCCCACCATTCTGACTGGTTCCCAGTTCCCACCATTCTGACTGGTTCCCAGTCCCCACCTCGCTGACTGGTTCCCAGTCCCCACCTCGCTGACTGGTTCCCAGTCCCCACCTCGCTGACTGGTTCCCAGTCCCCACCTCGCTGACTGGTTCCCAGTCCCCACCTCGCTGACTGGTTCCCAGTTCCCACCTTTCTGACTGGTTCCCGGACCCCCACCTCGCTGACTGGTTCCCAGTTCCCACCTCTCTGACTGGTTCCACCTCACTGACTGGTTCCCAGTCCCCACCTCTCTGACTGGTTCCCAGTTCCCACCTCTCTGACTGGTTCCCAGTTCCCACCTCTCTGACTGGTTCCCAGTTCCCACCTCTCTGACTGGTTCCCAGTTCCCACCTCTCTGACTGGTTCCCAGTCCCCACCATTCGGACTGGTTCCCAGTTCCCACCTCTCTGACTGGTTCCCAGTTCCCACCTTTCTGTCCGGTTCCCAGTTCCCACCTCTCTGACTGGTTCCACCTCTCTGACTGGTTCCCAGTTCCCACCTCTCTGACTGGTTCCAAGTTCCCACCTCTCTGACTGGTTCCCAGTCCCCACCATTCTGACTGGTTCCCAGTCCCCACCATTCTGACTGGTTCCCAGTCCCCACCATTCTGTCTTGTTCCCAGTCCCCACCATTCTGTCTGGTTCCCAGTCCCCACCATTTTGTCTGGTTCCCAGTTGCCACCTCTCTGTCTGGTTCCCAGTTGCCACCTCTCTGTCTGGTTCCCAGTTCCCACCTTTCTGTCTGGTTCCCAGTTCCCACCTTTCTGTCTGGTTCCCAGTTCCCACCTCTCTGACTGGTTCCCAGTTCCCACCTCTCTGACTGGTTCCCAGTTCCCACCTCTCTGACTGGTTCCCAGTTCCCACCTCTCTGACTGGTTCCCAGTTCCCACCTCTCTGACTGGTTCCCAGTTCCCACCTCTCTGACTGGTTCCCAGTTCCCACCTCTCTGACTGGTTCCCAGTTCCCACCTCTCTGACTGGTTCCCAGTTCCCACCTCTCTGACTGGTTCCCAGTTCCCACCTCTCTGACTGGTTCCCAGTTCCCACCTCTCTGACTGGTTCCCAGTTCCCACCTCTCTGACTGGTTCCCAGTTCCCACCCCTCTGACTGGTTCCCAGTTGCCACCTTTCTGACTGGTTCCCAGTTGCCACCTTTCTGTCTGGTTCCCAGTTCCCACTTTTCTGTCTGGTTCCCAGTCCCCACCATTCTGTCTGGTTCCCAGTCCCCACCATTCTGTCTGGTTCCCAGTCCCCACCATTCTGTCTGGTTCCCAGTCCCCACCTCGCTGACTGGTTCCCAGTCCCCACCTCGCTGACTGGTTCCCAGTTCCCACCTCGCTGACTGGTTCCCAGTTCCCACCTCGCTGACTGGTTCCCAGTTCCCTCCTCGCTGACTGGTTCCCAGTTCCCACCTCTCTGACTGGTTCCCGGACCCCCACCTCGCTGACTGGTTCCCAGTTCCCACCTCACTGACTGGTTCCACCTCACTGACTGGTTCCACCTCACTGACTGGTTCCACCTCTCTGACTGGTTCCACCTCACTGACTGGTCCCACCTCTCTGACTGGTTCCCAGTTCCCACCTCTCTGACTGGTTCCCAGTCCCCACCATTCTGACTGGTTCCCAGTTCCCACCTCTCTGACTGGTTCCCAGTTCCCACCTTTCTGTCCGGTTCCCAGTTCCCACCTTTCTGTCCGGTTCCCAGTCCCCACCATTCTGACTGGTTCCCAGTCCCCACCATTCTGACTGGTTCCCAGTCCCCACCATTCTGACTGGTTCCCAGTTCCCACCTCTCTGACTGGTTCCCAGTTCCCACCTTTCTGTCCGGTTCCCAGTTCCCACCTTTCTGTCCGGTTCCCAGTCCCCACCATTCTGACTGGTTCCCAGTCCCCACCATTCTGACTGGTTCCCAGTCCCCACCATTCTGACTGGTTCCCAGTCCCCACCATTCTGACTGGTTCCCAGTCCCCACCATTCTGACTGGTTCCCAGTCCCCACCTCGCTGACTGGTTCCCAGTTCCCACCTCGCTGACTGGTTCCATGTTCCTACCTCTCTGACTGGTTCCCGGACCCCCACCTCGCTGACTGGTTCCCAGTTCCCACCTCTCTGACTGGTTCCACCTCACTGACTGGTTCCACCTCACTGACTGGTTCCCAGTTCCCACCTCTCTGACTGGTTCCCAGTTCCCACCTCTCTGACTGGTTCCCAGTCCCCACCTCTCTGACTGGTTCCCAGTTCCCACCTCTCTGACTGGTTCCCAGTTCCCACCTCTCTGACTGGTTCCCAGTTCCCACCTCTCTGACTGGTTCCCAGTCCCCACCTCTCTGACTGGTTCCCAGTCCCCACCATTCTGACTGGTTCCCAGTTCCCACCTCTCTGACTGGTTCCCAGTTCCCACCTTTCTGTCCGGTTCCCAGTTCCCACCTCTCTGACTGGTTCCACCTCTCTGACTGGTTCCCAGTTCCCACCTCTCTGACTGGTTCCCAGTCCCCACCATTCTGACTGGTTCCCAGTCCCCACCATTCTGACTGGTTCCCAGTCCCCACCATTCTGACTGGTTCCCAGTCCCCACCATTCTGACTGGTTCCCAGTCCCCACCATTCTGACTGGTTCCCAGTCCCCACCATTCTGACTGGTTCCCAGTCCCCACCATTCTGACTGGTTCCCAGTCCCCACCATTCTGACTGGTTCCCAGTTCCCACCTCGCTGACTGGTTCCCAGTCCCCACCATTCTGACTGGTTCCCAGTCCCCACCTCTCTGACTGGTTCCCAGTCCCCACCTCTCTGACTGGTTCCCAGTCCCCACCTTTCTGACTGGTTCCCAGTTCCCACCTTTCTGACTGGTTCCCAGTTCCCACCTTTCTGACTGGTTCCCAGTTCCCACCTCTCTGACTGGTTCCCAGTCCCCACCATTCTGACTGGTTCCCAGTCCCCACCATTCTGACTGGTTCCCAGTCCCCACCATTCTGACTGGTTCCCAGTCCCCACCATTCTGACTGGTTCCCAGTCCCCACCTCTCTGACTGGTTCCCAGTCCCCACCTCTCTGACTGGTTCCCAGTCCCCACCATTCTGACTGGTTCCCAGTCCCCACCATTCTGACTGGTTCCCAGTCCCCACCATTCTGACTGGTTCCCAGTCCCCACCATTCTGACTGGTTCCCAGTCCCCACCTTTCTGACTGGTTCCCAGTTCCCAACTCTCTGACTGGTTCCACCTCACTGACTGGTTCCCAGTTCCCACCTCTCTGACTGGTTCCCAGTTCCCACCTCTCTGACTGGTTCCCAGTTCCCACTTTTCTGACTGGTTCACAGTCCCCACCTCGCTGACTGGTTCACAGTCCCCACCTCGCTGACTGGTTCCCAGTCCCCACCTCGCTGACTGGTTCCCAGTTCCCACCTCGCTGACTGGTTCCCAGTTCCCACCTCGCTGACCGGTTCCCAGTTCCCACCTCGCTGACCGGTTCCCAGTTCCCACCTCGCTGACCGGTTCCCAGTTCCCACCTCGCTGACCGGTTCCCAGTTCCCACCTCGCTGACCGGTTCCCAGTTCCCACCTCGCTGACCGGTTCCCAGTTCCCACCTCGCTGACCGGTTCCCAGTTCCCACCTCGCTGACCGGTTCCCAGTTCCCACCTCGCTGACCGGTTCCCAGTTCCCACCTCGCTGACCGGTTCCCAGTTCCCACCTCGCCGACCGGTTCCCAGTTCCCACCTCGCCGACCGGTTCCCAGTTCCCACCTCGCCGACCGGTTCCCAGTTCCCACCTCTCTGACTGGTTCCCAGTTCCCACCTCTCTGACCGGTTCCCAGTTCCCACCTCTCTGACTGGTTCCACCTCTCTGACCGGTTCCCAGTTCCCACCTCTGACTGGTTCCCAGTCCCCACCATTCTGACTGGTTCCCAGTCCCCACCATTCTGACTGGTTCCCAGTCCCCACCATTCTGACTGGTTCCCAGTTCCCACCTCTCTGACTGGTTCCCAGTCCCCACCATTCTGACTGGTTCCCAGTCCCCACCATTCTGACTGGTTCCCAGTCCCCACCATTCTGACTGGTTCCCAGTCCCCACCATTCTGACTGGTTCCCAGTCCCCACCATTCTGACTGGTTCCCAGTCCCCACCATTCTGACTGGTTCCCAGTCCCCACCATTCTGACTGGTTCCCAGTTCCCACCATTCTGACTGGTTCCCAGTTCCCACCATTCTGACTGGTTCCCAGTTCCCACCATTCTGTCTGGTTCCCAGTTCCCACCATTCTGTCTGGTTCCCAGTTCCCACCATTCTGTCTGGTTCCCAGTTCCCACCCCTCTGACTGGTTCCACCTCTCTGACCGGTTCCCAGTTCCCACCTCTCTGACTGGTTCCCAGTCCCCACCATTCTGACTGGTTCCCAGTCCCCACCATTCTGACTGGTTCCCAGTTCCCACCTCTCTGACTGGTTCCCAGTCCCCACCATTCTGACTGGTTCCCAGTCCCCACCATTCTGACTGGTTCCCAGTCCCCACCATTCTGACTGGTTCCCAGTCCCCACCATTCTGACTGGTTCCCAGTCCCCACCATTCTGACTGGTTCCCAGTTCCCACCATTCTGACTGGTTCCCAGTTCCCACCATTCTGACTGGTTCCCAGTTCCCACCATTCTGTCTGGTTCCCAGTTCCCACCATTCTGTCTGGTTCCCAGTTCCCACCATTCTGTCTGGTTCCCAGTTCCCACCATTCTGTCTGGTTCCCAGTTCCCACCATTCTGACTGGTTCCCAGTTCCCACCATTCTGTCTGGTTCCCAGTTCCCACCATTCTGTCTGGTTCCCAGTTCCCACCATTCTGTCTGGTTCCCAGTTCCCACCATTCTGTCTGGTTCCCAGTTCCCACCATTCTGACTGGTTCCCAGTTCCCACCATTCTGTCTGGTTCCCAGTTCCCACCATTCTGTCTGGTTCCCAGTTCCCACCATTCTGTCTGGTTCCCAGTTCCCACCATTCTGTCTGGTTCCCAGTTCCCACCATTCTGTCTGGTTCCCAGTTCCCACCCCTCTGACTGGTTCCACCTCTCTGACCGGTTCCCAGTTCCCACCTCTGACCGGTTCCCAGTTCCCACCTCTGACCGGTTCCCAGTTCCCACCTCTGACCGGTTCCCAGTTCCCACCTCTGACCGGTTCCCAGTTCCCACCTCTGACTGGTTCCCAGTTCCCACCTCTCTGACTGGTTCCCAGTTCCCACCTTTCTGTCTGGTTCCCAGTCCCCACCTCTCTGACTGGTTCCCAGTTCCCACCATTCTGTCTGGTTCCCAGTTCCCACCATTCTGTCTGGTTCCCAGTTCCCACCATTCTGTCTGGTTCCCAGTTCCCACCATTCTGTCTGGTTCCCAGTTCCCACCCCTCTGACTGGTTCCACCTCTCTGACCGGTTCCCAGTTCCCACCTCTGACTGGTTCCCAGTTCCCACCTCTGACTGGTTCCCAGTTCCCACCTCTGACTGGTTCCCAGTTCCCACCTCTCTGACTGGTTCCCAGTTCCCACCTCTCTGTCTGGTTCCCAGTTCCCACCTCTCTGACTGGTTCCCAGTTCCCACCTCTCTGACTGGTTCCCAGTTCCCACCATTCTGTCTGGTTCCCAGTTCCCACCTCTCTGACTGGTTCCCAGTTCCCACCCCTCTGACTGGTTCCCAGTTCCCACCTCTCTGACTGGTTCCCAGTTCCCACCTCTCTGACTGGTTCCCAGTTCCCACCTCTCTGACTGGTTCCCAGTTCCCACCTCTCTGACTGGTTCCCAGTTCCCACCTCTCTGACTGGTTCCCAGTTCCCACCATTCTGTCTGGTTCCCAGTTCCCACCTCTCTGACCGGTTCCCAGTTCCCACCTCGCTGACCGGTTCCCAGTTCCCACCTCGCTGACCGGTTCCCAGTTCCCACCTCTCTTCCTGTGTTAAGCTGCTGTTGCCATGGTAACGGGGCTCGCCACCTCCGCTCTGTCCTCCAGGTGAAGATGCTGCAGTCCCTGGGACTGAAGTCCACCCTCATCACTGACGGCTCGTCGCCCATCAACCTCTTCACCACCGCCAGCGGCCTGCTGGGGGCGCTGCCGGGACAGACCCACTGAGGAAGAGGGGAAAACGTGCTGAGGTAAGGTCTGCTGTAGCGACCGTGTTAAATTCCCTGTCTGACATGTTTGTCTTGACGTGTTCCAGACGAAGCGAGGGGACGAAGGTTTGCTGCTGGTTTTCCTCAACCTGCGACGTTTTCCTGAAGTTTACGTGGAACTGCACTTTCAGCTTCGGTGCCTCCCGACCGCCTGACTGTTGATCCTGATGCCCGACAACCAAAGATTGTTTCTGCTTGCAAACGTTCAGCCTGAACAGATGTTTACTGGGTTTAAATGTGTCCTTTAACGCCTCATCCTGCCTTATTAACTAACGTCTCCTTCTGTGATGCTGATGGCAATAAAACTGACATGATTGTTCCACACGAGCCGTTTCTTTCTGGTTCATCACGCCACGTTGTTACCGACTACGTCAGGACAAGTTCGTCTCACGTCCGACGTCGCTTCAGACGCCAAAAAAGTTTTTAATGGAGAAAATTTATGACATCCTGATCCACTGGATTCTACCCAGTCTCATCAGAACCGGTCTGAGCAGATTTTTACCTGGTCTGAGGAAAGAGGTGTGAAGCTTGAATCCTCCACCAGGTGGCGCTGAAAGACCGGATTTGTCATCGTGTGGTGTGAACAATTAGATTCAGGAAGTTGTGTTTTTATCCCACATAAAACAAGTTTCTTGTCCTAAATCTGTTTTTCACACAATGTGGTGCCAGTTTGGAGAAATATGTGTTTGTCTTAAACTAAAAACAATACAAAAAACTTTTATACTACTATTTTTTTTTTTTTCCTAGATGTACACCAAGCTGCAAGCCTATGCGGAAGTGCATACAACTGCAGTTCCCCCTTCATCCACCAGGGGCTCCAAAACAGCAAATCCCCATAGACTCCCATGTTATAAAAAAACAGGTTCACAGCAGAAATAAACATGTTTACAGCAGGAATAAACATGTTTACAGCAGGAATAAACATGTTTACAGCCTGGTACATAAAACATTTTAGGTTTAATAGGTCAGGTTTACCTTCGTGATAACTGTGCGGGGAGTGAATTTTTTTGATAATTCCTCAGTTTGGAAGTAATTTAATCTAGAACTGTGGCATAATTACATGTCAGTTTGATTGACAGGTACCTGAAAACCTGCTGCAGGAAGGAAGAATGTATAAAAACTTCAGTTTTTAGCTGGTTAACAGCATGACTTAGCTTTAAACCACTTACCTCTGTTAACACTTTAGCTCTTGGCTACAGACAGGACAGGTAGTATTTGATGCATGCAAAACATCCACAGCCCCCCTCTCAGCTCCACCTCTGCCATTTTTGTAGGAATTGACCAATGAGCTCCAATTCAGCTCTTCTGAAACTACAGCGACTCCGTCCATCTTTTAGATCCAGTTCATGCGAGGGGTGTCCAGCTCTGGTCCTCCTGCAGCTTTTCCATGTGTCCCTGCTCCAACACACCTGACTCAATCAAATCAGTCACTGTGCAGAACTTAATTTTGTTGGATCCAGTTAATGTGAGTCGGGTATGTTGGGAAAAATATACATGGAAAAGCTGTAGCACATCAGCCCTCAAGGACCGACCTTGGACATCCCTGGTCCATGATTTACACAGACAAAACTCATTACGTATAATTTTAGATGTAAAAATTGCGTCTCAGTACTTCTTTATCTCAATGATGTAGTTTTTAAAATGTTTGTTGAAGCATGACATGAAATCACTGCTAAAACAGTATTACTGCATGAACAATCTGCTTTTAAACACTAAATAGACCTAAACGCGTAACACCAACATGTTATGCAGCATGTTGATTTAACATGGTTCAATGTTGCAGGCAACAACTTTCCACAATAGCATGTTGCTGCCTCATACAAACGGCAAACAGTTTTGTTTTTTAAATTTAATTAACAATTACTTAAAACTATTCAAAGTAAAGATTTACTTTACTGTGTCTTAATTTTTCATTCTTTCATTAGTAAATAACTGAAATGAAAATGTCAATCAAGATTCAGTCAGGGCACACCCTGGCGACCCTTCCAGGTGTACCTGCCTCTCATCCAGCGATTGCTGGGATAGACTCCAGCTTCCCACAACCCTGACTTGGACTAATGAATGAATATAGTTTGAATATTCTTTAAAATTCAGTTTGCTAACTTGAATGTTTGTACCACAACTTTTGAAGTTGCTAACTTGGGGTATGGTTGCCCTGGGAAACAGTTGCATTAAATTAACAAAAAACTTGCATGAAACTCTCCAAAAGTCAAAACTCAAACTGTAGTGTGAATAATTTATTAAGCTTTAGTGTTACAATGCAGACTTTAGAGTTGGTATGCTAACCTAACATAAATGTTAGCATGTGTTAGCATCACTACATTTAAGGGTGGAATGCTAACATGGGGCATGTTGTAGCCTTCAATTTAACAAATGTTCATTATTTTATTTACAAATAACTTGAATTAATTTGTATTTGTCGAAGCACCAGAACCTGAAGGCAAAACATTGCCATTCAAGGTTCATCTCTATAAAAACAAAAAAAACCTTCAACAAAAACAGATAAAACATATCTAATGAGTAAAACCATTCGTGCGGCAGCTTTGCTGTGAATCGGCAGCATCTGAGCTGCCTGCCATGTCGGTGTCTGTCATTAGAAGTGGACTTTTATCAGTGCGGACATCAGGACAGATGGACGGACTGCAGCCAAATAGTTTGGGGTCAGGCAGGAGAGGTGGCTCCTGTTTAACTCAATTCATCGATCACATAACTTAATCAGGACCAGCTAATTAAATCCCTCAAGGTTGACTGTAATTCTCTCCAACTGTCTCTTCTCATGTGTTGTTCTCTTTATCTCCTACAGCCTTCTCCGGTCTGACAACCGGGACTCACTTTGAACCAGAACCTTTCAATCAGACAGAAAATCAGCTGACGGCTGTTTATATTTTGAACCATTTCATGTTTTCTTGCAGAAAAATGAGAAACGTGGGAAAGTAGAGCTGAAATATCAAACTTGAGTCTTGATAGTGATTTTTATAAACATTAGAGATTAAATTCTGAAGCAATTGTCTCTCTTCTCATCGCGTATAAATATCTAAGTGAGCAAACACATCTGAGTTCCAGATTGTCCCATCAGAGAGCTTCACTCTCAGACTGCAGATTTACTGCAAGTTCCTGGAGGTTCTAAACCAGGGGTCAGCAACCCGCGGAGCTGCATGCGGCTCTTTAGCGCCGCCCTAGTGGCTCCCTGGACCTTTTTTAAAAAATGTTTAAAAAATGGAAAAAAATATGTATTTTTGTTTTGATATAGTTTTGTAGGAGGACAAACATGACAAACATTCTTAATATTTTCCAGCGCTGTAAAAATGTGTAGAATAAATATTAAATTTTAAAATTTCTGTCAAGGAAGATTTGCGTCATAGCCTGCGACACGCGTAGCCTATCAGCAGTGCAGGATGCCAGGCAGGTGTTTGTTGTAAACAAAACTGGCGGCTGTGTGATGGGACATGGATCCCAAAGGGAAAAAGAGAAAAATAACCGACGAGAACAGAGGATTCAACGTTTCTTGGACCGAATCATTTACATTCATTGCCAATGCGGAAGGATTGCCTGAATGTTTGCTCTGTAGCGAGAAGTTGTCAAATAACAAAAAGAGTAATGTGGAAAGACATTTCCAGGGAAAGCATGCTACATTTGCAGCCAGTACCCAGTTGGGAGTGACACAAAAAGTGCGATTGCATTACTTCTGGAGAAATTATAAAAATCGATTTAAGTGGATTGCATCTCCAAACTCCACTACTGCTGCAAGTTTTGTTGCAACCCGGGAGATAATAAAGCGTAGAAAACCGTTCACAGATGGTGACTACATGAAGGAGTCAGTCATCAGCATACATATTTGCTAACTTCAAAAACAAAACCGAGATAATACAGAAAATCAAAGACATGCACCTCTCCGCTAAGACAGTGAAGGAAAGGACCATTAAAATGGCGGCAACATCACCGATCAGCAAATCAAGGACATTAATTCAGCACAAGTTACATCTTACATGTTGAGAAGCCGACCAGTGATGTCCGACAACAGAAGTCACATTAAACGGGTAAGAACATCATCCTTCATAGACACAGACTGAGTAACAAAGTGGATGTTTTTATAAAATGATTTCTGATTATTGTCAGTATATATCTGGAATGACACTTGGTAATGGTGCTCAGGTCGGAGGATAGCTGCGTTGGTTGCGTGTCTAAAGAGAAGAGGATGCTGCTGCGTTTTATCCTCGCACTGACTTGCTTGACAGAAATCAAACTGTATTCATTTGATTTGATATACTTTACCTTTTTTTTTTAAAAGGCTGCTGGCTTATTTTTTATAAATGCAGGCAGCGTTTTATTGCGCTCTGTTTGTTGCCCAGATAAGGGGCGCGTTATGCACGTTCCATTTTGTTGTTTTTTTCAAATTCTTAAAAATAAAAATGACATAAAAAAAATCAGATTTCTTAATTGCGTTGTTTTAATTTAATCAATGCAACGAAACATAATTCATTAATATAGTAATGAAGTTAAACATGAGACGGGATTGTGCAACAGAGTAGTCACGTGGTGCGTCATTCTCTACAGGATGCGCTGCAGGGAAAATAAACATTTTATCATTAAGGCTCTTTATGTATTTGTAGCCAACTTAGTCATTTTGATAGTAGGCTAATATAGCCAATATAGATACATAAAGCATGTGTTGCCTTCATGATACGGCTTATATAAGGCTTCTAATTTTTTGCGGCTCCAGACATATTTGTTTTTTGGGTTTTTTTTGGTCCAATAGGGCTCTTTCAACATTTTGGGTTGCCGACCCCTGAGCTAAACGCAGAACCTTCAGCTATCCAATCCTTCTCTGTAGAACATTCTGTATTAGCATGATAATTTCAAATTTATTACGTTAATGTCAATGTTATAGTACTAACTAGCTTAACTCTTCTAACTTAAGTTTTAGTAAGCTAACGTCAGTATTTGTATGCTAACTTTATCTTCAGTATGTAGTTTTAGTATGCTGACTTAAATCTTAATACACTAACATTAATTCTAGTACATTAACTTCAATTTTACTATAATTAAGTCTTAGTATGCTAACTTTAATTTTAGCATTTTAACTTAAGTCTGAGTATGCTAACTGCAATGTTACTATGCTAACTTTAACTTAAGCCTGCTAACTTAAGTCCTGGTTTGGTAACTGTAATGTTAGTATACTAACTTAAATTTTAGCATTTTAACTTAAGTCCTAGTATGGTAACTGTAATGTTGCTATACCAACTTTAATTTTAGCATTTTAACTTAAGTCCTAGTATGGTAACTGTAATGTTGCTATACCAACTTTAATTTTAGCATGTTAACCTAAGTCTTAGTATGCTAACAAAGTCTTGGTATGCTAAGTCTAATGTTAGTATGCAATGTCAGTATTTGTATGCTAACTTTATCTTCAGTATGCAATTTTAGTATGCTGACTTAAATCTTAATACGCTCACATTAATTCTAGTACATTAACTACAATTTTAGTATAACTTAAGTCTTAGTATGTTGACAGTAATGTTAGTATACTAACTTTAATTTTAGTATGATAACTTAAATCTTAGTATGCTCATTTGAGTTTTAGCATGCTAACTTAAATATTGGTATGCTAACTGTAATGTTGGTATCCTAACTTTAATTTTAGCTAACGTCGTCTTTGGTTGTGAGTTGTAGACCTAATAGATGTTTTTTAAAGATCGACCAATTTATCGGGCTAATATTTGCATTATTTTCCAACTTGTCTCGGCATCAGTGGATTTATTTTCCTACTATGATTTTCAGACGGGCATCTACAGGCAGCTCTGTTCTTGCAGAAGCTGCAGTCCAGGTGCAGAACATACATCAGCCTGCTGCATCATCTTTATAACAAGGTGAGTTTAAAACTTTCCAAGCATCGTTTAACTGAGCAGAAATGTCACCAGACACTCTGAAACTTACTGGAAGCATGAAGTTTGTGTGAAAATTACTAATCCAGAATGTCTCTGCTATAAAACTGCTTGGCTGAAACCCTGCTTGGCAAAATACTTCCAGAATACTTTAACATGATCTGGTCCAGAACGTGGAGAATCTAAAGCGCAAAATGTCGTGTGATGAAAACGAGCTCCTGTGGACGGAAAATGGAGAAAAAAATCATGTTTCCTGTTCTTTTTATTTTTTATTTTTATTTATTAAGTATTAAAACTGGTTTTAATTAAAATTCACACAGTTTGGGAAAAAGTTAGAAACCAGAATGAAATAATGATTTTATTAAAAAGTACTGACGTTTTGTCATGTTTGTCCATCCATCCATCTTCTGCCGCTTATCCGGGGTCGGGTCGCGGGGGCAGCAGCCTAAGCAGGGAAGCCCAGACTTCCCTCTCCCCAGCCACATTTGCCAACTCTGCGGGGGGATCCCGAGGCGTTCCCAGGCCAGCCGAGAGATATAATCCCTCCAGCGTGTCCTGGGTCTTCCCCGGGGTCTCCTCCCAGAGGGACGTGCCTGGAACACCTCACCAGGGAGGTCCAGGAGGCATCCTGACCAGATGCCCGAGCCACCTCAACTGGTTCCTCTCGATGCGGAGGAGCAGCGGCTCTACTCTGATCTCCTCCCGGATGACCGAGCTCCTCACCCTATCTCTAAGGGAGAGCCCGGCCACCCTGCGGAGGAAACCCATTTCAGCCGCCTGTATACGAGATCTCGTTCTTTCGGTCACGACCCACAGCTCATGACCATAGGTGAGGGAAGGAACGTAGATTGACTGGTAAATGGAGAGCTTCACCTTCTGGCTCAGCTCCTTCTTCACCACGACAGACCGGCGCAGAGTCCGCATTACTGCAGACGCCGCACCGATCCGTCTGTCCATCTCACGCTCCATCCTTCCCTCACTCGTGAACAAGACCCCGAGATATTTAAACTCCTCCACTTGAGGCAGGACCTGACCCCCGACCCGGAGAGGGCAATCCACCCTATTCCGGCTGAGGACCATGGGCTCAGATTTTGAGGTGCTGATTCTCATCCCAGCCGCTTCACACTCAGCCGCGAATCGCTCAAGTGAGAGCTGGAGATCACGACCAGATGAAGCCAACAGGACCACGTCATCCGCAAAAAGCAGGGACCCAATCCTGAGGCCACCAAGCCGGATCCCCTCAACACCTCGGCTGCGCCTAGAAATTCTGTCCATATAAGTTATGAACAGAATTGGTGATAAAGGGCAGCCTTGGCGGAGTCCAACCCTCACCAGAAACGAATCCGACTTACTACCGGCAATGTGGACCAAGCTCTGACACCTGTCGTACAGGGACCGGACAGCTCGCACAAGGGGGTCCGGTACCCCATACTCCCGGAGTACCCCCCACAGGAGCCCCCGGGGGACACGGTCGAATGCCTTCTCCAGGTCCACAAAGCACATGTAGACTGGTTGGGCAAACTCCCATGCCCCCTCCAGGACCCCAGAGAGGGTATAGAGCTGGTCCACTGTTCCGCGACCAGGACGAAAACCACACTGCTCCTCCTCAATCCGGGATTCGACTATCCGGCGGACCCTCCTCTCCAGGACCCCTGAATAGACCTTACCAGGGAGGCTGAGGAGTGTGATTCCCCTGTAATTGGAACACACCCTCCGGTCCCCCTTCTTAAAAAGGGGGACCACCACCCCAGTCTGCCAATCCAGCGGCACTGCCCCCGATGTCCACGCGATGCTGCAGAGGCGTGTCAGCCAGACAGCCCCACAGCATCCAGAGCCTTAAGGAACTCCGGGCGGATCTCATCCACCCCCGGGGCCTTGCCGCCAAGGAGCTTTTTGACCACCTCAGCGACTTCAGCCCCAGAGATAGGAGAGTCCACCCCTGAGTCCCCCAGCTCTGCTTCCTCATCGGAAGACGTGTTGCTAGGATTGAGGAGGTCTTCGAAGTATTCCCTCCACCGACCCACAACGTCCCGAGTTGAGGTCAGCAGCTCCCCATCTCCACTGTACACAGTATTGATGGAGCACTGCTTCCCCCTCCTGAGCCGCCGAATGGTGGACCAGAATCTCCTCGAAGCCGTCCGGAAGTCTCTCTCCATGGCCTCGCCGAACTCCTCCCATGCCCGAGTTTTTGCCTCGGCAACAGCCGAAGCCGCATGCCGCTTAGCCTGCCGGTACCCATCAGCTGCCTCCAGAGTCCCACAGGCCAAGAAGGCCCGATAGGACTCCTTCTTGTCATGTTTGTTTGTTTTGGTTTTATTTGAATGTTTCATAAAGTTAAACCAAGATAAGTAACATTGTTTTTCCTCTTTTTACTGGTTTTAAATGTAGTTTTAAGCTCAGTAATTGTTTATATATTTTTAAAAAATGAGCCTCTAAACGTTTGTTGTCGTGTCATGAAACTGGCGTTGAGGGTAATCAGCTTTCTGTGTCTTTCTGTTCGTCATCAGGTTTGGTTGCGGCGGGATGTTGGCGCGTCTGGCTGCATCAGATAAAACCAGGAAGTCATCACACCCGTCTCCTGCAGCACTGGCAGCACGTTTCAGCTGGATGTAAACTGAAAGCTAAGCTGCAGATCTTTTCTTGTTTTTCTCTTCACCTGTTTTAGTTTTGTTGTTGGTTAGAAAAAAATATTCCGAGGACACTTTACGAATGAAATAGAAAAATTATAGTAAACAAATGCAAAGTGAGAAAGGGACAAAAACAGTAAAAAGCAACAAAATAAGCAGCTGACTAGATTATTTCAACAAGGTCAGAATTTGTAGGCAAGTTTGAACAGGTGAGTTTTAAAAGCAAGAAAGGAGTCGACCAGGAGGACGCTGGTCTCCATGGTAACAGTCCAGGGGACGGTGAGAGGAGGAAGATCAGTGTGGCTCTGCAGATGCATGTGGAGGGGCGTGACGGAGGGGCAGTTTGTGGGTTAGACCGAAGAGAAGCGGAGTTTGTCGTCGTGGCGACAAAATGGCTTGAACTTTAACAGGAACCCTGCCGCCATGTTCAGCCAGCGTTCAGACCTGTAGGACCCCCCCGTCCCAAAGCCTCGCAGGGGGTCGGTGTCTTGATGAAATCAGTACCGATGTCGCGGAACCATCTGACCATCTGGGGTCCTGCTGTCAACACGACACCGGGCCTCGCACATCTGCCAGCAGCTGTGTCCAGTCAGGACCTGCTGGTTAGTCAGGAACCAATCAGATCCTTCGGTGTCCAGGACCAGGTCTACGGTCTGGAATCGGTTTTTCTGCGGCTCACGACGATTCGTGCGTTTATCTGGAGCGTGAAGCGCCCTGCTGGAACGTTTCCTGCCGAGCTCATCGTCCTGCAGAAAAACCTGCTTTCACCGTGAAACGTCCCAACATTCACTTTCTACCTCGTTCTTCCCCTGCAGGATGTTTACAGGCTTCCAGCTGATGTTCTGTTGTCTTCCTCCTGTACCACCCTTCCTCCTCCTCCTCCTCCTCCTCCTTCTCCTCCTCCTCCTGTCAGCTGCATTATGACACACTACATCCACCTCCTCCATCTATATTCATCTTCTCAGTCCAGTTTCTCCTCCTGCAGTCCACAGATGCCTCTCTTTTTTTTAATCAAGCCCTGTCCCTTCCTCTCCTCCTCCTCATCCTCCTCTTCTTCTCTCCTCTCGTTGCCTCGGCGACGGCAGCATCTCTTAATTATTAAAAAGAATCTAAAATTCAAATGAAACTCGCAGAGATGGAGACTGTGCGCTTTTATTAGTACGGAGGAACCAGACCTCCCTCCCCCCATCCCCCCACACGTCCCAGCATCTCACTCCCTTGCCGACAGTTGCCGTGACAACCAGCTCTTGCCCTAGAAACAGGTTGCATGAAATGAAGCCTGATGCCTTGCCATGTTGCCGGATTTTCTTCTCATCATGAAAACAAATAAAAACTCTTTGATCTTTTTTCTTCGTTTGTCTCGTCAAACGGAGAGAAAGTCAGAAACGACGATGTTTTTATGACCTAATCCTGGACCAGAAGGAGGATTTCCGCTGGTTTTCTGTTTAAAACCAGTTTGTAGGAGGTTACTGGTGGAAAATATGTGATTTTATTACCGTCCTCACTGGAAAAACACATTCCTGTCATCAGGATCAGGGACCCCCTGCAGAGGATGGAGGGCCTGCTGGATCAGCTGCTGGTCCCAGAGAAACCAAACCGGCTGGCTGGTTGAAGCCTCCCACTGTACTGGTGACCAGCGTGAGGAAGCAGGATGTCGTGGCGGTGTGCGGATCTTCCACGTTAGACTCCTGTATGTTGAAAGGCCAGAAAGTTCTGCTTCTCCAGACCTCCATCATCAGATCAGAAACCGAGCGGGTCAGCGGCAGACTCAAGATCCTGTAAACACGTTTATGCAGACTAAACATGATGCTGCGTTGCTGGGTGAAGACTTTAAATCCCTGCAGTGAGTCCAGTTAGAACGCTGGCTTTAGCAGGGTTTATTAAGCCAAATGAAGTTTACAATTTGTCCTCTGTGCACACCTGATGACATGGGTTGTGGTTCTGGGGCAGAAATAAAACAATTTATCAGAAACTAGTTAATCATGCAAACATTAAGTAGAATTGTAGCATGAAGGCACAAACAGGCTTTTTCACGGGCATGAAGCTGCTCGTGGAAATGTACAGAAATATCTACGAAACAAACTGTTTTACAAACTTTAACTTACTGGACTTCATGCACAAAACATCCAAGCAGGGTTAAAAACTAACTGCAGACGAGGCTTAAAGTGCCGAAGTAAACTCAAGACTGGAAGAAACTGCTCTGTAGCCTCCTTTCTCTCCTCCGGCCGGGCAAGCCGGAGCATAGGCCCCGCCCCTTAAAGGCCCCGCCCATAAAGGCCCCCACTCGTAAAGTCTCCGCCCCTTAAAGGGCCAGGGCGTCGGCCTTCAGACAGCCTTTTACACTGATGATGTTCAGCTTCACGCTGGAGATTTCTCTGTCAGACAGAAAGTCCCGCTACCTACCAGTGTTGCTGAGGAACTTTGGGGTCTTCCTTGACCCTCCGCTGTACCTGGATGCTGGTTGCTTCTGGCGTATATCTCCTCCACGCGGAGTCCACTTGTGTCCCGTTGTGAGACGGAGACGATCTTTCGTGTCTTCATGTCATCACGACTCAACGGCTGTTATTCTCTTTTCACACATTTAGATTAGAAATCTTCAGAACGTCTTGAAGTCGTCCAGAACGTTGCTGCAAGACTAGAAACCAAATCTTCCCCAATACTGATCCAGCTGGACTGCAGGTCTCAGAAATCACTGATCCGGGACTGACTAAAAAGAAATAACTACAAGCAAATAAATAATGTGTCATTATTAAATGGATTGAAAATTAATCTGATTTATGAGTTAATATAAAATAAAAATGAAACAGAAATGAAAATATATCAGACTGAATAGTCATCTTTAAATGTAAAATAAGAATTTATTAACATTTGGTTCAAATTAAGACTTAAAATTATGTCAGAAAAGCTTAATTTATTATTATTTATTATTATGTTTATTATCATTATTTTTTCTATCCATATTCTTCTACTTTTTATTTCTTATTATTATACATATGATTATTTATTATTTCATTTGGCTAAAAAGAACTTGTAGATTAAAATCTGATGATCGAAGTAGATAACGTTTGTATATACATTATTATTGTTATTATTATTATTATTATTAATATGATCAGAGAATTAAAAAGTAGTTTAAATGTTTTCAGATGAGGAAAATTCAAGCTTCCTGGTGTTTAGTTGGAATTTTTCCGGCTGTTTTGGCAGAAACGAGCCTGAATTCAGCCGCAGCCCAGAGACGTTTTCGCTGACAGGAAGAAGAAGAAGCTGCGAGGTTTTTTCTAACACTTTCATTATTATTTTTACAACCTGAGTGAGAGTGCTGTTTGTTGTCCTTGGAAAAGACGTGAATTTATCCTCTGCTGGATGGCGGCCAGTGCCGCTGCCTGTGTCGTGTTGGTGGATTGATGAGCCTGGATACTGGGAGGAGCTCGTATTTAACTGGGATTTATTCCCTCAAACATGATCAAACACTCAACAGCAGTGAAGATCAACAATGTCTCTGATAAATGTCTAGTGTACACAGATTCTTTCAGTATGCTCCATCAAGCGGTCAGGTTAAGGCATGCACAGGCACAAAGAGTCCGTGTGGATACGAGGCCGATGCTCTGTTCATGCTTACAGCATCCTCACAGCATGGTGTTGGAAAGAAAAGCAAGCAGGAAGCAGGTACACACAGGATTAAAAACGGCTCAGAGAAGAAAAATAGAAAAACACAAAGATCAGAACATTTACAAAGAGATGGAGACGATAACTGTGCAGCTTAAACAGCATCAAATGAAGCGTCGTGTCAGTGAACGCACCACCGGCACAGCAGCTACAGATTTCTACAGAAGACAGAGATCTGATGGATGTCCTGCTGAAGATGTTGGAAGCAATAAAAATCTGTTTCCTGCAGAATCCTCAGTGAAATGAGAAGTCATCAGCAGGTTTGTCCATTCAGAATAAAACCAGTAAAACCTGTTCTGCCAGCATGCAAATCAGTCAAACAGGAGAATTTATCTGATAAAACCAGCATTTCGCAGTGTTCAGTTCAGAGGTGTTTAACTACGTCCATCACTACATTTAACCAGGATTTGTTGAAATAAATCAGCATTTTTTTTTCCAGTTTTGAGATTAAAGTTTGTCAGTAAAAATAGTGAGTATCAGATTACTACACTGCCAGTAACATGACTACATTACTGTTCTAGCAGAAGATTTCTGACTATACTGTTTACAGCGTCCAATCTAAGCAAAAACGTGGATTTACATCAAATCCTCAAACATTTGTTTGACCCTTAAGTACCATTATCTTTGACAGGACCATGTTCTCGTCTGCCTGCATGGTGACATGCAAACGGTTTACGGGGAGAAGCAGCCTCTGGACGAAGCTCATGAAGAACGTTAGGTTGACAAATAAAAGCTTACATGTGAAAGTGCGACACCAACAGGTTCCATCCAGCTGTTCTGTTACGGGATGAATCAACTTAAGCTGGACCAATCATCAGCCCAGAAGCTTTAAAAGCAGTTAGCATTACTGGCTAACGACCGCCGTACGAGCCGTCAGGAATGTAATGCCGGGCGGACACTGTGCGATTTCGAGGGGATTTCACCAGGATTTTGCTGTCGCAGACCAGGCTGCGTCATCGTGGAAACATCGTAGCATCGGGATGTCCGGTCGGGAGGTCGTAAGCCGTACAGTGTGAGAACACCCACGAGGAAGGATTAATTGCTGCTACATTCTAACGATGATGCTGCGACCTCCCGATCAAACTTCTGGCATGTCAGAAATGTTCGCCGTCGCTCGTACAGTGTGAGCGGTGTTACGTCACGATTCTACGTTCGCACCTGCGCAGAAGACACCGGTGGAGCTTTAAACAACGGCGGGCAACCCCAACTTCAGACGTGTGCGGTGGACACAGCTGCTAGAAGAGAGATTAGTAGAGCTATGGAGAGAACACCAGGTTTTCTTTTGTTTTTCGTTACAGCGCACAAGACAGCGCACACAACTGCAACAACCTGCTGCCTGCTCGCCATCTTGTTGTCAGGCACGCTGTGGTTGTCATAGGAACTAGGAACCTTTGTTTTTCGTTGTTCACACTCGAGCACGTCGAGCCGTCACACGCCGACAACTAGTCATGGTTGTCAATAATCGTGGCAGACAGCAGTCGTACAGGATGAGTACACATGTCGTAGGGTCAAATAGAGTACGAGGGACAAACCCAGTCGTGCAGTGGGAGCATTTCCCCGACAGAAATGTCAGACTTCTAAAATCGCACAGTGTCCGCCTGGCATTAGTTAACCAATCAATTCATCATCATTAACTCCTGATGCCGTTTAAACAAAATACCATTACAGTGCAGTCAGAAAATCCCAGCGTTTAAACTAAAATACATTCTTTTTACATTACAATCATCCTCCTTGCAGTTTTACAGGTTGCCATGGTTACATGTGATAACCATGTGATGTTCTGGGTTGAATCAGTGTATGCTAGCTTTAACGGGCGCATGGGAAGAAATCAATGGCACCTCCCGCCAGGGACATTTGTCAAATGAGTGAAAATGAGACCAGAGTAACTCAGCAACTTTACGTAACAGTTTGTCATTTCCTGATGGGACTTAAACATAAAATTCCACCTACACAGAGAAAAAAAATTACAATTTCAGTAGAAGTACATTCCTTTTAGCGTGCGATCAGAATGACTGAACTCATATAAACAAGTTTAAGCTTTGTGGTTTCCTGCTGGGGTTTAAATACCATTTTCACTCTGTTTAAGTTAGAAAATAATCACCATTTTAACTGAAATACATTCTTTTTACCATGTCATTGTTACCGTTACGTACACCATTTTACAGGTTACCATGGTTACATGAAACTTTATCAACCGTCGGAGCACATAAAGCAGGTCTATGAAATTCATTCGATCAAAGTTCCTGAAGTCAATAAAAGCACGATTTTCTCTCCTGCTGAGCGGCGAAATCCCAACAATGAAGAAATGCTGGAGACCTTCCTCGTGACTTCTCATTTCTCAGCACAACGGAAAACAGTTTCTGTGAAAACGTCATTTTCTATCTACACAACTTGTGCCAGATGAGCCAGAGATGGATTACAGTAGATGTTAGCGTGTTTGTCATCCAAACCCGAACATTCATGTTGTGTTAGCAGTGAAACAGCAAACTGAAGCAGATTTAACAGTCGTTGCTGAGATGGATCAAACACTGGAGGCAACTCTGAGAGGTAGCACAAGCAAAGTCCGTACGAAACGAGTACAGGTGCGCAACCAAGGCCAAAACCCAGAAAAGATTCATACCAACACGAGCTGCAGCTTTTTAACTAGACTGGATTTGCATAATGTGGTTATTAAAGAGACATGCTACAGAGGAGTGAGGCGACGGCGTCATATTGGTGGGTAGCGGCTATGTCGGCGAATTAAAAGCATATTTAGTAAAAATGTTGCACAGCGTTTCAGTCTTCTCCCGTACGACCCGATCGCAGCATCATGGGGAAACCTCGGAGCCTGACCTCCTCTGCTCTCCGATTGGTACAAACTTCAGCGTCTCTCACCACAAGTCAGAGAAGGGATACTTTTCTCTTCTTCTACTATTTATTTACAGTGTTGCTCAGTTAGCTCAGCTGCTAAATGAGGCTACAGTCGTATGTAAAAGCATTCTGTAGTAAATACTGTAAACATGCACAGATTGTAGGGGGATGCTTTAACGGCTTATTTCCTCCACGTCCCGCACCACAATCAGCCACCGAGTCTCAGCGTTCACACATTTGAACAACGTCGGGCACAGAGAGGCCCCGAGCCGTTTGGACCATGTTCGGCACAACATTGTACCGAAACGAGGACCAGATGAGCGCCGCCAGATGTTTCCTGTGTTAAACATCACAGCCAAGCGACAGTTTCCCTGGAAAAACACACCTGACACCTTTCAGACTTAATTAACAGACCAGAGTTTGTAGGTAAACTCTGCACAAGTTTTACCCATAAATTACATTCAGGTATGTTGCAGCAGGCAAACTCCTAAGACTTGCTGGACTGCGGCACTAGAGGACATGAGTTGCCCACCCCTGTATTTTATCATATATTATGGTATTGCAACTTGAGTACGTTTTTTTTTTTAGTTGCAGTCTGATTTGTACCTGTTTGGGCACAAAAAACTAGAACTACTTTAGCATGACACTGGCTGGTGTCATAGTATATGTAGGATGGGTACCATGTTGTGGTAAATACTGTAGTTTTCTTGGGACAGAAACAATTATTGTGATAAATATAATAATTTCTTTGGGACAGGTACCGTTTTTGTAATAAATACCATATTTTCTTTAGGAGAGATACCATATTTGGTGATAAATGCTATAGTTTTCTTGGGACAGGTACAATTTTTGTGATTAAATGCTATAGTTTTCTTGGGACAGGTACCATATTTTGGAGTAAATACCATATTTTCTTTGGGACATGAACAATTTTTGTGATAAATACCATAGTTTTATTGGGACGGGTACCATTTTATAGTAAATACCACAGTTTTCTTAGTATAGGTACCATTTTTATGGTAAATTTAATATTTTCTTGGAGACAGGTACCATGTTTGTTGTAAATACTGTAGTTTTCTTTGGATTGGTACCATTTTTGTGGTAGATACCATAATTTTTTGGGGACGGGTACCATTTTTGTGGTTAATACCATAGTTTTCTTGAGACAGGTACCATGTTTGTAGTAAATACCACTGTTTTTGGGACCAGTTACCATTTTTATTGTATGTAGTTTTCTTGGAGCATGTACTTATGGTGTTGCCTAAATGTGTATTTTGCTGTGTCATGGCCATCACATGCTGCAGACAAGGAAACTGTCATAAAGAAGGCCTCCATACAAGACCACTTCTGGCCCACAAAATATTGATTATTGATTCTTATTGTTTGTGCATCAAGAGACTTCAGAGGGGATCATTAAAGTATCTCCAAAGTCAATAAAAACTAAGCCAATGATGCAACTGCAGGCTGAAGTTAAGCTGCAGAGAAAACAGCAGTAATCAGCAGGAAAAGATTGATCCTCAGAGCTAGCCAAGATGTGCAGAGCAAATGTAACCCTAACTGTCCAAATTAATAGCAGCCTTGGAGATCACCGGGAATAATATGAACCTGCCCATCACTTAATGTCTGGTAAGAGGAGACGCTGTGGTCAGACAGAGTAATTAAATATGGCTGAATCTGAAGGGACTGACCTGGAATCAGTTACTGCAGATCAGCTCACAATGCAGAAGAAGCAGTGGAGTTTGTGTGGTGAGTTCACTGCCTCCAAAAAACAGTGGGACAGAATAAATGACATGCTTTCATGCTGCAGCAGCTGAAGCTAATGGAAGAAGCAGATCCTCCACCAGTTTTTCTTTCCTGCCTTCACAGTAAGAATCCCAGCTCATCCTCAGTTGACGATGAAGCATCCTCTAGTTTCATCTCCGCTGAGACCGAGTTCCATCTTATGGCATCAAAGCATGAAACTCACGTTTTCCCAAGTTTATTCCGTTACAGTCATTTAGAAATCAGAATAATCCCATTTTCCATGGAGACAAATGTCAGTTTCCATGACAACATGTCAGGTGGTGGGAAGAAAGCAGTCTGAAGAGGAGATAAACTTCTACCGCATAACAGCAGGAGCATCCGGGGATGGATCCGCTCTCCAGTGATGCGTCGAGATGCGGTTGGTCGGTTGTGTTGGAGGTAGAGAGTCGGGCGGACCATGCTCATCATCGTGCAGGAACAAACAGCAGTGAGGAACAGAATTTAAGATGTTTTTCTTCTGGTGCAGGTGCTGGAGAACGATAGTGCTTCGGGTCTGAAGGGTTGGTCTGGCCGGGTTCGACGGTTTCGCCTCAGGACCGGTTGGAATCAGGATTTTAATATGACTGGAGAGACACAAAGTCACATGGATTCACTTTGGTTCAGCCTTTCTTTAGAACTGAACTAAACACAATTCCAGGAGAGGAAAAGCTGTAAGGACATCAGATGCTACTTACGTCCCCAGTTGAGGGCGATGGCGGCAGCGATGATGGCAATTCCTCCTAAAATGGAGATGACAGACAGCACCATGGCGTTTCGGCCCAAACGGCGAGCTCCGTCAATGTTGCCTTGCTGCAGACTGTTTCGAGACTGAACAAAAGCAGAAGATGAAAAGATTTTGATCAGTCAATTTGAAGATTTGTTGACCTGAATAAGCTGAAAACGCGTTTCAGCTTTGAGTTTATCAGTTAAAGAAGTTGTTTAATTACTGGCTTATTATACCAAAAAATACTGATTTATTTTCAGTATATAAACATCAGTGGGCGTTTGCAGGTAATTAGAGACTGGAATATGTCAGGAATTATCAATCAAACTGGTTTGATTCTGCATGAAGTATCAGATGTTCAAATATCCATGAATAAACAACTGATATAAAATCACTTGAACAACTTCAAACCTCCTCAAAACTATTAAAAAAATAATTATTGACACACTTTTAATGCTTTAATTGCCAGTTTAACCATTTAAATTATTCATTATTCTTTAAAATAAAAAAACACAAAACATGACGTATTTTCTAAATGATAAATATCAGGTGGTGTTTTGGTAATGGTTACAGTTTCGGATACCTCAAAGATTATCACCAAAATGTCTTTTATGCGAGTATTGCTGAATTCCACCAGATTCAGCTGGTTTTCTACCGTAGCCAGATGTAGCTTTTGTCCCGGATGTTTTTGGTTGAAAGGTTAAAAAAAAGAATAAAAAGCGAGTGGAAATAGCGTGAAAGGGAAAAATAAATGACTAAAAAGTAGCGTTATTGTAAAGCATTCATACCATGAGACGCAACTCATGCAAACTGATCACCAAATGAAAATAGGCGAATAACTTCTGATATGTTTTAAAAGTCTTTGTCGTACCATGACTGAGAACGTGAGCGCTACGATGTTAAGGGGCACCAGCGGGCAGAAGCATGACAGGATGGCGAGGATCAGGTAGTCTCTCGGCTTGGATCCATCCGCAGCGGACTCTGTGATTGCACTGGGCTGGCGGGTGAGCGAGGGCCTGGGCGAGCCCGCCGCTAACGAGCCGGACCGGCTGCCCAAGCGAGGGTGGCCGTCAAAATGGCCCCCTGGCTTAGCATGAAGCTTGGGCGACACAGAGGACGCTGTGGGAGATGTTTCAGCCATAACTGGAGCCACGCCGTTACCTGCGAGAGACAAAAAAACTCTGAATACATTTACATGTTACCAGATAAACAGTTTCCTACTGTTTGAGTAAACAAACCTGGCGGTCGACACGCTGGAGACTTGAAAAGTACCAAAATCACTGAAGTGGAGTTAACAATGAGCAAACAAAAAGGAGAAGTAAAGTGATACAATGAGTATAGATACTCTTCGTATGGAGGCCTACCCGTGGATGATCAAGCTCTTCATCTTCAGGAACAGAGTAAGCGGAGTTAATGGAAGTAGAAACATTTAGGATTATTCAGGCCTTCAGTTAGCATGGATTTCCAGACCTAAACATGACCTGTGACTGACTGGAGAGATTATTTCTCTCAGCAGGTTTAGGAGCTTTAGTTCCCACGAAAGAGCTGGGGAAGGTGACTAAAGTCCAGTACCAGATCACTGGTAGAAGATGGACGGCACGGCTACAGTGGAAAAGCAACATAACCATTAGGGCTGCACAATTTATCGGATTTAGATTGTGATCTGGACATTTAAATAAACCTGATTGTCAACAATATTTACATTCAAAACAAGAACTCTGCTGCATGCGTCTCTGATCAGTCATGTTCTCAACCAGTACGCTGCCGACCACCCGGGAACGAATGTCTGGTTGAGGCTTCATTAACCTGCCTAAATATCAAGCGCGCACATCTTTATATATATATATATATATATATATATATATATATATATATATATATATATATATATATATATATATATTGTGTTCATACGCAACATTTTAAATTTGTTTAATTGAAAATTTCTTAGTCATATATATATATATATATATATATATATATATATATATATATATATATATATATATATATATATATATATATATATATATGTATATATATATATATATATTGTGTTCATACGCAACATTTTAAATTTGTTTAATTGAAAATTTCTTAGTCATATATATATATATATATATATATATATATATATATATATATATATATGTATATATATATATATATATATATATATATATATATATGTATATATATATATATATATATATATATATATGACTAAGAAATTTTCAATTAAACAAATTTAAAATGTTGCGTATGAACACAGCATGGATTGCTAACTTGACACATGTTGACACATTTAAGTGCTGATATTTGCTCTTTTTTTTTATCATTTATGAGTCAGAATGTGGTAAAACTTCTGTTTCCATTCTCACTCCTAAAACACAGCTGGAAATGCTGATACATAGAAAAAACATCAGCTTCAGTTTCAACATCTAATCTACCAGCAGTATGCCTCTCTAGCTGTGTTTCAGTTACAGGTTTTCTCATAATAAAAGTGCTATTTATAAAATCTGAACAAAGTACAACTGTGATTTGTAGACGTTTTCATTAAATGGTGTTTAGCGAATTTACCAGGTAGGCTTTTCAGGTTTTTCTACTTGCTATCAAAGATGAATGTTCTATGAATATGTGTGTAATTTTTTGTTATTTGTAAAGAGATTTCCGTCTCCTTCTCTGTGCTACTATGCTGCAGGCAGGACGTATGTCCTCACTGCGTCCACTCAGAGGAACCCCCATGACAACCTTTTCTCCTGTCACTCCTAAAAACCCAGACAAGATGATTTTCCGTCTGAAACTTGCTGTCTTGATTCCCTGCCAACAGGGTTTTTAGGAATGTTTCAGATATTGTACAGATTGTATACATGTCTCTGCTTTTAGGCGTCTATTGTTGAACCTTAAAAAAACAGAGCCATCATCATGCTGGAAAGAACAATGTAGACTCGTCGCTCCAGAGGAGCTACAGGCCGATATCCAACCTCCCCTTTCCTAGTAAGATTATACACAACTTTCTAAATAATAAACTACTAAGTAACTGTCTTTATGTCGACCAGTCGGGTTTTAAACCACATCACGTGCTGAGACCGCTCTAGTTGAGGCCCTAAATGGCTTCTGCTTGAGCAACATTTCAGTCCTGGTTCTCCTGGATCTCGGTGCTGCATTCGACACAGTCGAATATAAAGACCAGCTGAAAGTCTGGGTGGGACTGGATGGCGCTGCAGTTGTTGGTTTGAGTCTTACAGGATGTGGATGACATTGTGTCTAAAGGTAACTATAAATCTAAGCGAACTACAATAACCTGTGGCGTTCCACAAGGCGGCATGTTGGTGCTCCTGCTGTGCAGCATCTACATACTCCCACTTGCTCACGTTAAGAAAAACAACATGTTACCATGTTACCACGCTGATGACACACAAAACTACATAACCGTCTCACCAGGAGACTATAGTCTGATCCAAACTCTGATCAAAAGCCTTGATCACATTAAAGTTTGGATGTTCCAGAACTTCCTTTAGTTAAGTGAAAGCAAAACTGGAATAACTGTGTTTGGAGCAAAAGAAGAAAAATTAAAGTCATAAATCAGCTTCAGACAACGATGTTGAAAACTAACGACGTATGCAGCTGTTTTCCAGTCTGAAACTTCCACCTGATATTGACATCGATACAGGATAAGTCACAACATTTTTCATTCATTGGCTGAAACAGAGGAAATTGTTTCGGTCACCTGCAGGATCGTTTCCATCGAGCAGCCAACAACGAACAGCCAATCATTTACCCTCATTTAAGCCATCTAACTGGAAAAATGCCTGGATATGATGATGGCAGCCCAGGATGCGAGTGCTGGAGGAAAAGACTGGTTTTCCCCCTCCAGTTCGTTGTCTCATCACTTCTGTAGAAACTTCAAACTGGACTTACTGGTCTCTGTGGTCTCACTGATCACCGTCAGGTGGTCCATCGCCTTCTCCGCCTCCGGATCATCTCTGGTGGAGGTCGCCATCTCTTCTATGCCAGCTGGTTGGGAAGTTATGGCGCCTTCATCTGGCTGTGTGCTGATTGGTTGGTCTGGTTGCTGGGGCTCCTCCATGCTGCCGGACTGGGGGGCGGCGCTGGGACTGGAGGCCATCGGACTGGTCGGGTTAAACTAACTGGTGGAGGGAAGCTGAAGGCAGGAACGGTTCTGGAAGAAAAGGTAGAAATGCATCCGTCACCGTGACGATGAAACAGGTTTAATGATGGATTTTATTGATTTGTCGTCCAGCACGTGATCAATCCGATCCGCAGGACCTGGACTTTTATTCAGGTTCCTCCATTAATCTGAACCCAGACTGAGACATTTTATTCTTCTTCATCATCGTCATCCTCCCTCTCATCGTCATCATTCTGAAAACAATCATCAACACCGTCATCCTCCTCAGAGTCTTCATCATCTTCGTCCCTTGTAATGATACCAAGTCTTAATGGGACTTCATGTAGAAATAACAGCTAGATTGTTTCAAATCCATCATCATCATTATCATCTTTATCATGCTGACTATAATCATCATATAATCTTAATCATCCTCATCAACCTCCTCTTCATCATTGTATAGATTATCATCCCCATTCATCCTAATCTTATTATCATCTTCACCATCACCATTATCATTTTTTCATTTTCATCAGACTCTTCATCGTCCTTATATGATCATCATCCTATTTATCATCAGTGCTGACCATCATCTCTATCATCATCATCTTCATAATCTTCATCCTCCTCCCATTCATCATCATCATGATAAAGATAAAAAGAACACCCACCATCTATCAGATTTCTGATTGGATCCATGTTTATTGTTTATCTATTTTATCAATATTGTTTAAAGTTTCAGGTTTTATTTTACCACATAAAAGTCGTGATGGAGCATCCTACTGGTACAATAAATCCAAACTAAAATCTGAATACATTTGCATAAAATCTGTCTGACCAATCATCTCCGACCTGCTCAAAGCTGATTGGTCGGATCAGGTTGAAGCCTGTAATAACTAGCATGAAGTATTTGGACGCTTCATGCTAGTTAACAACAAGCTTTTAAACAACAAACCTTTAATCTTTTGCTTATGTACCAAAATGGTCATAAGAATTTACATATAAAAACATTCTTTTTACTGTTTTCACATCAGATATTTTAACAATTTCACACCATTAATATTAAGATATGTTTAGATTTTCTTTTTTTTTTTTTACATAAAATCCTTGATTTTTCATTTTACATGATAAAAAAAAAAGTGCATTATTTATAAAGACAAGGCACATGATGTTATTCCAGTCTGAACAGACTCAGTAATGGATAAAAACATTGATTTTAACGCATCAATACTTTTGGAGCAATTTGCATGTGAGTTTCGGTCTCGTCTGGTTATACTGGGAGTCAATGGTACCAAACTGGTTCCCAAGTCAAACTTCTCTTTCGAAATCTTCTACAAATCATGAAACTGTTAATATAACAATCGTTACAAAGTTTCATGCAACCAGTTTTTAAACTAAATACTGAAAGTTTAAAAACAAGGTTCATGTTTGGACCTTTAAGACGCCTCGAGGGGGAAACTAAGATTCATATATTTTTATATCTGTTGCATAACTTCCTGTAAGAGCTTGCGGCTCTGTTTGTCTCATACCTGCAGCATTATTAAATCCGGCGTGCAGAACGTGAGTCATAAGACTTTACAGAAGGGAGGTGATATGAAAACGTCTGCAGTGAAATGAAAGAAGATTATTGCTTCGTTTTTCTGCTTGTCTGTCAGAAAAGGAAACTAAATCTGGCTGCAAACCGCAACGACAGAGGAAAGTTTATCTGATGGGAGAAGTTCCAGAAAACAACCTGAGTTCCGATTTATTCTGGAGGAAAAAGGAGAAAAGTTCAGGAACGCTGGAGCCCTGAGACTGCCAGCACTAAAAGCAACTACTGAAATAAATAAACAGCAACATAAACTCATTTATATGGCAACAATTTAAGCCAAAAATAATTTAAGGTTACTGTGGTGGAATTATGCGTATAGTGTAGTTTTAATATGTTACTCATTTATTAAGTTTCTTTTAAGTAGTACAAGATATATATTCTGCATAGTTAGAGTAGTTCAGTAAGCTTGCTTTAGTAGATTCATGCATAAAACTAAGTGTTCTGTTCAAGGCCTGTTTCAGCTTTGACTGTTGTTATCAACAAGCTAGCAGTTGTTTTGACTCGTGCTGCCAGGCAAAGGTTGTTTGTGTCTGCTTAAAGAACACTGTAGCACCCTGAGCAGAGGCAGAGCTCTCGAGACCTCTCACCCGCAACATCTGTACATGCCCAATAAATTGAACAGAAAACAGTTGATTTATAGATTTATTTCTCATCGGATAAATTCCACGACACTGCCAGCACTAAAAGCAACTACTGAAATAAATAAACAGCAACATTAACTCATTTATATGGCAACAATTTAAGCCAAAAATCATTTAAGGTTACATTCATTTATATTTTATTGTCATTTCTGAACTTTTTAAACTTTTAATAAATTCTCTCATTTATACTTTATTTATATTTCATGTAATCTTCCGTTGAGTTTATTTATTTTGTAAATCTTTACTTTTTTCTTCCTTGTCTCCCTTCTTTCTTATACTTCAGAGAACTGCAAAATATTTTTTTATTTCCAGAAAAGTTAAAGAAGAAAGGCATAAAAAAATCTAAGAAAATGTAAGATTGGAAATAAAGAGGATGGACATATGAAAATGTAAATAAATGAAGAGGTACATAAAATGTCAGATGAGAACAAAATACGGAATTAAAACAAAAATCAGTGATAATAACATGTAAAAAGAAAATAACACAAATAAATACAGGAATAAAAATGAAGGAGAATATTTTCACAGCATCAAATTAATTAATTATATTAAAAAAAAGATGTGAAAAGTAAATCTTAATTAAAACAGTTAAAAATGACAATAAATTTAATTTGTTTCATAATGTAAAAAATACATTTTTGTGATCTAAATTTCCTAAAGTTACATTGTGGAAGGTTTTCTGTGGTTTTCTGTCCAAAATCTGCCTTTAGATTATATGTGCGTAATGACCGCTAAAAACTCGACACACTCTCACCAACGAAGAATTTCAGATTTGTTTCTACGTACGACGGGTGAGCCAGTAGGGGGCGCCATGACAGTCCATTATCTTGAAACTACAGCTGCCAGTGAGGGCCAATAATAACGTGTTTTCCCTGCAAGTCAGCGCAGTGATGAGACATTGATGGAGGAGGCGTTTGTCCTCGCAGGTTTACCGACCAAAAAACTGAAAAATCTGTTCAGCGCGACAAAAAGCGCAGCAGCAGGAGCCGTTCGACCGTCACCAGGAAAGGCGCTGCCGAAGCAGCGTGAGCCGAGCGGCGAACAGAGGACTAACATCGGGGTAACCCTCCCCAGGTGGAGGGAAGGGTCCCCGAAGTCGTCAGTTTTTCAACTTAATGCACACAAAAGTCATGCTAAACTAGCCTAAAACGTTTTCACTGGGTGTGTTAGACAGTGTTGCTCATCGCCATGGTAACATCACAGCACGGTGTTTCCACCTGGTTTGCAGACTCAGGAGGACGGGTTGCGAGGGTGTTGAGACAGTTATAGCTCCCTATGTGTAAAAGCCTGAGTGTAAACTTGAGCATTGAACCAGAAGCGCTGAATGAACTGATGAAGTCTGTAGCAGGTAACCTGCTCGTTACAGCGTCACTGTCTTCACGTGACACACGCGTGTGGTGACGATTAAATCATTTAAACATCAGAGAACAACTTCCTGGGAAGCGTTCCAAACTTCCAAACAGTTCCAAACTTCACCAGCTGGACGGAAAAATGTTATAAACATCCTAATGAACCTGAAAGTTCACGTAGCATCTGGCGTGTGGCGTCTGGCGTGATGCATGTGGCATGTAGCGTGTTGACGTTAACAGAGCAGCAAATACATTTTCAGATGTAAAATGACTTAGAAATAAAACGACGTAGATTCAGCCTGCTCAGCTGTGCATGTTCCCGTGATGTGCACTGCATTCTCAACCAAAGACCATATATGACAGGTGTACGGAGCCTCTGGCGGTTAAAAGTGAAGCCTATGCGGAAGTGAATAAAACTGCAGTTCCCCCTTCATCCACTAGGGGCGGCAAAACAGAGCAAATCCCCATAGACTCCCATGTTAAAAAGACCAACTTCACAGCAGGAATAAACATGTTTACAGCAGGAATAAACATATTTACAGCAGATATAAACATGTTTACAGCAGAAATAAACATGTTTACAGCTGAAATAAACATGTTTACAGCAGAAATAAACATGTTTACAGCAGGAATAAACATGTTTTCAGCAGAAATAAACATGTTTACAGCAGGAATAAACATGTTCACAGCAGGAATAAACATGTTTACAGCAGAAATAAACATGTTTACAGCAGAAATAAACATGTTCACAGCAGAAATAAACATGTTCACAGCAGGAATAAACATGTTTACAGCAGAAATAAACATGTTTACAGCAGAAATAAACATGTTCACAGCAGAAATAAACATGTTCACAGCAGGAATAAACATGTTTACAGCAGAAATAAACATGTTTACAGCAGAAATAAACATGTTCACAGCAGAAATAAACATGTTTACAACAGAAATAAACATGTTCACAGCAGGAATAAACATGTTTACAACAGAAATAAACATGTTTACAGCAGAAATAAACATGTTCACAGCCTGAAAATCCATTTTAGGTTTAACAGGTCATGTTTACCTTGACATGACAACTGTGGGGGGAGTGAATTGTTTTCTAACTCGCACTGTTTAAAAGTAATTTAATCTCAAAGTTTGGCATATTTAGGGGCGTGTCCTTTTGATTGACAGGTACCCGATCTCCCGTTTCAAGTAAGAAGAACGTATAACAACTGCAGTTTTCAGCTGGTTAACAGTATGACTAACTGTTAGCCGGTTAGCTCCTGTTATCTCCAGGTTAGCTTGGTTAGCTCTTAGCTACAGAAAGCTCAGAGTTTGCTCGATGTCAATCATCCACCATGACGCTCACAGCCCCCCTCTCAGCTCCACCTCTTTGCCCATATTTGTGTTTTCCGGGCTAGACGACACGCATGCCCCTGCCAAGATGGCGACGGTAGGAACCGCCCACCGAGCTTCAATTCAGCTCTTCAGAAACCTACGGGTGATGTGACGGAGGCTCCGCCCATCTTTTTATACAGTTTATGTTCTCGACACGCCATGGCAGTGAGGAAAACACTCCGGTTGCTCCTCGATGGAGAGCGACAGTTTCATCTGCTCGTTGACTTTAAACAACGTTTGTGTTTGACGTTCATGTGGTCAATGATTTCCTGGCGTGCGCTCTGTCCGTGTGCTGGCGGAAGCTCGCTCACCTGTGTGTGTGCTTCTCTCTGTGTGTTTTCTCATCATGGCGAAGCTCTGGAGAGTCTGGGAGGCTTTTGGTCCCAGTAGAGGCAGCTTATGAAGCCTTTCTGCCGGCGTGCGGATTTACTGCCACTAAACAGGAAGTTTCGCCGTCTCTGCTGTTAGATGAGATCTTACTGGACGGCAGGTTGGGATCATGTCTGCAAGGCATCTCCATGCTTGGTTCCTCTGCTGCACTAAAGCAGGTGATTCCAGTCAGCACAGTGAATGAACCTGCTTCACGGCATGGACACGACTTGTTGAAGGGAGGTTGAAGCTTTTTGATCCACTGCAGCTACCGTAGTAGTATAAGGCGTAAGAAACGGAGAGGCGCTACAATGCATCGTTCGTTTAAATGATGCCTTTTTTCTGCTTTTATTTTTTATTTTGTCCGTTTCGGGACTCCGTACAGAGCAGCAGATCCTGCTGGGAGGACTTTTCTCATCCTTCTGAACTTTTTCACAGGAAGAGAAGAAGAAAATCGGTTTCTGCTAAACGGCTGGTTCTTGTTGAAGCTGGATGGTCTAATTCCCAGTGGCCGTGACGCAGGTTTCCTCCTCCGTCGCGGCCGAATGGGGATCCGTCAGCGACTGAAAAGCAACTTTCAGTTGTCAGACTGTGTTCAGATTAACAGAAACCAAACTGAATTAATAACGAAGGAGACGCCAGTCGAGTTCACGAGCGTCAAACCTGCACTTGTTTCAGTTTGGCGTTAGTCAGAAACTAAAACCTGAGAAGATTCGACCATCTACAGAGTAGAATACCATCTGGCAATAATCAGAAGGAATCTCTGTATGCTGGTGACCTCCAGGAGCTCTGCATTTATTTCTGGTTGGGAAAGAAAAGCTCATGACCGAACAGAAACTTCAGGCAGTTGAAAGTGAAGTCTGTACGTCTTCTCTGGACCAAAGCCTGGATGAAGATGTGGAATAGTTTGTGGACAGCATGGACGGCGTGTCCTGCAGACTAAAGAGGAGAGGGAGCATCCAGCTTGTTATCAGCCTGCATCTCTGATGGGATGGGGTTGCATTAGTGCCGATGGCGTGGGCAGCTTCCACATCTGGGAAGCTCCATCAATGCTGAAACATCTGCTCCCATCCAGACAACGTCTCTTTCAGGGAAGACCTTCCACCATGCTGGACCACATCCTGATGGTGGAACAGGAGAACTGGTCCTGCAGGACCACGCTGGACCACATCCTGATGGTGGAACAGGAGAACTGGTCCAGCAGGACCATGCTGGACCACATCCTGATGGGGGAACAGGAGAACTGGTCCAGCAGGACCACACTGAACCACATCCTGATGGGGGAACAGGAGAACTGGTCCAGCAGGACCATGCTGGACCACATCCTGATGGTGGAACAGGAGAACTGGTCCTGCAGGACCACGCTGGACCACATCCTGATGGTGGAACAGGAGAACTGGTCCAGCAGGACCATGCTGGACCACATCCTGATGGGGGAACAGGAGAACTGGTCCAGCAGGACCATGCTGGACCACATCCTGATGGGGGAACAGGAGAACTGGTCCAGCAGGACCATGCTGGACCACATCCTGATGGGGGAACAGGAGAACTGGTCCAGCAGGACCATGCTGGACCACATCCTGATGGGGGAACAGGAGAACTGGTCCAGCAGGACCACACTGAACCACATCCTGATGGGGGAACAGGAGAACTGGTCCAGCAGGACCACGCTGGACCACATCCTGATGGGGGAACAGGAGAACTGGTCCAGCAGGACCACGCTGAACCACATCCTGATGGGGGAACAGGAGAACTGGTCCAGCAGGACCACGCTGAACCACATCCTGATGGGGGAACAGGAGAACTGGTCCAGCAGGACCACGCTGAACCACATCCTGATGGTGGAACAGGAGAACTGGTCCAGCAGGACCACGCTGGACCACATCCTGATGGTGGAACAGGAGAACTGGTCCAGCAGGACCATGCTGGACCACATCCTGATGGGGGAACAGGAGAACTGGTCCAGCAGGACCATGCTGAACCACATCCTGATGGGGGAACAGGAGAACTGGTCCAGCAGGACCATGCTGAACCACATCCTGATGGTGGAACAGGAGAACTGGTCCAGCAGGACCACGCTGGACCACATCCTGATGGTGGAACAGGAGAACTGGTCCAGCAGGACCACGCTGGACCACATCCTGATGGGGGAACAGGAGAACTGGTCTGCTGCAGTCCACATGTCAAACTTAATCACAGAAAACTGCATTTTTATGTGACTAAATTCATCTTAAATCTCTGCTTAAACACATAAAACGCGTAATTGTGGATAAATGTGCGGGTTATGCAAGCAGCAGATTTATTTGTCTCGCTTTGTGAAGCTTCGTTTGATCTGCAGCGGTTTCATAAAGACCTCGGATCGATGGGAGCTGCAGATCTGGAGAAAGCTCCGTCGCAGCTCTTACAAGCTGAGTATTGTAATGAGCTGCCAGCAGGTGATTGATCAGCGGTATCATCCCTCCCCGAGGACCCCACACTGCAGCGCCGCTCTCAACCACCGTCTTCCTGCACTGCAGCTTAAAACCAGTTGTAGCGGCACACACTGCCGTGAACAAAGCTTCTCCGAGCTCATCCAGCTCCTCCTCCATCCAGCTCTTCATCCATGAAGTCTTAAAAGAAGGAGGACTCAGTAAACCAGCCTGCAGACGCTGAACTGCTGCCTGGTCCACATGGAAGACATCTGGATCGGACAAACCGAGGCTTTAGGTATGAGGCCAGGTCAGTCTCAGGACTGGGAAATACACACTCACTGGTTCACGGATGTAATCTTGTACTACATATTCACAGATAATAGAAACCGCTGAACGTCCAACCTGCTTCTCATCTGTGAACATCTCTGCATTTGTGAGAGAAATCTGTGCAGTGGATTTAAAGAATCCCCTGACGTCGCAGGTCAACAAATGTCACCATTGGTTTATAGGCCTGTCAATCAAGTTTACGATTCTGATTGACATATTCATCAGTTAACCAGGTGTGTTTGCTTTCAGCCAATCATACAGCTCCTTACATCTTCTCCACACTTTTAAAGCAGTTGCAGAGCGACATGCCGAGATCCAAACACAGCAAACGTTCCTGTAAGGGGAAATGCTGCTGCATTTGGCGTTTCTCCAGCGGCGAAAATGACGTTTTATCAACAAGAAAGTGCTGCTGTTAAACGGCCAACGCCACTGCCGAGCAGCAAACTCCGCCTCTAACAGCGACAACTTTCTTCAGCAGTATTACAGGGATTTGTCCGCATTGTCCATGGTGAAAATGAACGATGTATTTGGGGGAAAAACACACGTTTGATGTGTTGCATCGGCTTGTATATGCTTCGGTAATATGATAATAAAGTGTTTTTGTTATTTTTTACTTTGCTGATTTCTGGCTGATATCTGTCTGTTGATGTTCATTTCAAAGTAATTGGGGTTTTTTGGGATGTAACTTTTAATAAACTGATATTTACATTTGTTTTATTTTCTGACAGGAAATATTTTGTCAGACTGACCTTATAAAAACATTTATATTGTGATTTTTTCTGCCCCTGCAACAGATGTAAAAACCAACGGAGACCTCCTGTAACCTTTTTAATGACGTTTGTCAGAATTCCAGGTTAGTCTGAATATTTTGTTTATTTGTGCTCAGAATACATAAATCCCACTAATGTTACAGCTGATTAACAAACACATAGAAATTATTCCTGTTTAGTGTTGAATTATTAACGCTACACAGGAATAAAATCTCTGGCTCGCTCATCAACAGCTAACGCTGACACCACGGGATCTTGCCTTAGAAGTTAACACCAAGACCATGGGTTCTTACATTAGCACCTAATGCTAACACTGTGGGTTCTTACATCAGCAGCTAATGCTAAGACTGTGAGTCCTTACATTTGCAGCTAATGCTAACAATGAAAGCTCTTAGATTACCAGTTAATGCTAAGACTGTGGGCTCTTACATTAGCAGCCAATGCTAAGACTGTGAGCTCTTCCATTATCAGCTAATGCTAAGACTGTGGGTTCTTACATTAACAGCTAATGCTTAGACTGTGGTTTCTTACATTGCCAGTTAATGCTAAGACTGTGAGTTCTTACGTTAGCAGTTAATGCTATGACTGTGAGTTCTTACTTTAGCAGCTAATGCTAAGACTGTGGGTTCTTACAATAGAGTTAACGCTAACACCACGGGATATTACCTCAGATGTTAACAGTAAGACCATGGGCTCTTACATTAGCAGCTAATGCTAACACTGAAGGCTCTTACATTACCAGTTTATGCTAAGACAGTGGGTTCTTACATTAGCAGCTAAAGCTAAGACTGTGAGTTCTTACATTAGCAGCTAATGCTTAGACTGTGAATTCTTACATTAACAGTTAATGCTTAGACTGTGGGTTCTTACATTAGCAGCTAATGCTAAGACTGTGAGTTCTTACATTAACAGTTAATGCTTAGACTGTGGTTTCTTACATTGCCAGTTAATGCTAAGACTGTGAGTTCTTACATTAGCAGTTAATGCTATGACTGAGTTCTTACATTAGCAGCTAATGCTAAGACTGTGGGATCTTACAATAAGAGTTAACGCTAACACCACGGGATATTACCTCAGATGTTAACAGTAAGACCATGGGCTCTTACATTAGCAGCTAATGCTAACACTGAAGGCTCTTACATTACCAGTTTATGCTAAGACAGTGGGTTCTTACATTAGCAGCTAATGCTAAGACAGTGGGTTCTTACATTAGCAGTTAATGCTCAGACTGTGAGTTCTTACATTAGCAGCTAATGCTAAGACTGTGAGTTCTTACATTAGCAGCTAATGCTAAGACTGTGGGTTCTTACAGTAGGAGTTAACGCTAACACCACGGGATATTGCCTTAGATGTTAACAGTTAGACCATGGGCTCTTACATTAGCAGCTAATGCTAAGGCTGAGGACTGAGGACATTAACAGCTAACACTATCACCTTGCGTGCTCCCATGCTCAAACAATTACTGAATGTTTGGAGAATGACAGGAAGTGACATCACTCTGCCTGTATGTATTCTGAAATAACTGCAACAGTGGCCAGCTGGATGTAGATAACAATATTTCAGACAATGTATTCATGAAGTGCACGTTTACGCGTCATATCAGATCAGTCCAGTAATCTGATTACTCACAGATATCTGATTATGATGCTCATTTAAACGGACTCAGGGTTTTATTACCTGAAGTATTCCATTCAGGAAGTTAGAAGTGACATTCCGAGTGCACGTTGAAAAGCAAGAACTTTCCCAGTCTAACTGGTGGAGTTGGGACTGGATCACACCCTGCTTCATCCACCACCCACCCCTCCAACCCAGAGATGTCCAGTTCTGGTCTTGGACCTGTAACCAGACCAGCGTTTTGCTCGTTTGTGGGTCCTCCTGATATCTGAAATGTTGCTGCAGCTTCACCTAACTACGGTTAAACCTGGTCAACACCTGAATAAAACCAGTTCAAGCTGTTTGATCCAATTTGACATTGACATGACATGAGTCATTTTCATGATTTTAACACATAAAAATGTCCTTGTTCTGAAGAATATGACTCACATCAGCGTTTATTTGTCAGTTTCTTTCAGAGTGCTGAAAGTTCAGACATTAAAACAGATAAAAATGTTTTTTCCTGCCCAGTAATGTCATTTTAATGAACAATCAGCACCACATTCCCTTCTTGTTCCCACTGGAAGGGATCCCACTGAACCGGCTTTTCTAGAAAAACCTGACAGAAAATACGAACCCCGGCGGCACGTCAGGATCTCTGGATCCACAAATGCACCTGCCCAGTAATGTCATTTTAATGAACAATCAGCACCACATTCCCTTCTTGTTCCCACTGGAAGGGATCCCACTGAACCGGCTTTTCTAGAAAAACCTGACAGAAAATACGAACCCCGGCGGCACGTCAGGATCTCTGGATCCACAAATGCACCGCATCCAGCAGCATCCAAGGCAGACAAAAGGCAGGATGGAAGCGTGGCGCAGCCGACACACCCACCACGTTTTACACACACACACACACACACACACACACACACACACACACACACACACACACACACACACACACACACACACACACACACACACAATGGTTTCCAGCATGAGGAGCTCACCTGGTCTCAGTCCACTGTCAGCAGCAGGGTGAGGTTCATGGTGTCTCTGCAGGGGGTCCAGGAGGTCCTATCCAGGTCCGGGATGTGAGACGGAGCAGCAGGAAAAATGGGAATAAATGTGATGGAGGAAGGAAGTGTGTCTTGGAGGTTGGACGAACAGAAATAAGGATGGAGTCTCTGTTCGCTGGTTTGATTTCTGATGATGCAGAGTCGCTGCAGCAGCTCCGTCTGCTTCACTGCAAGAAATGAGAGGAGGGGAGGGGAGTGTGTGTGTGTGTGTGTGTGTGTGTGTGTGTGTGTGTGTGTGTGTGTGTGTGTGTGTGTGTGTGTGTGTAGGAGGACTGTTTGCAGCTTTCTTCTCCTCATTGTAAGCTCATACATAAAACAAATCTGATTGTTTCTTCCAGTCTCATTTCTGTTCTGTTCATGCAGCAAGGAGAAGAGTCTTTTCATTGATTGGTTGTTGATTGATTAGTACATTTGATAGGTATTAATGAACATCCATAGTAAGAGACGTAACCGTGTCAGATTATAGCAAACAAGCTAGTTATTGTCCACAGTCCCTCGGCAGGTGAAGAAAGAAAACAACACAATAAAATAATACAGAACTAAAGAACAAATGTGACATTGAGATTAAAATATATTTACACAATAAAACTGCTTCTTTAATTGATCACCGTTCATTGGCAAAGCATTTTGATCAAAGATTGTTTTTCTGTGGGTAATTTCCTGTTACCGAGTCCACTGTGAGTTTAGCTCGCCTACGTACATAATCAGGATGTCCGCTTCATATGTCGTCATGTGTCGCCAGTAAGTCAGCTCATCCACTAGTGGGCAGTGATGAGTTGGTAGAAGGAATGCACGGCTATAAAGTTCGCTAAAACCATCCAAAACCACCAGAAGAAGAAGAAAACCACATGGCTTTTTACTGTTCTTCTTCTCAACTCCTTTGGTTGCTTTTTATTTGGTTCTTTTTGTGTCATCTTCTTCATGTTTCTCTTCTTCTTCTCTGGTTTGTTCCATTTACTGGTTGTATATCAGCTATACAACGTAACACTACCCCCGTGATGGTGGTATTGCTCAGTTTTCTTGTGTTTAATGCAGGTTCCCTCAGTCCAGTCCTCGACAACGAGGTTCAGGTAATCCAAAAACCAGTTTCTTGTTGTTTTTCCTTTGTTTACATGTCATGAACGAGTGAATTTTAGTCCTGGCCATTCAATGACCTGGATTTTATTGTTCTTTCTTCTTGGTCAGTTGTTATTTCAGGTAAATGTTGCTCTAGTGAGCAGACATACTTACTGCATGGTTGTGTGACTGCCTGGCTGCGTGGCTGCAGTGTGAAAGCAAACCGAACCAAACGAAGGTGGTTCCAGAATCACCCTCTATCCAGGAGTTAATGCACCTCTAGATGGACTTTATTTTTCATGAATTTGCTTGTTAAAACAGCTCATAATTTGAACGAATGTGGGTTTGTTTTAATTGGATTGCAGTGAATTGGATTGAATTGATTATGTATTAAGATGATTGTTGTGGTAAAAATTGCCGGTCTGGATGAGTTAACAAGGTTTCTTAGAATAAGACAAGTAAATAAACAGGTGAATAAAGAAGGTTGTAACCGGGAGGAAAACACATCTGGCAGAGTTCTGAAGGTCAGAGAGATTCTTTAAACCAGAGTCTTTGGAAAGCCTGACTCCGGGAAGGTGATAGAAAGTGTCCCTATCCTTGTTATAACTTGAGGTGTGGTTTTTACACATCATCATTGTCCATATCAAATCCTTTCCTGGGGTCAGGTTGCCCCAGATGAGCCATGTTGCTTTGTAAATTCCGATAACACGACCAGAGCTCACACATTACGCTGGGCATGTTGAAACAGAGATACCAGTAAGAACAGAGTGGAAGAGGGAACATAAACTGAGAAATTTTCTCTTCATGAATCTGTTCTGAATTTGCTGTATAAACTAGAAAAGCACTCTGAGAGCGCAAACCTCGCCGAGCACAATATTAAAGATTCCTTTAAAAAGTTTCTGGATGCAAACAGTGATTCGGATCACCACCAAAATTAAATCGGTTCCTCATTTTCACATTTCCAATAATTCCTGAAAATTTGATAAAGATCCGTCCATAACTTTTTAAGTTATCTTGAACACAAACAGACGAACAGATAGATGCTGGTAAAAACAACCTCCTTTGTGGAGGTAAGAAAGCAGAACTGAATCACACATGTCTGGACTTTCCGTTAGTAACAGAAGCTCAGTCATCCAGGAGGAGATCAGAGTATAGGTCCGAGAGATCGGAGATCCTCCACATCCAGGAGGAACCAGATCAGCTGGATCAGACATCTGGTCAGGATGCCTCCTGGACATCTCCCTGGTGAGGTGTTCTGGACACGTCTCTCTGGGAGGAGACACTGGAGACACTGGGGCAATAATGGACCTGTTTTCACCGACTGGGAAGGACACATTTTTTCACATTTTCACACATGAAAACTGGGACTGACATTCTAATATCCGACCCGTCCTGCTTTTGTATTACCCTTCAGCTGGGATACCAATCTAACTGATCCATCCTGTAAGGGTGGAGACTTACACACTGCAATTAGTTGATTGGTTAAAAAATTACTCTCAAACCAGGAACTTTAGGATTTTGTTTTTGCTTCTTAAACCTCCATTAAAAATGGAATCACGAAGCACGCCGAGGAGGAAGAAGAAAGAACTCAAACTGTTGGATGATCACCATTTTTCTTTTTTTCTTAGTTGTGTTTTAATTGAACTTTATGCCAGTTGTCATGTTGCGAAAGCACCATGCTATTACTCAGCTGAGACAACTGAAGCTAATCGGCTGATACTCCACCTCTCTGGTAAAGTTATGGTTGGCTGTGAGAACGCAGTAAGATTACAGCTTTTAGACCATATTCACATCCTAAACGTCCTGTCCCGACCTCCAACCAAGACCCATCGGTGGAAACGAGGCTTATGTCTCTCAGATGGCCTGGAAACACCTCGATAATTATCCGAGGGAGCTGGGAGGAGTGGCCAGGGAGAGAGAAGTCTGGGCTTCGATGGACGGACGGACGAATGGATGGATGGAGGGAGGGAGGGAAGGACGGAAGGAGGGGTGGCTGTATCTCAGCAGGAAGAGCCGTCGTCTTCCAAATTGGGAGATCAATTCCAGGCTTCCCCTAACTATGTACCAAAGTGTCCTCGGGGAAGACACTAAAACCCCAAGTTGCCCCCAGATGTGCCTATTGGGGTATGAGTGTGTATGTAAGTCGCTTTGGAAAAAGGCATCAGCCAAATGACTAGAATAGAATAAGATGGATGGATGGATGGATGGATTGAACCCCTCTTAGTCTCATCATTGCATGAAGAAACAGAACAAAGACACCCATTGAAAAACAACAGACTACAGGTCCATAATCTGATTCAGGACCAAGTCCGGTCCCAGGTCCAAGCCTCGGTCCCGGTCCAACAACATGACTTCTTTTTTCTTCTCTGCTCGCTGCTGACGGAGCATATCATCGGTTTCATTCACATCCCCACCTGTGATGGAGTCAAACAGGCCTGGACGTCTCTGAGGAAGGTTCTAGTATTTGTGTGATTACCGACCCCTGGTGGTCAGATTTAGGAACTGCAGTTCTCTGGCTGCAGATGTTTGTTTTGGTCTCCAGATGTTTTTCTGTCTCTGAAGCGTTTCATTGTTCAGAAACCTCAACCAGACTTTGATTCTGGTATTCCTGAAGCAGAGCTCTGGATCGGCTGGAAGATTTTTCTGGTTTTTATCAGTTCCAGCCCATTTTTAACCAGTTCCATTCCAGTTATTTTCTTTCCTTTACCCTTTTTTTTGTTTGTTTCGTTTTTACATATATTCACTTTTTGTTTAGAATTTTTTGTACCTACTGCTGGTTTACTGTCAGTTCTTCTAAGTTTATTGTCTTTATTTTAGTTTTTACTCTGTCTCGGTTTTTGCATCACCTCGTCAGCAGTTTTAGTTTTGGTTTCTAAATCTGATTAAAATCTCAGATCAGTTTATTTTATATCTTGTATCACTTAATATAATCTCAAAGCCTTTTAGTAAAAGAAGTGGCTGCATTTAGTGTTTTATTGGTTTAGATTTTATTATTATTATTATTATTATTATTATTTTATGATAAATATCTGTGTATTTGGGGGACTTTTCTGAAAAAAAAATTAATTTTAAATATTAATTAACCGTTTAAGGCCTGAACTATAAAACTGCGGTAAGAAAAGTCTCATTTTTAAATTATGTCTTTATTTGTCCATATAAACAAATGTAAAACAAAACAAAAACAAACAAAAAAAAAAAAAATCTTTCAGGGATTTATCATTTATTACCATCTAACATGTCCTTTCTGGTATCTTTTAGGCGGAAACTGTGTGTTTCGTGTGTATATATATATATATATATATATGTATATATATATATATATATATATATATATATATATATATATATATATATATATATATATATATATATGTATATATATGTATATATATATATATGTATATATATATATATATGTATACATATATGTATATATATATATATATGTATACATATATGTATACATATATATATATATATATATATATATATATATATAT